>NC_092129.1:176709669-177051336 GCF_043159975.1 Macaca nemestrina | reverse complement strand
GAATAGCTATGAAAAATATGAAAGAAATTCAGCTTTTAGCATTGGGGCCTTTTTATTATTCTCAACTTTGATTTTACAGCTGAGCTATAAATGTGACCAAATGCATCACATGAGTGTTTACCTTTTTTTTCCTTTCCTTTTTGGCCACATGGAAGTACCTAAAGAGATGGAATGTGACACACCCAGAGAATGGGGCACTCGAGGGGCCTATGAACTTGAGAAGGCCAGGAGCAGCAGGGTCCCTTCATCTCAGTGCTTAGCTTTGCCAGTGCTAAGTGGGAAGCAGAAGTCACTGAGCTCCTTAGCAAGTGAGTTTTTAAAACGTGTGTCTACACAAAGGAGTTGTTCCACTGCTCTCTGTAGAAAGTGCTGGGGAGAATTCTAGCAGGAAATTCCACCACCTTTGAGATTGGTTGTCAGTCCCCCTAAAAGATAGCCCTCCGAAGAAGTGCTGCTTTGCTCTGTGGACCTGAAAGGTCCTATGCGATTCTCTTACATACTTCTTAGTTCTGTCTCCCCAATTCTTTTAATTTTGTGTATTTCATGAATTTTGTAGTCTTAAGTTGTTAATTGAGGTGTTCTGGATTGTAATGTGTTTTGGGGTGGGGGTGTGTGTGTATATGTGTGTGTGAGAGAGAGAGAGAGAGAGAGGGAGATATTAATCTTTGTGAGAGGAAAATCTTTTTTAACATTTAATTCCACTGTCTGGTAAGTTGTATACTGTTGACAGCTCATTACCTACACGTTAAATTGCAAAATGTTCTTAGGTTAGTAGAACTATTTTTTTTTTTAAAAATACAGTTTTGTGGCTAAATTCTGATGCTCTTAAAGAGATCACTTTCTCCTATTTTGGCAAAACAGGTAATCAGTCCACACATGATTATATAAATAAAATTGAAACCCTTGACTCTTGCTCCTCCCTACTGAATTAAAGCCAAGGGATTCCAGTAGTGGTATACACACACACAAACATACACACACACACACACACACAAATCCTCCAATGTATTTACTTTTCACATTTTTAATACATTTTAGCAGACTGAGCTTTCTAAATTATTAGCAACTAGTGCATAATCATGTTGCAGTAAATAATTTTTTTAGTTAGTGAGAAGCAGACCCAAAATAGGTTAAAAACAATTCATCTGTTTTGATGAATAGAAGTGAATGAGAGTAGGGTAGAAATTCTGGCTGATTTTATAAAATATCTCAGATCTGTTTGATAGGTTGGGCTTAAGACGGATGATGTGTGCATCCTCTTTATAGTGAAGTCAGACTAAGTGAAGCTATGTTGAAGTATCAAACAAACCCTGAAATCCCAGTGGCTCAACCCACAAAATGCCGTTGCTTGTTTGTGTAGAATCCTCTGCAGAGCTGGCAGCTCTCTAGTATAGCTCCCTTGCAAGTGGTAACCCAGGGATCCAGGCTGCTCTTGTCTTACAGCTACTCTCATTACACATGCTTCCAGGTTGCCACCACAAGGAAGGAGCTAGTGGGTTACATACCGACTTTGAAAGGCTGCAGCCTGGAAGTGATGGCTGGCACTTGTGCTCACAGCTCATTGGCCAGGACTAGTCATATGACCTGCCTGACCCCAAAGGTACAGGGCTGCCAGGAAATACGGAAGAATACGTGGATATTCTTTGAGCAGCGAGCATCTTTGCTTTATTCTCCTTTTCCATTTCATCTCCATAAGGTTCTCTATGCACATAAACTAGATGAAGCTTAGGCCTGAAGCCTAGAACATAATGACACTTTGGTTCTCAAAGTGTGGTCCCCAGACAAGCAGCATTAGCATCACCTGGGAACTTGTTAGAAACACAAATTTGTAGGCCCCACTCCAGCCCTGCTGAATCAAAAATGTGGAGGTGGGGCCCAGAAATCTGTTATAGTAAGCTCTCCAGGTGCATACTAAAGTTTGAAAATGACTGCCCAGTGGGAGTACAATGTTTGTAGCACCTGTTGAACTCATGACTGGGGATGTGAAGGACTAATAGACACTTGCTAATGTGAACGTATAGTATGTGTGCTCAGGTGTGAGCATGTATATGATAATAAAAAGCACTGAGGGACGGTGGTATGCGTCCCAGATAGGTTTTAGCACTTTATAGATTTGACTAAGCTATTTCTCACAACAGTCATATGAATTCAGTATTATTATTGTCTCCACCTTACAGATGAGGAAATTGCAGAACTGAGAGGTTCCCTAACTGTCTAAGGGTCAGGCCACTTACTGCTGCTGGCAAGTAGTAGAGGCAGGTTTTGCGATGTGGCTCCAGAGCCTACTCCTTAACTGCTGTGCAGTTCCACTTGTTCATCTTTGGATGGTAACGCACCGGGCCTTAAGGTAGTCTTTTCATTTTTTCTTGCATGGAGACAGTCTGTCAGAGTTTGCAGGAAGTGTGGTGTGCTGGTGACAGTTCACATTCCAAGTTAAGCCCCCTTACCACGAGCTTCATTCGTTGGTGGTTTACGTGTGTGGGGGGCTGGTGACAGTGTTGGCCAATACTAGAGGGGCCTGGCTAGGCAGCAGCTGCCCAGTCATTTAAAACTGAACAATAAATAGAACGGGGTTGTTAGGGGCGGAACGAAGGGGCCTAGTGGGAAGTGGTTTCTCAGAGGGAGATAGTTCAGTCGCACTAGAAGAATATTTTCTTCAGTTAACCTATGTGTAATTTTCAGGCTTATGAGAAGAAAGGCCCTGTTCTCATCACCCTCCCTTTTGATTCTTCTTTGGTCTTTTTCCATCATCCATCTGCCTGCCCTGAGATGCTCATCTGAGCTGAGGTCTGATTCCATCAGGTGGTCCGAAGAAGGTTTCTATGAAGTCTTTATGAGCTGGACTTCAGTTTTGTTTTGTTTTATTTTGTTTGTTTGAAACAGAGCCTTGCTCTGTTGCCCAAACTGGAATGCAGTGGCGTGATCTCGGCTCGCTGCAACCTTCGCCTCCCAGGTTTAAGCGATTCTCCTGCCTTACTCAGCCTCCCGAGTGGCTAGGATTACAGGCATGTGCCACCACGGCCAGCTAATTTTCGTATTTTTGGTAGAGACAGCGTTTTACCCTGTTGGCTTGGCTAGTCTCGAACTCCAGCTAATTTTCGTATTTTTGGTAGAGACAGCGTTTTACCCTGTTGGCCTGGCTAGTCTCGAACTCCTGACCTCGGGTGATTCGCCTCCCTCGGCCTCCCAAAGTGCTGGGATTACAGGCGTGAGCCACAGCACCCAGCCAGGACTTAAGTTTTAATAGAGAAAATGTGTTTTCCCTTCGAAGAAACCTGATAAAATAGTTTCCTCCCCTTGCACTTGGGAAATCCAGATAGAGTTAGATGTGATTTAATCTTTTGAATTTTGAACTGATTGAAAAGGATTTTCCAAGTGACATTAAGAACTGCTTGTTTCCTTGCATCCTTTTAAAATTTTTAATTATTAACTGCATTTTCTTTCTTCCAGGTGGGTCTATTATTTGTTGTTGTTTAGGTGTCCTTTGCTGGCCCATGTGTTCCCTTGGCTTCTTTGTCTTTTGTGTTCAGCAGACTAGAACTGAGACGGCTCCTTGGCAGCTCTGCCCTGGACAGTACCGGCTTTAACTCTAGGTAGAAGATAAAGATAGCATCACCCCTTTCGGGTTTCATGTTTGCTGGGAACAGCTGCTAAGCTTTGTATAACTCAGAAAGTAACATTTCATTCCAGATTTGCTGAAATTTTTAGTTTTCTGCAAGCCAGGGCTTAACCATGGGGTTTTTTTCGCATTCACACTTAAGAGTCTAGACTTTTCCTTTGAGAAGCAGTTGCTTGTCTTGGAGTTTAGTAATTGAAGGGAACAGAGGTGGGAGAAGGAGGAAATTATTTGCATAAGTTGTTTTAAAGCTCCATCCACTTCCTTTAAACTTCACTTTAAATGGTTTAATTTGCTTAGGTACTTCAGCAGAGGTGTAGATAATTGAAGTAAATCTCGAGTCAAATCTAAACAAAAGAAAGAACTGACCTAAAAAAGAGCAACTGAACTCACACTAATTGAATCACAGATTTGCTCAGACCAACTTAACCTGCGTGGAAGGCCAGGGTACACTGTGCCCTTGGGGGGCGTTTTGCCTCTTAGGAGGGAGCACCAGCCAGTCCCTTGTGGCTCTCCAGCCACCTTCTGCACCGAGCCACATCTGGGTTGAAGCTGCAAAATTCAGCCTGAAAAGAAATGTGAAAGCCATTTTGGGTTGGGCATATGTAAAACATTTTTTCTCTTTTTGGAGACCTGGTGCCCTTGGTATTTGTATATAGAATCCACTTGTTTATTCTTGAGGAGAGCAGCTATGTGTGTGAATTGGGCATCCGTTGGAAGAAATGTAACAGGCTTGCCTGTCACAGCTGGAATATAAGTTGTAGCCCTTTGAAATAAGACAGTCAGTTTTCCTTCCTTCTCCTTAGCCAGCCATCCAGTGTAGGAAACAGGATGCTGTATGTACCCTGAGTAGGAGGAGAGGGTTCCAGAGTGCCACTTGGCTGCTCCTGTGTACCCATTCTTGTTCAAGAGCACCTTGAGATCACATGGTCTTAAATACCAAAGCTGACCAAGAGCTGCCCCTCTGTTCAGCTTCATCTTCCCTGGCTGTTGGGGAGGCCTTTGTCTGTCTGACTGCCACGGGGCTGCCTTGCCCCAGCTCCCTGGGGTCCTTTGCTCCTTAATCTGACAGCTCTTCTTTTCTCTTCTTCTTACTCATAGCACAGAACCTGACTGCCCATTTTTTTGAGATGACTAATTAATTAGTAAAATATTTGGCTGGGCGCGGTGGCTCACGTCTGAAATCCCAGCACTTTGGGAGGCAGAGGCAGGCAGATGGCTTGAGTTCAGGAAGTTGGAGACCAGCCTAGGCAACATGGTGAAACCCTGTCTCTACCAAAGATACAAAAACTTAGCCAGGTGTGATGGGGCGTGTCTGTAGTCCCAGCCACTTAGGAGGCTGAGGCACAAGAATTGCTTGAACCCGGGAGGCGGAGGTTGTAGTGACCCGAGATCGTGCTGCTGCACTCCAGCCTGGGCAACAGAGTAAGACTCCATCTCAAAAAAAAAATTGAGTGCCTACTGTGTGCACATGTACACTGCGTGATCATGGGCCAGGCGCAGTGGTTAATGCCTGTAATCTGAGTACTTTGAGAGGCTGAAGCGGGTGGATCGCTCGAGCCCAGGAGTTCAAGACCAGCCTGGGCAACATAGTAAGACTCTGTGTCTCCAAAACAAAATAAAGTTAGCAGGGTGTGGTGGTGCGCACCTGTGGTCCCAGTGTTTGAGAAGCTGAGGTTGGAGGGTTGCTTGATCCTGGAAAGTCAGGGCTGCACTGAGCCATACTCCAACCTGAGTGACAGAGCAAGACCCTGTCTCTTAAAAAAAAAAAAAAAAAAAAAAATCCAACATACGAGTTTTCTTGTGCTCCCTCTCCACTGTTCCTCTTTGCTCTTTCATTCCTCCTGACTCCAGAAGAGGGCTCTACCACTCACCGCTAATGCCTTCACATTTATCTGGATTCCTGCCTCCTGGGGACCTCATCCTTGCTAGCCCCTGTTGCTGTGCCTGTGCCCTACCAGGGGTGTCCGACCCCTCTTATCCCTGAATATCATCAGCTGGCTCATGCCTGGCTTCTCTGTGGAGGGATTCGTCCCATGTGCGTTCTTCAGTGTATGAATCCCACAGGACCAAGACCTTCTGGATCCCTTTCCATTTCTTCACATTCAAGAATCTCTACAAAAGAATGTAGCCTAACCCCCCTAACAATCTAAAACTTGTGCCCAAGCACCATTGAGTGCCCCAGGACACCTTGCCGGTGGCCAGAGCGACTGTCTTCCTTTCTGCCCTTTGCATTGTCTACCCCACCTGCCTCCCCTTTGAAAGTTGTTCAGGTTTAACTTTCCCTCCCTATTCCCTTTGTTCCCGTTTCTAGGCAGGTCTCCCTCCCCTGCAGTCCCATACCATGTTCAAACAGGTTTTCTTAAAACTCTTACATCACCTTTCTCAGCCTATACCCCCTGTTGCCCCAGACCCAACCCCAACTCTCCCAGCTCCTGTAATTTGCCCACTCCACACACACCCTCTGTAATGATGGCCCTGCCCTTCAGCTGGACCTGGCTCCTGGGCTTCTTATGGTACTTCCTGGGTATCAGCTCCTTCCAGCCTCCACCTCCATACCCTTCCTCTTACACTACCCCAGTCCACTAATTTTTGCTTTTTCTAGACCTAAAATTAGAACTGTATAGACAGCTCTTAATTCTCTTACCTTCCCAAGCTTTCTTTTACCTCTCACCAACTGGTAAGCTTATGGAGCCCCCCACCCCAAACTAGTAGTGGATCAGGAGTTAGTAATTGAAGTAACTGACATACATTTTTATCATCAGGAAATATTTGAGGGCCTAGAGTATTTCACCCCCAAATCGTTTGAAGGTAGATTGTGGGTCCCATTTGTTTATTTTTTTCAGACTCTTTTTTTTTTTAACCTTGATAGCTTAAAGGCCAGGAAAAAATTGATTAGTTTTCATCTTCAAAGGACACAGGATAAAACAAGGACTGAGCCAGCCCACCCCTACCCTCCAAACAGCTTTTAATCACAGTCACTTTACCCACTCCCCTGGTTGGGACTTTTGAATTTTATAGTTGATATAATCCCTCCTTTTATAGCCGATTTATGCATTGCAATTTAAGTAAGCAGAATTGTTCAGTGCATCGAGGGACTCAAATTTAATGATTGTTGGCTTAAATTTAAAAGGCTTACTAAGGCCCCTGTACCTCTTATTGCAAAACAAACATTCTCCATAAGACCACCCTCTATTCTGTGACCCCTTTGAGGTTCCTAGGAACTGATAGTTTGTGGACCATATTTCCACCCACAGGAGGACTTCTTCACAGAAAACCTCCCCAGGATCTTTGACGGCCTAGATGTGTTCACAGTCACACTGAGAAAAGTTTTAACCTAATAGTCCCCATTCAGAAACTAACTCGAATCCCAACATCATCATTCCTGGAATAACTGGGAAGAGGGGAAAAAACACACACAAAGGCAGCCCAGTAGACGGGGCTCACAAGGAAGTCTCCGCTCTCCTTCCTTTCCAGAGGATGAGTTCTGTTTTACAATTGTAACTGTTTATTACAGGCATTGGGTGGATTGTTTTAAGAACTGGTTTAACGAATGTTCATTGGGTTATTGCCTTGTGTCAATAATGTTTTGAGTGAAATATCAAAACACTGATGAGATGGTTTATCTCATCTCATCCTTACAAGAAAAGGGAAGTTAGAGGATTTGGCGTTGCCAGTGTTTTTACTTATTGTTGGTGGCCTGCCTGAAATTGATGACAATAGTAAGTAAGGAAAAAGCCTGCCAATCTCCTTAACTCTCCAAAGGTAGGATTAAATCTGCTGAGGCTCAGACCACTGCTGTAGTTCCGACCTTTCCTGGAAATCATAGATTCTTTTGAAAGACTGATCAAATTGATGGACTATTTTCCTAAAGTGGAAAACTATCGACATTTTACTTGTGGTTTCAAGGGTATGACTCTTGCACTTGTCTACAGAACAAGGCTTATCAACCTAAGCATGTCACCTGTTCAGCTCAGCTGGCGCATAGTAGGCTTTCAGTACCTATTTATAGATTGAGAGAAACAATGCCTACTGTGTGCCAGGCACTGAGCTACAGACTAAAGATACATAAATTGGAGGAGCAAGGACAGGGAGCAATTCCATATCTTAAGAAGGACTGAAATTTGATCATTTTCTTTCTTGCTTTTTTTTTTTTTTTAATGAGACAAAGTTTCCCTCTGCCACCCAGGCTACTTGAGTACAGTGGTACAATTATAGCTCACTACCAAGGCCAGCAAATTTAAAAAATGTTTTAGACACAGGGGTCTTGCTGTATTGCCCAAGCTGGTCTCAAACTCCTGGCCTCACGAATAGTTGGATCTTTCTGGTATATTTTTTTTTTTTTTTTTTTTTTTTTGAGACGGAGTCTCGCTGTGTCTCCCAGGCTGGAGTGCAGTGGCGTGATCTCGGCTCACTGCAAGCTCCGCCTCCCGGGTTCATGCCATTCTCCCGCCTCAGCCTCCCAAGTAGCTGAGACTACAGGCGCCCGCCACCACGCCTGGCTAGTTTTTTGTATTTTTAGTAGAGACGGGGTTTCACCATGTTAGCCAGGATAGTCTCGATCTCCTGACCTCGTGATCCACCCGCCTCGGCCTCCCAAAGTGCTGGGATTACAGGCTTGAGCCACTGCGCCCGGCCTCTGGTATATTTTCAAAAATTATGTTAAGTTTTTTTTTTTTTTTTAAAATAGTGACATCAAATTGTACTTGAAAAAGCACTGTATTCTCATGATACATACATCGTTTCAGATTGCCTTTTCTAGACTTTTCCATAAATATAGCGTAGAATCTCAAATGTGCCAGCTTGCTTTTTAAACTTTACCTAACTTTATAAGCATTTTCCCATGTTTTCACACGTTGACTTTTTTTTGAGACAGGGTCTCACTTTGTCACCCAGGCTGGAATACAGTGGCACGATTACCGCTCACTGCAGCCTTGACCTCCTGAGCTCAAACAATCCTGGTTCAGCTTCCTGAGTAGCTGGGATTACAGGCACACAACACCACACCTGGATAACTTTTTTTTCTTTTTTTTCTTTTCTTTTTTTTCTTTTTTTTTTTTTTTTTTTTTTGAGATGGAGTCTCACTCTGTCCCCAAGCTGGAGTGCTGTGGCGCAATCTTGGCTCACTGCAACCTCTGACTCCCTGCTTCAAGCTATTCTCCTGCCTCAGCCTCCTGAGTAGCTGGGATTACAGGCACACGCCACCATGCCCAGCTAATTTTTGTATTTTAGTAAAGATGGAGTTTCACTATGTTGGCCAGGATGGTCTCGATCTGCTGACCTTCTGATCCGCCTGCTTCGGCCTCCCAAAGTGCTGGGATTACAGGCGCAAGCCACCACACCCAGCCCACACCTGGATAACTTTTTGTATTCTTTGTCTAGAAAGGGTTTCACCATGTTGCCCAGGCTGATCTTGAACTCCTGGGCCAAACAATCCTCTCGCCTCAGCCTTGCAAAGTGCTGGGATTACAGGTGTGAGGCACAGTGTCCAGCTCACATTGACCTTTATGTTTGAGATGGGACCAGTTTCAAGCAGGTTTAGGGTAGATGGGGCAGGGTGGGGATGACTCATCTGGGATAGATCAGCTTGTGTAGGACATGTCCCTCTATTGTGGGTTTCATGGATTATTTCCCTCTATGAAATGAAACTCTCCTCAGCACTAGGCAAAGTAAGTTACTTCTGAGATCCACTAACTCCCCTTCCATGCCTACAGGTAAAACCATCCCAGATTACCTTTATTTCTGCTTTAGGGTTTAAAAACCCCAGGAGGCAAACAAATTAAAGACTGCAGATGTTCTTAGGATGGTTAAACTTGACACGAAAGAGAAAGAGGTACACTTCAAGTTCAATTCCTTAGTTATATTAGCCACTTTGAAAGAGTCACAGGGGGCCGGGTGCGGTGGCTCAAGCCTGTAATCCCAGCACTTTGGGAGGCCGAGACGGGCGGATCACGAGGTCAGGAGATCGAGACCATCCTGGCTAATACGGTGGAACCCCGTCTCTACTAAAAAATACAAAAAACTAGCCGGGCAAGGCGGCGGGCCCCTGTAGTCCCAGCTACTCGGGAGGCTGAGGCAGGAGAATGGTGTAAACCCGGGAGGCGGAGCTTGCAGTGAGCTGAGATCCGGCCACTGCACCCCAGCCTGGGCGACAGAGTGAGACTCCGTCTCAAAAGAAAAAAAAAAAAGAGTCACAGGGGTGGATATTATTGTTCTCTTTAAGTTTTTTTTTTTTTTTTTTTTTTTGAGACGGAGTCCTGCTCTGTCGCCCAGGCTGGAGGGCAGTGGCACAGTCTCAGCTCACTGCAAGCTCCACCTCCTGGGTTCACGTCATTCTCCTGCCTCAGCTTCCCTAGTAGTTGGGACTACAGGCGCCTGCCAACACGCTGGGCTAATTTTTTGTATTTTTAGTAGAGACAGGGTTTTACCTGTGTTAACCAGGATGGTCTCGATCTCCTGACCTCGTGATCCACCCGCCTCAGCCGCCCAAAGTGATGGGATTACAGGCGTGAGCCACCGCACCCGGTCTGTTCTCTTAAGTTTTAAACTTGATGGAGTTTTGTGTAGTCTTTTTAAGCAGCCCTCCCCACTCTGCTCCCCTCCAATCAGCAGTTTATGATGGTCAGTTTTGTTCATAGAGTTCAATTTGATAGTTAACATGTATATTGATATGGCTGCCTGTGTTTTGTGTTACGTTTTGCTGTGTTTCATCTTCCTGTGCCTGGGAGCTCCCATGCCCTCCTTTCCTATCTCTCTCAAAATGAGCTGTTTTTCCCCATCTGCTGCATTTTGGTTATAGACATTTATTTGTAGGTTTTCTTTAAAACAAAACTCCTCTAAATCATACTTGATAACCATCCATACTCTTTACTCTCTCCTGTCCTAGGAGCTGTTTTCCTAACTCCTGCCCTTCATTCTTGACGCCTGCCTGGCCTCGTTTTGGTTCCTTTTCTGCAGCATTGCTTCCACCCACCAGCCTCAATGCCCCTGTCCCTTAAGAGTATTGCAGTGCCTCCTAACTGGGTTATATGCCTGTGATTGTTCATTTTTAAATCTGCTACCAAGAGCTTTTTAAGCTGTAGATATGATTATTTCATCCTGGGCTTTAAAAATTGTGAGGTGGGGCCCTTCAGTGGGTTTCCAGAGCAGGATAAAGTTCATGGCTCTTAGATGGAACCTTGAGCCCAGCATCATTCTGCCAGCCGCATCTTTGCCATTTCCCCCACTCCACTCTCCCTCCTTTCTCATAACACACTGGTGCACTCTGATGGCTCCCAGGGGTTTTGTTTTCATGGTCAAGACACAAAAAACGTTTGCAGTTAGACACAAGGTTGCCATTTTTTAAATTTTGCTAAGTAAGGGCATTAAAAAATGATCTCCATCATCTACTGTCTTTATCTCATTTTAAAAGATGGCAGTTTACCCTAAAAAAAAAAAAATGAATTCAGCATTGTGAGAAACTCAGCAGATCATCTGCCTTTTCTGCACACTGTGTTCCAGCCTTCTGCATGTGGCTGGGAGGCGAATCTCTTCTTCAAGCTCAGGTTTGCTTTTGCTCTGCTGCCCTCGCCTCGCACTCAGTGATGCTTACCTCTGGTGAGCCCCTGCAGCTCTGGAAGTGTTTGACTCATACTCCAGGTTCCCTGGAGTTGAAATTTCTCTCTCTGTTTCTCCTCTGACACAGGTAGCCAGGGCTCTCTGTCTTACAGCTCTTGGTGGTTCTGACACCTGGAATGTTACTAGCCTTGGATGTCTGAGGATGATTGTCATCATATCCCAGGTTTTCACACAGATCCCAAACCTTGCCCTATGTGTAGGGTATACAAACAGTATAGAATATTTTATGCCACTAATTTTAACAACATGCTGAGAATGCCCACTTTTCTCTGCCTATGGATTGGCTACACTCTGAAAGCAGCAAGGATGGGCCTACAACTCCAGCTGCGGGAAACTGAGTAGTCTGCTCCCCTTTATTTCATTTTATTTCTTATTTTTTGGGAGAGGGTCTCACTCTGTTGCCTAAGCTAGAGTGCAGTGTCACGATCAAGGCTCACTGTCGCCTCAACCTCCCTGGGCTCAGGTGATCCTCCCACCTCAGCTGATCCTCCCACCTCAGCTTCCCAAGTAGCTGGGACTACAGGTATCTACCACCACACTTGCATATCTGTCTTCCAGACTCTCATCCATTAAAAGTGAATTTTGACTAGTAGGGTAAGAGAAAGCCATCACCATAATTAGCAGTATCTTTTGGGGGAAGCCTTGAAAGGACTATCTTCCCTTGATGAGAGCAGAGCATTTAAGTTTAACTACACAGAATAAAGAGACAGTGAGTTTTTTCTCACACTTTTACTGTGGCCCGGTAGCCATTTGTATAATCTGTTAAGCCTTTTTTTCCCCCTTAGAAAAATTCTGTTTCCAGATTGGGAACACTCCAGGATGTCATTGGCCTCTGAAATACTTTGTGGAAATGTGTTAGTTCCCATTCTAAATTGGTTTGGTGACTGAGGCTGTTGACTTCAGTGTTTTGTTTTGTTTTGTTTTGTTTTATTTGAGATGGAGTCCCGCTCTGTCACCCAGGCTGGAGTGCAGTGGCGCGATCTCGGCTCACTGCAAGCTCCGCCTCCCGGGTTCACACCATTCTCCTGCCTCAGCCTCCTGAGTAGCTGGGACTACAGGTGCCCGCCACCACGCCCGGCTAATTTTTTCCATTTTTTTAGTAGAGATGGGGTTTCACTGTGTGAGCCAGGATAGTCTCGATCTCCAGACCTTGTGATCCACCCACCTCGGCCTCCCAAAGTGCTGGGATTACAGGCGTGAGCCACCGCTCCCGGCACTTCAGCATTTTAGTTGTGGGGCTGGCAGAGCATGAAATTGGGTTTGCGTGAGCATGTGTGTGCCTGGGTATAGTTGACTGCATTTTCTTTGCAGAATTATAATGAAGCATCTTCAAGGACTTTGAAAAAGTTTCCTCAGGCATATCCAGTGAGCATGGTAGATGCCATTGTTTCGCAAGTTTTCTATTTCCTTTGTCTGTACAGGTTGTTCCTGACTTCATGGCTGGGAGGAAATTGAGGATGCCGAAGAGTACTTGCCGTTTGGCCAGTGGGGTTGAGCCGGTCAGCTGGCTCCTGTTCTCCCATGGGCCGCTGTCAGGGCTGGGTCCTGTGACTATAGGAGAGGGGCCACATAGAGGCACCGTTCTAAGTTCTGTATGGGGACAGCACAGTTCCTCTGGTCGCTGCACATGCCCTGTCTGACTCATTTATTATCTAGACTCATAAAAAAAAAAGATCCTAAAAAATACTGGCCCCGTTCTGGAGAGTTGGCACAGAAATTCAGATTGTGGACTCATTCTGTAAGCTGGCTTCTGTTCCTCACCTCCCACCCTTTTCTCCCTGGCCTTCCCTACCTACTATCACCACTCCCCATTGCCCATCTCCTTCTCCCAACCTGGCTCTCTTACCTGTGTGACTGTTAGGGGTTCAATGGTAGGTATTTGGGCAAGGAAATTTCTCCTTTCCTTAATTGATTTCAGGAAGATCTTTTGTATCCCAGAAAGGAACTCCAGGGCAACTGTGGTAAATATCTGATTTCATCATTTTCTGAATACATTAACCTCACATATGCTGATGGGATGCCAAGAAAATGGAACTCCTACCCTTGGATGGCAGGGAGTCAGGAATTCTATCCACTGGTGTGTGAATTCCCTCAGGGCATCCCATCCAATAAGTGACACGCACAGCCTCACAACCCTCTTGATTGATGCACAAAAGAGTGGATTTTGCTGCTATACTGAGTCCTGGATATTCACAGCAAAGCTCTAAGTGACAGGTATGGAAGTGCTTTTGAGTCTGAACCTAAAAACACCTAGACATCCCCACAGAGTCGAATCTCAGGCAGAGTTAGGGCTGGGAGGAACGTCAAAGACCACGGCCTGGCCTCGCTCCACAGCTGAGGGGTCCAGTGTATTTCAGGCCATTTGCTTGTGCAAGGACATGGTGTTCTGCTTTTAGTTCCAGTGGTTAAAGGATACTATTAAATGCTACTGAATTATTTTAAGAATAGTAGTGTAAACTGCATTTAACTTGAGCTACTATAACTAACTTCTGGGGTTTCTGGACTTTGATGAAGATAGCTCTTGTGTTTGCTGCAGACAGAAAGCAAATATCTAAGTGAGCCCTGAAAGTAAGTTCTCTTCTTGGAAGCATTGGCCTCTCCCACACAGAGGCGCAAGGAGTGCTATCCGTTGGACTTGAAGGCTGTTAGAGTTGGAGCTGCAATGGATGCCGGGTAGGTGTTGCTTGGGCATTGTTCCAAGAGGCTCTGGAGGCAAGTATTTTAAACAACTCAAACAGCCCCTCTAGGCGAGCTGCAGGAAGTCCAGCCCTTGCCTTCCTGTGGTCAGCAGGAGATAAAAGTGTGGACTGTTGGAGGCTAGGCCCCTCCTATCACTGGATAGCAAACTGTTAAGGGAAGATAAAAGGAAAGAGTAGGGATGTTCTTTTTAAACAGCATGAAGGTGCCTTTGTCACATGCATTCAAGTAAATTAAGGGTGGTGAGCAAGGCATGCCTCATTTTTATGATCACAAGCGTGTTGAAGAATTCTGAGAAGCAGGACTTGGTTTCACAAGTATGCCAAAACAATTTCATGTCATGAAAATATTGGTAGAGGTAGGCTTTTGATTGAGAATGTTCCCATTACATACTGCTTAGGTTAAATGGGCATCAGCTTGGATTTTCATATCTGAGTGCTACAGAGATTTTCCCTGTTGAAGTGTGCCTGACCCATGGGGACTGGGTGGACGTGTCCAGCTGTCCTTGGACTGAGCAGATGAGCAGGCAGGGCAGCTATGCTTCTCTGAAGTGTGCGTGTCTCCTCTTAGTTGTACTTCTGGTGTTGGCCCAATTATTGCCCAGGTATGAAAGAGTTTGAAGGAAGAGACCGTCTGCTGGTGTCTGTCTTTCCTTTTCAGTTTTCCTTCCTGTTCTTCATAACATTTGGGGGGAGTTTGGGGGCTTGCAAGGGGGTTATCTGTTTCTCAGGGTGGGGCTTGTAAATGTGAACCCACACTTAAGAGCCTGGGCATGTTCAGTGCCCTGTGTGAGCTCAATCCAAAGCAAATGAACAAGTGTGCTTCGGGGACATGATGCTTGTTTCAGGTCCCGCTGGGCTATGGAGGGGGTGGCCCTTTGTGCAATTAGACCCCCTAGGGAGTGCAGTTGTTGTGAACTAATCACCGCCTGGAGAGCCTGTGTGCCTCCCACTTCCTCCAGGACTGCATTAATCCCCACTCCCCACCCCCACTGCCAGCCCCTGTCCCTGGCCCCCTCCTTCCAAGGTGCTTCTGCTGGTCCAGGAACATGCCACCTCCTCTCCCAGCTGTACATGGGCTTTCCGAAAAGGCCCATCCTGCCTGCTAGTCATTTTTGGTTTGCTCAGTTTACTTTAAGAAAACCCATTTGCTTGCCAGTGTTTTTGGTTGGCTAGCTTGTGATAAACACTTATCAACCACGCGTATCTCAGAGCATTTGTTTTCCTTCATATGCACAGTAGTAAATACTTTTCTTAGAGGCGAATTTGGGGGTGAGGGGATAGAAGGTTTTCTGTTATATAGCATAGAGGGCAGCCCATCCAGCTCCTGGGATCTGGGCATGGTCACTTCACCGCACACAGTCATTCCCAGCTGACGGTTTGTAATGTCTGATTACGCACTGTGAAATTTTGACCACAGCTGACCACTTTTCCAGTGGGCAAGGAAAGATGTGATCTCCTCCTTCCACTGCCTTGTCTAAGCTAAGCTGTTAGGGGAGAAGCATTTCAAACACTTTTATCTTCCACAAGTCATTTTGGTTTTCTAAGGAGTGTCATCCTGAATTCTGGGAATTCGAAGCCCAGATTTAAGGTAAACCACCTGCCCTGGGATTGCTTAGCTTGCAGCTCGTCCTCTGGGGCAAAGTGGAGAATCCTGTTGCTGCTGCACCCTTTCCCCGAGCATGTCAGAAAGGCCAGTCCCGCGACCTCAGGGCCTGTGAAAGAGTTGCAGGATATTGCCCAAAACTCTATGCAAACTGCTACTGAACTTTACCCTAGCTTCTTAACCAGAAGCTGGAAATGTGACTGAATATATACACTCCCATTTCTACCATACAGTGTCACGGTGTCAGCCATGCTGTATTCAGGTGCTGCAGTTAGTTGGAAGAGAAGAAGCTTGGTGAATGTAGGGAAGAAAGAGCTGCATCCTTCTGGGAGCCAGTAGTGTGTACTTCCGTAATTAACCAGACGTGAAGCTGACCGGGATTGGTTTCAGCAGCAACTGAAGTCAGAGGGGTTTTTATTTCCTGGTGGCCATATAGCATGGCAACTGTGTCAGCAGCTGTTCTCATTGTCCAGGGGATTGCATTTGGGAAAAGCCAAATTATTTTAAATTGTCCAACTTGTGGGCTGGGACAGGAATTCTTTTTTTTTTTTTTTTTTTTTTTTTTTTGGAGATGGAGTTTCGCACTTGTTGCCTAGGCTGGAGTGCAATGGCATGATCTTGGTCCACTGCAACCTCTGCCTCCGGGTTCAAGCAATTCTTCTGCCTCAGCCTCCTGAGTAGCTGGGATTACAGGTACCTGCCACCACACCCAGCTAATTTTTTGTATTTTTAGTAGAGATGGGGTTTCACAATGTTGGCCAGGCTGGTCTCGAACTTCTGACCTTAGGCAATCCATCTGCCTCGGCCTCCCAAAGTGCTGGGATTACAGGCGTGAGCCACTGCACCCGGCCGGGGACAGGAATTTTTTTAGAAGACTGTCAAGCTGAGCTCCTGCCTTCAGAGCTTTGGCAATCCAATAGGGGAAGCAGATGGGTGAATTGAGGAGTTGGGAGAATCAGGCCAGGGACTGCCTGGAATGTTGGAGGATAAACAGTGTAGCATCAATAGCTCGCACGCTGGAGGATATCACAATGTTTGTTAAGTATTTTAATAAGCACTCCTTTGAATCTATATTGTAAGGTAAGGAGGGCAGTGTTACCAGCTTCATTTTCCAGCCGGGAGAACTGAGGCTCAGAGTTTGGTGGCTCCATTGATGGCAAGCTGAGTTTCCAGGCCAAGATTTAAGACTCCCCGTGTCAGGCTGAGCACAGTGGCTCACACCTGTGTTCGCAACACTTTGGGAGGCTGAGGCGGGAGGATCACTTGAGTTCAGGAGTTTGAGACCAGCCTGACCAACACGGTGAAACCCCACCTTTACTAAAAATGCAAAATTAGCCAGGTGTGGTGGTGCACGCCTGTAATCCCAGCTACTCAGGACGCTGAGGCAGGAGAATCATTTGAACCCAGGAGGCAGAGGTTGCAGTGAGCCGAAATCACGCCACTGCACTTCAGCCTGGGTGACACAGTGAGACTCTGTCTGAGAAAAAAAAAAAAAAAGATTCCCCATGTCATGTACTTTTTAAGTTATGCTGTAATTATTTATTCTTGCACATGCTTTTGGAATCTTAAGGTATTATGCAGAGAGGACAAGTGTTACGCAAAATAGATTGTCCCCTTAGAAGTGCGGAATCTGAAAGTCAGAAGAGTCTTCTAACCTGGTCTCCCACCCATTGCTGGACTGGGGTTTTTTGTTTGCTTTTTATTAACCTTCAAGCAGAGGGTTACCTACCCTCTGCTTGAAGACTCCTGGGGACAGCGAGCTCATTACCTTATCTGGCCTCTATCCATCTGAGGGCTTAGTTCAAAACTCTGGTTTAAAGAATTGTGGCGCTCCAGAGTTGCTTGTTTGTGCCTCATTCCTTCCACGGTGGACCCGTGCAATGAGTGTGCCCGTCTTCCACACACCAGTCCTGTAGCTTTTGTAGCTAGCTCTTGTCTTCATTCTGTTAGCCATTTCCAGTTTTCCCCTTGACTTGGTTTCCCAGTCCTCTAGCTTGCTAATGACCCTTCTCTGAATGGTTTTTCAAAGACCCTTCTTGTGGTACAGTGGAAAGTACGAGATTTTTGGAGTCAGACAATCCCAGGCTAGACTCCTGGCTCTGCCCTTTAAAAGCTGTGCTATATCTAGCAAATAGCCTAATCATTACCTTCCAAGATTTGGGGGAGGATTAAATATATGTAAAGTGCCTAGCATATTTCTAGCATGGAGTTTGTGTCACAAGTACCAGTGCCCCAGTTTATCAGGGAAGGGGTGTCTGGAAAAAATAAAATTGGATGCACATTAGATTTCCAGTATACTCTGAGTTGAATCACGTTTTCTGTTACTTACAGCAACATTCTTTTCTGTTTTCAAATTCCTCAACCAAGGTGGGTTAGGGAGGCCTCTCCCTACCCTTTTTTGTACCTGATAAGCCAGGAGAGCAGATCTTAGGGTGGGACAGGGCAGGGGAGCTGCTCAACTTAATCCCCTGCAGAGTCATCTTTAACCTTGGCCGAGGAGACCCTGCCCTGCCCTAGGGGTAGGTGAGGGTGCCCTGTGGGCCCTCCATCCCTGTGGTCCAGCATGGGTGCTTCCTTATTAGAGCATAGCCCACCTTGGCCACCCAGAGTAGAGGATGATACACGTTTCTGCTAAGTTAGGCAACAAAGTGATGAAATACCAGGTCCTGGCAGGCAGGCTGAAAAACAATGTTTAGGAAAAGTCTGGCTTTTTTGGGGAAAGGGCCAGGGACTCAACTCTTCCCACAGCTGAGCGCCGAGGGCTGCTGTGTCCCCTCCCAGGGGAGCAGGGTGCTGTGTGACAAATGGCTGCCATTTAGCAGCTGTGTCTTGGCCTTGCAAATCTGGCAGTAGTTAGGTCCTGGCAGGAAGACTTGCTCCCTGGAGAAGAGCTACAAGAAGTGGAGTCAGCTTCTTCATAGTCCTCACGTACTAGCAGGAAAGCTTATCATTGCGACTGTGCCCCATTTCCTTCCCTTAAAGAAGCACAGAGCCTTGCAGAGAGGTGCAGGAAGAAGAATGGGGTACCACAGGATGGTTTTATCTGGCATTGTCCAGAGACTCTCCCCAGCTCTCCCATGGTTCGTGTTTTAAATACTCAATCTGACTGACATAGGTAAGTTTGGTAGGCAGGGACTCTGTCTTCCCAGTCAACGTGTGCCTCCCTGCTGAAGTTATATGTAATGTAGTAATTTAAATGTCCAAGTGATTTTTAAGAGAAGCTGCTTCCTGCATGGAACCTATTACTCTGCACTAAGCTGCTCCCTCCTCCACACTTTACAAAATATTGAAGTTTTCCTTTACCTCAGAACAACCGACATTGCTTTTGAAAAGGAGCATCAGTAGCTTGTGTTATTTCTAATAAAATGCTCCAGGTCAAGACCAGCAGAGCATCTGAAACCTAGTCAGAGTAAGGAGCAGACACCCTGGCCTGTGAGAATGACCTCTGATTTTTCTTCCTCCACTCTCTGGTCCCATTAAGAGACAAACTGTAGTAGACAGTGAGCATTTTCTAAGGCTCTAAGAGGGAACCTCATGGCTGCGTGTCTCCCCTTGAAGTTATCTCCCTAACTGTTCTCCCGTCACCTGCCCCTTGTTGCTCACTCCTCACTGCCTGGGAGCAGCAGAGAGGCGAGGGAGAGTACCCGGGGCCACCAGGAATCCTGGCTGAAGGGCTCAGGTTTGGAGGTGATTCCACAACCCCCTCCAAGGAGCTTTTTGGGAGGTAGCACAGGCTTGGCAACTGCTATTTGCTGGAGAGAAGGCTTTTAGGGTCCAGGGCTGCTTGAAGGCCCAGGCCCATGTGGCTTTGCCAGCCATGCACTGCAGGCTGGCCTTGCCTGTCTGAAGCCTACCTCTGATGTGTTTTTGTTCCTGAGGAAGCCCTGCATAGATTCATTCCTCCCTATCCCTTATTTATTATTATTTTTTGTTGTGGTAGATAAAGCCAAAGTTAGAAATGGGGATCTTTGTCTCTGATCCAGGGCCTTGGTTTTTGCTCTGGAGGTGTATGATAAGCCAAGCAACTTCTCCCAAATCTTCACTAAAGGAAGGTTTTCAGGGAGATCCTGGGCTTCTTCATGAGCTGGTTCTCAGGGCTGGATGGAAGCCTCTAGAGAGCTGGTAACTCAGAAACTTACACTGCTGCACCAGCCCCCCAGAGGGTTTCTGACTCAGTAGGTCTAGGGTGGGACTGAGAATTTGCATTTCCAATAAAGGGCTGGATGCTTCTGCCCTTGGGGCTTGGTGGAGGGTCTGTAGTAGTTAATTTCTCCCTGCATTGTGTTGATGGATCTTCTCTGCAAGGTCAGCTCATCAGATAGGACTGGACAGTTCAGGATTCAGGCAGAGCCTACCTTGCTTGGCTGCTTCTAGAACACAAGGGTATAGAACGTGAAGTGTCCCATCACTTTGCAGAGCAAGCGTAGTGTTTCCGAACTCTTGCCCGCTGCAGCGAACCTTTCAGACTGAGGTGGAAGTCCAGTTTTGCCTCCTGCCAGGGAGAGGAAGGCAGAGGTGAAGGGGGAGGAGAGCACTCCTCCTTCCTGCCTTGACCGGGACGGAAATGGAAAGCCAGGTGCTGAGCATCTGGAAGGGCAGCAGTGATGCAGAGCGAGATTACTAGAAGTCAGAGAATGTGACTAAGGGAGCGCACCTGTGCTCTCCAGCCATGGGCCAGGAGTCACACACTTTTCCAGAAGAAATTTAACAGAGGTCAGAAACTGGATTTATTGCATTGTTCTACCACGCAGCAGCTCTAGGATCTTGGAGACGAGTGTTTGTTTCTCAGCCTTTGTTTTTATGGCTGTACAGTGGGAACAGTCCTCATGGTTGTTGTTATGAGGATTAAATGAGACGATGCGTGTGGCACGTGGCGCTCAAAAATTGTTAGCCATGATTTTGATGGCACAATTAGAGGTAAGTGTGTCCTGGAATTTGGAACCAAGAGCCATGGGTCAGTGGGAGTCATGTGGAACATGGCCGTGAGGGATGGGGTCAGGAGAGGAGTGCAGGCAGATATTCTGGGGCAAGGAACTGAGCAGAGAGGGTAACCATAGGGACTGGTGTGCAACGGGGCCAGAAGGTAGACTGAGGCCAGAGCATGGAGACCACTGAATGGCAGGTTAAAGAGCCTGACGATTAGTCTTTTTGTTGTTGTTGTTGTTTTTGAGATAGAGTCTTGCCCTGTTCACCAGGCTTGAGTACGGTGGCATCATTCTAGCTCAGTGCAGCTTCGAACTCCTGGGCTCATGCAATCCTCCTGCCTCAGCCTCCCAAGTAGCTGGGACTGCAGGAGGGTGCTACTATACCTGCCTAATATTTGAATTTCTGGTAGAGATGTGGTTTCACTTCATTGCCCAAGCTGGTCTCAAACTCCTGGTCTTAAGTGATCTTCCCACTCGGCCTCCCAAAGTGGTGGGATTAGAGGCATGAGCCACTGTGCCTGGCTTGCTGTAGTCTTCAGAGGATGAGAGTATAAGAATGTTCTGGAGCTCAGAAGACACCCAAAGAGGAGGCTGACATATATCTTGGGTCCCAAGTTTGCTGCCCCCCTTCACCTCTGCACTTTTGTCTTGAATGTGCCAAGGGATACATCCCCCGCTCACCTCTTTTTTTTTTTCTTTATCAGAGATGGGTTTTGTGTTTCCCAGGCTGGTCTTGAACTCCTAACCTCAAGTGATTCTCCTGCCTCTCTGTCCCAAAGTGCTGGGATTATAGGCGTGAGCCACCACGCCCAGCTCCCCCCAATCTCTTAGGAGCCCCTTCTCACCCAGGAAGAGAAGATCGGAGTTGGCTGAAGCAGCTCCCGGTGCCCCATGGTGTAGGGGCCTGCTTAGATGCTGAGAGGCGCTGTGTGACACGCTAAGGCTCCTGTCTTACCAAAGCCTGTGCCAGCCACGGGTTGGCGGTGGCGGTGGCGGGGGGGTGACTTTCGTGGGTTGCCGCCCTATCCAAGGCATAGCCTGGACCCTAAGCCAAGAAACACATCAACTTTCTGGAACTCAAAGCCGTCATCACAGCTGTCTCAGCCTTCAGAGCACATGTGAGGTGGTGAGAAGAACTGTTTTGCCCTGAGCTTTGCAGGCAGAACAGGCATGGCCCTCGTGGAACATTTAGCCTGGTTTGATTCTGTCCCCAGCCTAGCCAAGACTCGGCCTGTCCTTCAAGAGATGCCTTTGCTATTTGTCAAGCTCCCTCCTGGCTCAGACCATTTTAGTGTCTGAACTGTGAACTCAAACTCTTAGCCTGTCCTGGGTTGGCCTGAACTGGTTAACTAGGCTCTTACACAGCATGCATCAGCCATCCTAAGTACTTGTGGGCATTGTGGAGGCTCTGCACTGCGCCCCTCCTGGTCAAGTGTTGTAAAACCCACTGCTCTGTCATCTGTGGGTACATTTTTTTTCAGGGCCTCAACCATCATCCTAGGCATCTAAACTTATTCCACATTTCCTGGGGGCCTTAGGTCAGAGTTTAGATTTCACTTCAAGAACCCTGAGGAGGCTAGGCGCGGTGGCTCATGCCTGTAATCCCAACACTTTGTGAAGCCAAGGTGGTTGGATCACCTTAGGTCAGGAGTTTGAGACCACCCTGGCAAACATGGCGAAACCCTGTCTCTATTAAAAATACAAAAATTAGCTGGGCATGGTGGTGCACGCCTGAGATATGAGAATCACTTGAACCCAGGAGGCGGAGGTTGCAGTGAGCCAAGATCACGTCACTGCACTCCATCCTGGATGACAGAATCAGACTATCTCAAAAACATGGGGGGAAAAAAAACACTTCAGGTTCTTGCCTATAATCCCAGCACTTTGGGAGGCTGAGATGGGTGGATCACTTGAGGCCAGGAGTTCAAGACCAGCCTGGGCAACATGGCGAAACCCTAAAAACCCAATTTTAGTGTCGACTAAAAATGCAAAAACTAAAGTTAGCCGGGCGTGGTGGCACACACGCCTGTAATCCCAGCTACCCGGGAGGCTTGAGGCACAAGAATCGCCTGAACCAGGGAGGCAGAGGTTGCAGATTGTGCCACTGCACTGCAGCCTTGGCGACAGAGTGAGACTACATCTCAAAAAAAAAAAAAAAAAAAAAAAAAGGAAAGAAACCCTCTGGTTTTTCAGAAGCTGGGATGCAGCCCTTATCTTTCATCTATTCATTGCTATCTCCTTAGACCTGGAGACCTGCCCCTTAATCTTCTGTTTCTGGCTTTACATAGCATTGTCCCTTATCTCCCCCGGGGCTTGGGGGCTGGCCTTTCCCTCCCCCCACAGAGGGACTTCCGCCCTCTCTTAGTCCTCCTGCCTCCATTGGCTTTGCATAAATCTTGTGGGAGTGCAAATCCAGAAATTCAGCAGCCTCCACCAACAACCAGATCCAGCCTTTCTGTCACATTTCACCTACGGGAGTCATCTTTAGGGCGCTACTAGTCTTTCTTTTACTTTTTTTTTTTTTTTTCCTGAGGCACTGTTGGTGGAGCTAAGGGGTATCTCAAAGTTTCTTCTAATAACTCTTTTGTACTTTTCCACTCTTCAAGCTCTGCAACTCCCTCAGGCCTAATAGAACCCAAAACAAACAGCCTAGTGAACTCTGGCTTTATATTGCAAGACATTCTCAATATTCAAATCATTTACACCCAAGGGCAAGGGGATGGGTGTTTCAAGGTCAAGACTCTCAGCCTAGCCCTCCTTGTTTAAAACCGTCCTCTCCCCCTTGCTATCCTGTGGCTTCCCGGAAGCCACTCGGTGGACCTTTTTTTGAGATGTCTTTTTAAAATGAAGGGAAATAAAATGGAATGAAGGGGAAGTAGCAGGTGTAAATTTTAATGAAAGTCTTAGCTATATGCTAGAAAGTTTTAATTTCAGACACTTGTTCTGACTCTGAAGTGTGTTTATTGTGTTTATGTGGTTTTTTTGAGACGGATTCTCACTCTGTCGTCCAGGCTGGAGTGCAGAGGCGCAATCTCGGCTCACTGTAACCTCCGCCTCCCCGGTTCAAGTGATTCTCCTGCCTCAGTCTCCCAAGTAGCTGGGATTGCAGGCGTGCGCCATGATGTTCACCTAATTTTTGTATTTTTAGTAGAGATAGGGTTTTGCCATGTTGGCTAGGCTGGTCATGAACTCCTGACCTCAGGTGATCCACCTGCCTCAGCCTCCCTAAGTGCTGGGATTGTAGACGTGAGCCACCGCGCCTGGCCTATTTATTTTTTAAAAATTTTTGTTATATCTTTTTATTTTGAAGTGTGTTTTTATTAATTATGCGTAAAACTATGGCTCATGCTATTTATTTGAAGATCTTGGCAGTTTCTAGAAAAAAACCAAATGGCTATTCCTGTCCGGGCTTTGTTCCTAATAAAATTTATCATTAATTAAAATATGAAAAAAGAACAATAACTTTGCTTTAAAAAAAAAAAGGCAATATTTAATTTCACCTTAGATGGGTGAAGATAGTCTGAAAGGATGTTTGTGCATTTCTGAAAACTCCATGGGTATTTTTAATAAAATGGACTTGATTCATAGTTTACAAGATGGCAGGTCATATATCACGCAAAACAGGGATTCTTACCCTGCTGTCCCTGGGTGGGTTTCTAGGGTCCCTGACCCTCCTGGTACTGAATGAAAATGTTGAGTATAGAGTATGTGCATTTTTTCAGTGGGGTGGGGGGCATAATGTTCAGTTTGAGGGTCTCTCCCCTTCTGTGGGACAGGGTCCGCCCCTGTGGGTTAGTACTGAGGTTCATGGTGACAGCTGTGTGGCACAGATGGGCAGCTTGTCTCTAGAAGCTCCAGAAGGGAAATAAAAGTGAGAAAATATGCCAAGCAGTTGTTTCTTCCCCGGTGTTGTCCGTGTGGGGTTTATTTTACCTCTGAGTTTTCTCCCAGTTTTGTGCTCTTCACCTTAGCTGAGGAAGGCTGTGTTGAGAGCAGAGAATGTGGCCACATGCTGTAGCTCTGGGAAATGCTGCATTCCAATTTTCTCCCAGCACAGGGCTTTGAAGCCCTTGACACCCCAGAGCAGACTTGCTCAAACTTTTGAAGGGCACGTGTAATTTGAGACGGTTTCTGCATCTTCCCTACAGAAGGAGAAGGTCTGCATTTGGTCCTATTTGACGTGTGTTAGCAACACTTTCTTCTCACACCTGCAAGAGGATGTAATCATCTCTCCTCTGCTTTAAGGCACTGTTCAGTTGTATATTTCTTATTATTTATTTTTTGAGACAAAGTCTGGCTCTGTTGCCCAGGCTGGAGTGCAGTGGTGCAATCTCAGCTCACTGCGACCTCTGCCTCCTGGGCTGAAGCCATCCTCCCACCTCAGCTCCAGAGTAGCTGGGACCACAGGCACTGCCACCACACCCAGCCAATGTTTGTGTTTTTTATAGAGACAGGGTTTCACCATGTTGCCCAGGCTGGTCTCGAACTCCTGAGCTAAATGATCTGCCCAGTTTTGGCCTCCCAAAGTGCTGGGATTACAGGCATGAGCCATTGCTAGTTGTATATTTCTTAATTTCTTCGACTGTCTTTTTTTCCCCCCCTCTGTTTCTGATAGTACTAATTGCTGCCTTGCTTTTCTCTTCTTGTTAAACTGGCAGTCTGTAGGTATCTGCTGTGAACATGCCATTAGGATGCACGAAGCTCCACCTCCACCGGGGAGCCAGTGGTCCGAGCCATTCTCACATTATGCTGCCCTTGACATTGCTGGAATGTGACTGGGGGAGAGGGGTGTCCTTGTCTGTTCAAGGCACACTCAGCTCCAAGCTCTTACTTGGATGTTGATGGGACAACTCTGGATGGAATCAGCCTGGCTCCTGGCAGCTGGCTTGTAATCGCAGGCAAGGGATGGGAAATGTTTTCTAGTCCTAATTTGTGACTCCCGGTGATGTTGAGCAGAGGACCATTTCTGGTCTTAATCCTCTTTTAACATCATCTTTTCTTGTTTTTGTAGGTTGCTCCGACTGTGTGCTCCAGGAGTGGTGGCTCTGAGGTGTGACCCTGCCCACCTTTGGGCCCAGCCAGGTTCAGCCCCCCAGTAAGGAGGGCAGCTTGATAACACAAAGAAAACAGGTTAGTGAAGTGGTTTTGACTCTCAATGAGTCACAATAATGCTGAACGTCGAGTCTTCCCATGCTCTCCCCTCCTACCCTCCCCACTTCCCTTTTAATTGTCGTCCCCCTTTCCAGGTCCTCCTGAGGCTTTGGTGCAAAATCATGTTGAAATTGTAACTAGGCCAGGCACGGTGGCTGACACCTATAATTCCAGGACTTTAGAAGGCTGAGGCGGGCAGATCACTTGAGGCCAGGCATTTGAGACCAGCCTGGCCAACATGGCAAAACCCCATCTCTATTAAAAATACAAAAAATTAGCCAGGCATGGTGGCGTGTGCCTGAAATCCCAGCTATTCAGGAGACTGAGGCATGAGAATCGCTTGAACCTGGGAGGCAGAGGTTGCGGTGAGCTGAGATAGTGCCACTGCACTACAACGTGGTCAATAGAGTGAGACTGTCTCACAAAAAAAAAAAAAAAAAGGAAAGAAATTATAACTATAACTTGTTAGTTCTTGATCTGATGGGCCTGAAATGTGGGATGAGAAAGGGTGCCAAGGGTTTGTCTCAGGAAGCAACACTTTGGACATCTCATTTTTTTTTTTTTTTTTTTTCTTTTCTCTCCCTCTCTCCCCTCCAAATCCAGACCATGTGTGTTAAAAACTGGAACACCAGGTTCATCTGCTTGGTAATGTTGATCATATCTATGACTTGGGAACTTCATCTGGCTTCCCAGTGCTTTCTGATTCCAGTTGGAAGAGATTATATTAGAATATAACCAGTGATACTTATTTTTAAGAAACAGGGTCTCACTCTGTCGCCCAGGCTGGAATGCAATGGTGTGATCATTGCTCACTGCAGCTTTGAACTCCTGGGCTCCTGTGATCTTCCCACTTGGCCTCCCAAGTATCTGGGACTATATGACACATGCTGCCACACCCGGCTTCTCTTCCCCCCCCTTCCCCCCTCCCTTCTCTTCTCTTCTCTTCTCTTCTCTTCTCTTCTCTTCTCTTCTCTTCTCTTCTCTTCTCTCTTCTTTCTGTCTTTCTGTCTTTCTGTCTTCCTTTCTTTCTTTCTCTTTCTTTCTTTCTTTCTTTCTTTCTTTCTTTCTGTCTTTCTGTCTTTCTGTCTTTCTGTCTTTCTGTCTTTCTGTCTTTCTGTCTTTCTGTCTCTCTTGTCTCTCTTGTCTTTCTTGATGGAGTCCTGCTCTGTCACCCAGGCTGGAGTGTAATGGGGCTATCTCAGCTCACTGCAACCTCTGCCTCCTGGGTTCAAGCGATTCTCCTATCTCAGCCTCCTGAGTAGCTGGGATTACAGGCATGTGCCACTACGCCCGGCTAATTTTTGTAGTTTTAGTAGAGATGGGGTTTTGCCATGTTAGCCAGGCTGATCTCGAACTCCTGACCTTAGGTGATCTGCCCGCCCTGGCCTCCCAAAGTGCTGGGATTACAGGTGTGAGCCACTGTGCCCGCCCCCGGCTGATTTTTATTTTGTATAGATGGGGTCTTGCTGTGTTTCCTAGGCTTGTCTCAAATTCCTGGGCTCAAGCCATCCTCCCACTTCAGCCTTCCAAAGTGCTGGGATTACAGGTGTGAGCCACCACACCTGGCCTTATTTTATAATAATAACATATTATTATTAATACTGGGGTGATGTCAGAAGAAATGTTACAGAGGAAAGAATGAAAAGTCTAGGATTGTAAATATCCAGAAAGAAAAAAATGCTTCGTGAATAGACCATAAAAATGTTAGAAATGATCTTTTATTCCCTGAGATTGAGTATCAGAGGGTTTAGGTTGCTTAGTTGGGCTATTGTTCGAAAATTGTCCAGGATGTGGTTATAGGGTAGATAGGACCAACTAATACTGGCCAGCTTGCTCTGGTTAGATGATCATGTAGAAGAGCCCACATGTTATGGTGGGTTTTTTCCAACATAGAACAATGAACTCCATTGTGCCGTGCAGCATCTTCTTCCCCTTCTGCCCTGCTCTGTGGTCCTGAAGGAAGAACTCAAATAGAAGACATAAGAACAAACTGAAGTACAATCTTGTCACAGCCCAAGGGGCTGGTTGTTGGTTGCTTCTGGAACAAATTCTCAGGGATGAGGCCAGTGACTCTTTTCTTTCTTTCAAACAGTGTAGCTGGGAGTTTCATTTTATTAATTACGCTTTCAGATTAGAGATGAGTCTCTATTTTTTAATTGCTATTTACTTAAAATAGGAAAAGGAAGTAAATGTAAGTGATCTCGGTGTCATCAGTGGTTAGTGTCACACTTTATACTTTATCCCCAAGGAAGAAATATATTTAGCAAATATTTTCCTGCCCAGTCAAAATGGGAAACAACAAGGCTCTTCTCCTTTTCAAGTGGGATAAGCTTTTGCAATTTTCAGCCCTTACATTGATTGACTATACTGACTGTTGCTAGGCTTTCTGTATTTAAGACACTTAGGTAGTTTGCAAGAATGTATCTTTGATAACATGACTGAGAATAATTCTTACTGGCAATTTGGCTCTGTTTAGTGAATATGTTTTTGTCAGTTTACTTATTATTTCCCTCCTCTCCAGTTTCTTCCCTTATTCAATGATATAATTAGAATTTTTTTTTAATAACTTACAATTTTACATTTAGTCTTAAAGGTGTTTAACCTGTTCCCAGACTTGAGCAAACTCTACCACATTTTTCTTTTCTTTTTCTACACAGACACACACACACACACACACACACACACACACACACACACAGATTTTGTGGTTTGTTTGTTTTTGCTTTTACAATTTGAGATGGGGTCTTGCTGTTTTGCCTAGGCTGGACTTGAACTCCTGGGCTCAAGCAATCCTTCCGCCTTAGCCTCTGAAGTAGCTGGGAGTAGCCCTCTTTTCTAAATGTAGTAATGTGACAAAAGCAAGATAATCTTCAAAACTCATAGTATAAATTGGTGGAAAGTTTGTAACAATTACAGGAAAGATAGATTTCTAGTTAGTTATGTTATAATTTTCTGTACATTAAAATTATGAGGGAGATACACGTATATAAAAGAAGGAGGTGAATTCAGTATTGAAGGTATCCATTTATGAATCAAGTACGTAATTACGTGATTGATTACAAAAACTCTAGGAAACTGATGACTCTCTTTTTAGTAGTCCATTAAGAAAAAAGTATGTGTACACACTCGTGTGCACTTTGTGTCTACATGTTTTTTCCCTATAGAGAAATTGCCCAAAGTAAACCTTCAAAGACAGTTAAAAACAGGAAGTTTGAAGCACAGTTCTTTTTTTTTTTTTTTTTTTTTTTAATTTTTAAAAATCATCTGTAGAGATAGGGTCTTGCTGTGTTGCCTAGGCTGGTCTCGAACTCCTGGGCTCGAGTGATCCTCCCACCTTGGCCTCCCAAAGTGCTGAGATTACAGTTGTGAGCAACTGTGTCCGGCCTGAAGCACAATTCTTCATAAATTTAAGGGGTTTGCTGGCATGGGGAAAGGCCATGGAAAGATGAGAGTGTAGATTTTTTTTGGCTGTAGCTTTCCTCTCTTTATGGAGAAAGATGGGGGCAAAGAGGCTGGATCCACAGTCTCAAATTGTATGTTTCTGCAGTTAGTCCTTTTACCTACCAGTTGGAAAACCATTTGATTCACACTTTCAAAATGTCTGTTAACAAGGAAGGCACATCTTGTCTCTTTACAAGACAAATACTTTCCCTAAGATTCCCTTTTGCCCGTTTGGTAAGAATTTAGGCTGGTGCCGCACGTTTATAACTGCTCTGGGTGGTACCATTTCTCACATGCTGGGTCATATCCCCTAAAGTTGGAGGAGGAACCCATGAGAAATCATATTCTTTCTTGTGTTGTTCCTACACATTCTCTTTACAGCGAGATGATGAGCTTGATCTTCAGCTGCTGTTGTGGACTTACATAATTTATTAGCACACAATGTGAGATAATAGGATATTAATATCCTACTACCTTATGGTAGGGCTTCAGCTAAAGAATATCCTCCTAGATAAAATGAGGGAAGTGTAGACTTCCTACCTACTGACTGGACCTGTAGCCATAATAGTTCTAGTTGCAAGGAACACACATGGCTTGAAGAAGTAAATTGTGACACGGCCATGGGCCATAGTTTTCCCTTTGGTCATTCTTTTCATGTCGCCAGGTTTCTTTTAGGTCTGTCCTGAGAGGGTCTAAACTCAGCCTTTAGTGAATGCCTGAACTGTTGTGTCTTTGGTTACTTTTAGGTGAAGGCATGAGATGAGTCAAGTGGAGCCTGAGCATTCTTGCAAAGGACTGAGGCACAGTGTGAAAGAAAATATGATGTATGGGTATAAATATGAGCTTCAGAAAGTGAAATTTTACTGCAGAGTCCTTTTGGCTGTTGGGAGTGTGCATAACAGGCAGTACTGTAGGGGTTAAGATAAGGTTGAGAAACAGCTACAGAATGTGGTTTTGGAAGAAAGAAAGGCAGATGTTGCCTCTCATTTGTACTCCTTGCAGTGTTGTGAATATAGTGGTCTAAGATTATAGCAAATAAATGATAACAGTTTTTTCTTCACTAAGTGAAAAGATGTTCACTTTGGACCTTTGCTTCCCTTCCAGTGTCAACGAGTACTACCGAGAGAAGAAGAAAAGAGGTCAACACAGACTCATTTTCTACTCCATGTGAATGATAGCTACAGCAGGGGGAAGTTTCATAGTCTATCAATTGGGTCAGAAAATGGAGGTAATCAGCAGTGTGGTGGGGGGGGTTCTTCTTTCCATTTTCTAGGGTATGTTACCTGCTATATATATATATATATATATATATATATATATTTTTTTTTTTTTTTTTTTTTTGAGACGGAGTCTCGCTCTGTCGCCCAGCCCAGGCTGGAGTGCAGTGGCGCGATCTCGGCTCACTGCAAGCTCCGCCTCCCGGGTTCACGCCATTCTCCCGCCTCAGCCTCCCGAGTAGCTGGGACTACAGGCGCCCACAACCGCGCCCGGCTAATTTTTTGTATTTTTAGTAGAGACGGGGTTTCACCGTGGTCTCGATCTCCTGACCTTGTGATCCGCCCGCCTCGGCCTCCCAAAGTTCTGGGATTACTGGCGTGAGCCACCGCGCCCGGCTATATATATATTTTTAAGAAACAGGCTTTTATATGTCAATTTGAAATTTGTAACTCTGATAGTGTTGGCTTCTCAAATCTCTTATAAAATTCAGGCTCCCCATCAAAATCACTGTATTGCAGCAGTGGAGTTTAATGAAACCCGATGTTTCTCATCACTAGTTTTAGGTCTAAAACATTTATGTAGTAGTAAATGAGTCTAGGTTCTTAGGAGGGTGCTGGCAGGGTGGTAGCTTTCTGGGCTTTGTAATTGTTAGCTTGGCCTTTCCCACTTCTGCCTAACCCAGATTAGGAAAGGTAAAGAAACCTGCCTCTCATGAGTTTGAGTCCTGTTGGTAGTGCACACTCAGAAAGGAAGCAAGGTTACTTAGTCCTTGGTGTGCCGAGACTTGGTTTAGATGAAAGCTTCCATCATTCTGGGAGTGAATGTGGCCTTTAACTGGAGAAAGACAGTGTTGGATGTTTTTGACCTGAGTTACAATTAGAGTAGCCATGGCCAGTGCCCCCGGCAATGACAGAAGCCTAAACTTCCCCATGATCACATCAGCAATTTCCAATTTTCAGTTTTATGGCAGAGGCTTCTTAGAAGCTTAAACCCCTGTCCCAATGACGTCAAGTTCGCCCGTTGGCTTGGAAGGTTCAGACCTGTCTTCCATCAACACCATGATGTCGGCGGTCATGAGTGTAGGGAAGGTCACAGAGAATGGCGGGAGCCCCCAGGGCATCAAGTCCCCCTCGAAGCCTCCAGGACCAAATCGGATTGGCAGAAGGAACCAGGTAAGTGTTCACACCTGGTGGTGACCTCTGGTGGGTTCAATCCATGAGAATATTGGGAGATGTTTCCCAGTTTCCTATGATAAAACCTTGGAAGAATATGGAATAAAACGGGTATACCCAGAGGCCTTAATCATTTTTCAAGAGCAAAATTTTCATGACTTATGTTAGTTTCCTTTCGTGGAGAAAGTTTTCTTTGCTGTGGTGTCGATGTTGGTGGAAGTGCCCTTATTTTTGGCCCCACCATTGGATTTTAGCTCAAGCTTTCTTCACGTGATGGCCATGGCAGGGAATGTGACTGATTTCTCTGCTGTGCTGTGGTTTGTTTCCTCATTCACACAGCTGGCTATTTTTAAGTGTCTTCAGATTAGATAGCAAATAAGTACTGCCTGTGCTGGGGCTGCTGTTTAGCTTTCTATCCTTGAAAAAGCACAGAATTTGGCTTCAGATAATTGCACTTAAGATGCTGTTTAGTCATCTTGAATTTTCATTGGGCATCAGATCAGGAGAACACGGTAAAGTAAATAGGTGGAATTGAGAAGGGTTAATGCTGTTATGAAAGTTAATGTCTTCTCTACTGGGAAATAAAATGAATCTTCAATGTACAAATGGGACATTTCCTTGAAAAGGTGTTGCTATCTTGGCAACATATTGTTGAACAGAGGGTAGGTGGAGGAAGGAGGCAGAGAGTGAATACTTCTCATTTCATCTCTGGATCCATGTAATACGAATTGACTTCCTTGTGTTTAAGTTTGGTTTAACTGATTTAATGAGGCTATACTAAATCCTTGGAGAGAAGGAGGTCTTGCATTTGTCTAGGAACCAGAGATGGATGAGAAAGCAAACCTGCTGGGCTTTTGTGAACTCATTTTCTTTTTTATAAATAATCCTACTGTGGCTGTCCTTATACAGAATTCTCTGAGTATTAATATGATGGTTTTCTATACATTCTTAGAAGTAGAGCCTTAATTAAAGCTTCTGATACAACTTTTCCTACAAGAAAAGTTGTACCAGCCCCAAACCCTGCCAGCGGTGTGGGGGAAGATGCGTTTCTCCACACCTTGCTGAGGGATGGGGACCTGGCAGAGGTCAGTGATGTTTTAGCATTGGAACATTGATTCCTTTCTCTCTTCTTTTTTCCTTTTCTCCTCGTGCCTCTCTTCCTATGGGTGCCTGAGAAAATACTCAGCCTGTATGACTGTGGCCTGAGTCGAGAAGGAGCGCTAGCTCTGAGAAGAAAAGGTTTATTTCCACTCTCATGTGACTGTCCATCTATCCATCTCTCCATCCATCAACCCATTGGACAATATGTACCCAGTTCCTATATCCAGCTAGCTGCTGTACCAGGTGCCAGGCATTTGGGGAAGAATAAGACAGACAAGGTTGTCGTCCTCATCCTTCTGCTCTACCAGGAACAAGTGAAGTAATAGGAAGAGCTTTTCCTCAAATAGCTCCAAGTTGTCCCAAGTCCAGCCTCCAGATCAGAGACCGTGGTTAGGGCCCTGGAGGATGCCCACAGCACCCCCCATGTTTGCATGCTAACTGGAGGCTGTCTCTTCAGGTGTGAGGAGGCAATTGTGCAGGTGGTGCAGGGCCGCCTTTCATCCCCCTCCCTTCTTCTCCAGGGATCTGGTATCCTGAGTTTGCTTTTGAAATGGAGGTTCTGGCTAGAGGTAGCCTGGTAAATATAGTTCTTAATCCAAAAGACAAAAGTCAGTGGGGAGAGAGTATGGGGAAGAAGGAAGCAGGCTCCTTACCTGTGGACTAGACAGGGAGGGCTGAGAGAGGGAGCCCGGGGAAAGTCCCATCGATGTGAGCTTAGAGTTCCAGGAGAGATTAGCCACAGCCGGATGCTGACATGGGTGCCAGATTGTTTCATTATGGAATGGTTCGTTATCACATTAGCTGCTAATTTTATCTTTCAACTCAGGAGGTGTGCTCCTTCCACCAGCATGACTGCAATAACTGGATTCAAAATTCTCCATTAGGGTGCTGGGCGTCGTGTCATGTCTCTAATCCCTGCTACTTGGGAGGCGGAGGTGGGAAGATTGCTTGAGCCCAGGGGTTCAAGGCCAGCCTGGGCAATATTATGAGACCCCCATGTCTTATAAAAAGCAAAAACAAAATTCTCCAGGAGGGCCTCTCTTCCAGTATCACAGTGCTTTCTTTTCTTGGAGGTTCATTTTATTATTAGTATTATTTTTTTTTTTTTTAAATAGAGACAGAATCTCTATTTCTCACCAGAGCATGGTTGATTCCTAATTTCACAAACTATACAGCTAATGTGTGTAAGCTGCCTTAATTACTGTGATATCTGGCTTTGCTTATTTTTTTAAATTATAAAAAAACTTTTTGTAGAGACAAGGTTTCACTATGTTGCCCAGGCTGGTCTCAAACTCCTGGGCTCGAGCGATCCTCCCACCTCAGCCTCCCAAAGTGCTGGGATTACAGGTGTGAGCCACCATGCTTGACCTGGTTAGTTTTAAAAGGTTACGTCTAGGTCTGTAGACCTCCTCCCAGGTAACTTGGATTTTGGGGACCTGTATGATGGCTGGCAGCAAAGCACTGCCAGCCTCAGAGGTTGGGGTGTCAGTTCATGAGTCACCCCAGAGTCAACACAAGTCAGCCCCACCAGCCACACGGTGTGCCTGCTGTCTATTGTAAGGTGAATGCAAGAGGATTTTTAAAAAACATTTGTCTCCCCATGGCTGGTCACTTGGAGGCCTTTAAAAAAAAGTATTTACATCCTATTGGTGACTTAAAAAATTATATATATGTAAAATTGTCTATCTACTAATTTGACAACAATACCCCGGAGATGGAACTCATCCCCAACTTTTGGCCTGGCTGTGAGATATCCCTCCTTGTTAAATCTTATTTTGTTGCTGTTGCTTTCGTTTATCCCCACACCCCTGCCCCATGGGGGTCCTTGGCCAGCTCTACTCCGACTACAGTTGTAGAACTGGACTGAGAAAGTGTGACACCCCCTCCCCCCATTATACCTCAGAAAGAACTAGAAGTATGATAAATGAGTAAGAACGGGAATTTTTTTTCCCACTGTTTCTAGGATGTTCATGTTTTGTAGAATCCATATTCTTAATTCCTTCTGAGAGTGAGAAAATGTGGAGCATACCTAATTCTCAGACCCAATTCCATAGATTAGAAAAAAGTTTTGGCCAGGCACGGTGGCTGATGCCTGTAATCCCAGCACTTGGGGAAACCGAGACGGGTGGATCACCTGAGGTTGAGAGTTCAAGACCAGCCCGGCCAACATGGCAAAACCCTGTCTCTACTAAAAATACAAAAATTAGCCGGGCATGGTAGCACACACCTATAGTCCCAGCTACTTGGGAGGTTGAGGCAGGAGAATCGCTTGAACCCGGAAGGCGGAGGTTGCAGTGAGCCACAATCGTGCCACTGCACTCCACCCCGGGCAACAGAGAGAGACTCCATTTAAAAAAAAAAAAAAAGTTCCTATTGCTCAGAATGAGACTTGTTTGTCTTTGAAGAGGAGTGAGAGAGAAGGTGGCTGTGAGCTAGACATCATCATGCCTTCATTCCACCTGTCTGGTTTATGGCGCCATTTGTTTTTATAGTCTTCAGGGTGACTTTTATTTTCATCATCTCTCATAAGCAACCACCAGAGTGTTTCCTTTCTGTGCCTTGGGGTTAATCGTTCTTTTGGTCAGACTTTTATATAGCATAGTGGTTTAGGGCATGGACTGTGGAGCAGCTGACCTGGGTTTTAATGCTATGCCTACCACTTAATAGTTCTCTGACTTGAGGCAGGTTACTCGCCTCTGTGTACCCCAGTTTCCTCGTTCAGAAAATGGGATCTGTAATAATGCTTGTCTATTAGTGGTTGTGAAAAAACCTGATGGTTCTGTGTAGAGTTGAGCACATGGTAAGTGCTCAATAATTGGTGTTATTTGCAAGGAGCAGAAACTCATTCAAATGAATGCAAGTAAAAAGAGGTCTATTGAAAGATGCCCGAGGATAGGAAATGACCCAGAGCCTAGACAGAGCATCCAGCCCTAGGGACAGTGCCCTCCATCCCATTGGGTTAGCACTGACATCTTCCACACTGCTTTCTCCTGACTTGAGCTTGCCCAGGTGCAAGCCTCCTTGGGTTCAGCTCTACCTCTCCATGAACTTTCAATTCAAGTGCTCATAATCACCCAACTTAGTAACTTAGCCATCCTCAAACCTGGGCACATGTCACCATCATCTGGGGAGCTTGTGAGACAAACAGATTTCTGGGGTTCTACTCCCCCCAACCCCAGTCTGCCAATGACTCTGATGTGGCATGTCCAGAATCTGGTTAAATGCATAGAAAAAGCCCCCCAGGTGATTCTGCTGATCTTGAGAAATCTCTTGAGCACCGCAACTCCAAATTACTGGGAGAGGCATCCAAGCCTAGGTCCAGTTAGTTTTGAGTATGTAGACAGGAACCCGTGGTGCTTAGGGACTGTGAGGGTGAGGAGGCAATGATGCACACAGCCTAGAACTCTGCATGAATTATTTGGAAAGAGGATCTGTAGCATAGGGTTAGTGAACGACACTGGCTTTTTCTTAAAAAGGCAAAACATACTGCTTGACCTGTGCATTCTGAGGGAACATAAAAGGAGCCCCCTCAGCAAGTAGTAAACTGGTTCTTTTGTCACCTTCTGTGGAAGTCTTCAATTTGGGTTGGCATTCCTATCAAAGTTGTCGTGATGAGGACAGCAATTTTCTGTGTGATGTTTTTGTTGATTATTTATGAGCAGCATTAAGCAGGTGCTAGCAGTGGGCAGAGGAATCACAGCATGCCCACTGGGTGCACAGCTAGGCACTGAGGGCTTCCCTCTCGGTAAGGTGGGCTCTTCTGTTGAGAACCTTATTATCTCTCATGTGTTCTTGGAGACCTTGAAACCTGTTGGAAGATAGCCCAGGTTGGGCTTGGGGAGAAATGTATTCTTTTCTAGCTCTTCCATGAGTCAGTGCTTAATTTTTCACCATCACGGATGATGAAGTGGTGTCTGTGTAATTAGAATGCTAGTATTTATTGAGTACTTACTATGATCCCAGCACTGTTCTAGTGTTTGGTGTGTGTTACTTTAACCTGCATCACAGCATGGTGTGGTACTGTTTTTCCCATCTTTCAAATGAGGAAACTGAGGCAGACAGAGCAGTGACTTGCACAAGCTCATACCTGGGCAGGTTCTGGAGCCCATGCTCTCAGCTACATAGACACAAGTGCTTATTACAGAAAGAAAAGGCACTCATTGACTGTGATTTGAAATTTATCTTCCCTTTTAATCTTTCTTTTTAGGAAACGAAAGAGGAGAAGTCTTCCTATAACTGCCCCCTGTGTGAGAAGATTTGCACTACCCAGCACCAGCTGACCATGCACATTCGCCAGGTAGACTCCCGCTGTTCTTTTTTTTTTTTTTTTAAGTCAAGTGCAGTAGTGAGAAGAGGGGAAAGAGTAGAACAAGGAGTTAAACACTCACTGTGGGCAGTCAGTTGAGGTAACTCACGACCTTCGGACCAGCCTATTTTTGATTTAAATTATTCTTCCTAAACAGAGGGCAGGGTAATTGGATTTTAATGGATGAGTTGTAGCTGTGCCTAATTTAAATTTAGTATTTTAAATAATTTTGGGAGGTGGTTATGAAATGACTTTTATATGTGCATATTCCTGTGACAAAGTCCTAGGTCAATGCAGAATTCCTTTTTGGCTAGGTGCAGTGGCCCACACTTGTAATCACAACATTTTGGGAGGCCCAGATGGGCGGATCACTTGAGGTCAGGTGTTTGAGACCAGCCTGGCCAACATGGTCCAGACCAACCTGTCTCTACCAAAAATGCAAAAATTAGCTGGGCATGGTGGCACACACCCGTAATCCCAGTTACTTGGGAGGCTGAGGCAGGAGAATCACTTGAAAACCCGGGAGCAGAGGTTGCAGTGACCCAAGATTGCGCCACTGCACTCCAGCCTGGGTGACAGACCAGGACTCTGTCTCATAATAAATAAATACATAAAATAAAATAAAATAGAATCACCCTTTTTTTTTTTTTTTGGTGAGACAGAGTCTTGCTCTGTCACCGAGGCTGGAGTGCAGTGGCATGATCTCGGCTCACTGCAACCTCTGCCTCCTGGGTTCAAATGATTCTCCTGCCTTAGCTTCCCAAGTAGCTGGGATTACAGGCACCCGCCACCATCCCCAGCCAATTTTTAAAAATTTTTAGTAGAGATGTCGTTTCGCCACATTGGCCAGGCTGGTCTCAAACTCCTGACCTCGTGATCTGCCTGCCTTGGCCTCCCAAAGTGCTGGGATTACAGGCGTGAGCCACAGCGCCCGGCCTAAAATCCCCTTTTAAATTTGAACAAACATCAAGTTAAAGGACCTTTCGTTGTATGTTGCTTGTCGGTATGAACCAAATCCCTTACAGCATAATGAGCTGCAACCCTGTTCCTTAGTGTAAATGTACATCACACAGAAGGAAATCTACTCAGCTTGGGGTCTTTTTTTGCTTTTCTCCTTTATTATAAGATTTATCCTCCTCCTTCTGCTATGGCCAATTCATGACAAAATGTTGATGAGTGTAGAACAGTGAAGGATTGATGACCTAGTATAATCATGACATAGTACTGAATAACATCAGGTCACTAAAGTGACTGGGGTTTGAATAGAAATGTTCCTTTTTACCGTCTTTCAGAGGCCAAAACCGCCCTGTGCAGGTTTCAGTTCTCTTTCTCTGACGGCAGGCCTGAGTCATCGAATTTGAAGACGGGACATCGACTCTTTTAATGGGAGGACATATTTCCTTCGCTGTTGAGAGTCCTTCGGCTCATAGGAGTTAATATATGTGGTCAGTGAATCTGTATGTGATTCAAAGAAAGACCTGGGAAGGCTCTTCTGAGCCTTTCAGTAGAAATAGTTTTCAAAACAATGCGGGAATGGAGGAAGATCATACAAAATATTTGTTTGCCTGTTTTCCTGATACATTGTACCCCTTCAAGAAGATACTTAAAATGAAAGAGAAACACATAGCCAAGAAAGTTCATTGGTTTTTTTAATAAAGCTCTGGATCTGCATTTCCTAAGAGCTGAGCTTTTGATGCACTTTGTAAGTGACCGCTGTGATCATTGCTTTCTGCAGCACAACACAGACACTGGAGGAGCCGACCACTCATGCAGCATCTGCGGGAAGTCACTGAGCTCGGCCAGCTCCCTCGATCGCCACATGCTGGTGCACTCTGGCGAGAGGCCTTACAAGTGCACTGTGTGTGGCCAATCATTTACCACCAATGGGAACATGCACAGGTGGGTGAGGGTGCCCTTTGCTTGGGGGGTTGGCTGGTACCTGGAGGTTGGCAGGCAGGACAGTGGCCTCTGAGCCTTCAGAAGACTTGCCTAAAGATACAGAGAGTTCTGGAACTGTGTCCGTTGTATGGAAAAACCAGAGATGCACACTATCTCTGGGGTATTCGAGGTGTCGGATCATGGGAAACGGAAGTACCTTGGCAAGGTCTGTGGCCCTTCAGAGTTCTTCAGGATAAAACACAGTCGTTTCCCCTCTGCCAGTTGGAGTTTGTTTGGGTGCAGATTATCACATGTAAAAGAAGAGCCCTCCAAGAGTAGCATCCATGTAACCCTGCCATGTAAAAAATACTTGCATATGCCTACCAGATTCCTCACAGACATTTTCGTTGCAAAAATCAAAACGTCTGGGACCTTTTAATAAATAGTGAAGTGGCCTGGTCCTGGAGCTTCAGGATAAGATAGGATAAAATTAAGAAAAAGAAAGTCTGATGAACGTCAGGACATTACTTCCTGAGAGAGAAAGATGCTCACTCAGGTGGGAGACAGTAGAGTGGTGGACATATTAAAATTGGGGTGAACCTTTGGAAAATAGTTTATAGGCTGATCATACATGTTTTGAGGGATTTACTCTTCCATATTCCTGTCTAGTCCTTATTCTGCTTTCTTTTAAAAAAGTTGAGTCACATTTGTTACATGTTTATTTCAAAAGAAAACTTTATATAATTACTATAAAATGGATATGCTAGTTATATTTGGTTATATAAACACTAAAATGAGATGGGCCAGTTTATTATACATGCACATGGGACATACTGATACAGCAGTTAAGTTTCTTGATTTGGAAACTAGGCACCTGAATTCAGGTCTCAGCTGCTACTTGTAAATTTTCTATCCTCAAGCAAGTTACTTAACCTCTTTGTACTCCAGTTTCTCATCTTTAAAAAAAGATTTTTTTGTTTAATTATTTTCTTTCATGCTATTTTGACCCCCCAAAAACGAGATTTTTAATCATATCTACTTCATTGGATAAGGATGAGGATTAGGTGATATTGAGTTTAGCGTACAGTTCCTAGCACAAACTAAGCACTCGATGTTATTTATTATTATTTGCATTTCTAAGTAATGCTGCAATAATTTAAAGCCTGTGTATATCTCAGTCTAAACTCTTAGAAGTGAGGTAGAGTATGACTTCATGAAAAGTAGGAATATATTAAGAATTTACAAAGTGTTTTGCTTTTTTGTTTTCTCATAAATTTCAGTCCTGATGGGTTATTCTCTTTGCCCCTCCTGTCTTGGGAGTGTTTTCGGGTATAAAGGAATTGAATAGTGTCACTATTTTACAATACAATATTTTGCATTTTAGCTTTTTATTTTTTTTTACCACCGTGTTGGCCTGTTGGTATCATTTATTTTTGCTTTGCATTTAGGTCTGCTCGTTCTACACCCCACACGCCCAAAAAGTCCTTTGTTCTTTACATATTTGCCCTTCTCAGAATCTGGTCCTAGAGGTATTGCCTGTTCCCCTCTTGGGGATTCCTTCACTTTTTCCTACTGAGCCCCTGCTCAGTGGAACTCCCCATGGGCCAGCTCCAAGTTGGCAGGGGCAGTGGGCACACTGATGAAGAGGACCCTCCTAGTGGCGTTTTGGCCCTAACCGCTGACCGCTGTGATCCTCCATGAGACATCTCTTGATAGTAGGCCCAATCACTCCTGATTCGGAAAATTTCCATTTTGAGACATGATTGAAATAAACACAGCTATAAAAGGCATAGTTATTGTCTTCTACAATAACCTGTGTGGCAGTGTGTTTTACAAATAAATAATCATTGCTGAAGCTATGGTGCTCTGGGTGTCATATCTGTATTACATGAATACATATCTGTATTCACTTTTCATTTGTTTTTTTTTTTACATCTTACGGTATAATTCATACATCATACGTTATACCATGTAAAGCGTGTACTTCAGTGGGCTTCAGATTCTTTTTTATTGTTAAATAATAGTTCATTGTAGAAATATGATACCACATTTTAGTTATCCCTTCATCAGTTGATGGACATTTAAGTTGTTTCAACTTTTTGGTTATTATGAACAAAGCTGCTGTTGACATTGTTGTACAACATTTGGTATGGGCCTATGTTTTTGTATTTCTTCGTAGACACTTAGGAATGAAATTGCTGGGTCATATGGTAAATCCATGTTTAAGTCGAGGAATTGCTAAACTGTTGTTAAAAGTTCCAATCTGGGGGTATTGCCATTATAACAATACTAACTTGATCCATGAACTTGGGATGTTTTCCCATTTGTTAAGTCTTCAGTTTCTTTCAACGTCTCATAGTTTTCAGAGTACAAGTTAAATTTATATTGGTTAAATTTATTTCTAAGTATTTTATTATTTTTGATACTACTATAAGTAGTTTTCCAATTTAATTTTTCAATTGTTCATGGCTAGTGTATTGATACACAGTTAAAATTTATATATTGATTTTGTTCCCTCCAACCTTACTGACCTCATTTATTCATTCTAGTAGTTACTTAGTGGATTCCTTAGGTTATTCTATATCATGTCTGTATTCATTTTCTCGCCTACTTGCCCCGGCTACAACCTGCAAAACAATGTCGAATAGAAGTAAAGAGAATGAACATTCTTTTCTTGTTTGTGATCTTAAGGAGAAGGCATTCAGTCTTTCCCCATTAAATATGATATTAGTTGTGGATTTTTAAAATAAATGTTCCTTACCAGTTTGAGAAAGTTTCTTTCTTTTCCTAGTTTTTTTAGTGTTTTTATCATGAAAAAGTATTGGATTGTGTCAGATGATTTTTTTTTTTTTTTTGCATCTCTAGTTGGGTTGTTTTTGTCCTTTATTCTTTTGTTGTTGTTCATTTGTTTTTTTGAGATAGAGTCTCGTTCTGTCGCCCAGGTCAGAGTGCAGTGGCGTGATCTTGGCTCACTGCAACCTGTACCTCTCGGGTTCAAGCGATTCTCCTGCCTCAGCCTCCCGGGTAGCTGGGACTACAGGCGTGCACCACTACGCCTGGCTAATTTTTTTATATTTAGTAGAGATCGGGTTTCACCATGTCAGCCAGTCTGGTCTTGAACTCCCGACCTCAGGTGATCCTCCCTCCTCAGCCTCCCAAAGTGCTGGGATTACAGGTGCGAGCCACCACGCCTGGCCCCAGATTTTGTTTCTTCTTGAGTCAGTTTCAATAGTTTGTATCTTTCTAGGAATTTTGGCGATTTCATCAAGTGATTGGTTGGCATACAATAACTCATAATATCCTTTTGTAATCCTTTTGTAATCCTTTTTATTCTATAAAGTCAGTAGTAATTTCCTTTCTTTCATTCCTAACTATAATAATTTGAATCTTCTTTTTTTCCCCTTAGTCAATCTAGCTAAACATTTGTAAATTTTATTGATCTTTTCAAAGAACCAACTTTTGGTTTCATTGATTTCCCTCTATTCTGTCCTCTATTTCATTAAATTACTGTTCTAAACATTATTATTTCCCCTTTTCTGCTTTCTTTAGGTTTAGTTTGACCTTTTTCCGGTGTTACAGCAAAGTATAAGGCTGGATTATTGACTTGAGAGCTTTTTAAATACAGGCTTTTATAACTGTACATTTTCCTATAAGCATTGCTTTAGTTGTTTCCCGTAAGTTTTTGTATGTTGTGTTTTCTTTTTCATTCATCTCAGCATGTTTTCTAATTTCCCTTGTGATTTCTTCTTTGACCCACTGGTTATTTAGAAGTATGGTGTTCAGTTTTCACAAATTTGTGACTTCTCAAATTTCTTACTAATTTCTGGTTTCATTTCATTATGGTCGGGAAAATTCATTCCATTAATTTGTTACTGATTTCTAGTTTCATTCCATTATAGTTGGGGAACATACTTTGCATGATTTCAAACTTTGTAAATGTACTGAGGCTCGTTTTATCACCTAGCATATGGTTTATCCTGGAGAATGTTCCATCTGTTTGAGAAGAATGTGTATTCTGCTGCTGTTGGGTGGAGTGTTCTATAGATTTGCTGTTAGGTCTAGTAGGTTTATAGCATTGTTCAAGTCTTCCATTTCCTTATTGATCTCCATTTATTTTTATGTACTCTGCCTTGTAAGGATTGTATAATTATTATCCCATTTTGCAAATGAGGAAAGAACTGAGGTAATAGACAGTGATAAGATTTGAATAAAGGATATCTGGCTTCAGAGGCCATGCTTTTAACTACCACAGGTTGAGTACCCCATATTCAAAACGCTTGGCACCAGAAGTGTTTGGGATTTTGATTTGTTGTTTTTTTGTTTTGTTTTGTTTTTTGGAATATTTGCACATATATAATGAGGTATCTTGAGGATGGGACACAGATGCAAGTCTGCACACAAAATTTGTATATGTTTCATATACACCTGATACACATAGCCTGAGCATAATTGTATGCAATATTTTTAATATTTGTGCATGAAACAAAATTTTGACTGGGACCCATTACATGAGGTAAGGTATGGAATTTTCACTTGTGGCATCATGTCAGCTCTCAGAAAGTTTTCAATATTGAAACTTTCAATGTTTCAGATTTCAGATTTTCTGATTGGGACACATGGACTGTATGTGAGAAATCATTGATGTAGCTTTTGTGTCACTTTGCATATTAGAAAAAACACTCTTTCACTCTTTTCCTCATTCTCAACACTATTCTGTGCTGTTATAGAACGTTATTTTTCAATGGTAAACTATTACTGTCATCCCACTAGCATATTCTATGTATAGTGAGCATGGGATAGTTTTGGGGGCAACCATTTTGACTGAATTTTATTACTCTGTGTTGTCTGGGTTTACTTGGATAGTCTTAGAAATTGTTTTGAACTTTTTGTAGCATAGCCCTGGGTACTATTCTAAGATACATTTCTCATTTATGGTCATTGTATTTTGGAGTTATTTATAAATATTTTTTTTAAAGCAGGCATTGGCTGGGCACGGTGGATCACACCTGTAATCTCAGCACTTTGGGAGGTTGAGACAAGCCAGTCACTTGAGGCCAGGAGTTTGAGACCAGCCTGGCCAACATCATAATATCATGTGTCTACTAAAAATGCCAAAAATTAGCCAGATGTGGTCATGTGTGCCTGTAGTCCCAGCTACTCAGGAGGCTGAGGCACAAGAATCGCTTGAACCCAGGAGGTGGAAGTTGCAGTGAGCCGAGATCTTGCCACTGCACTCCAGCCTGGGCAACAGAAGAAAAGCAGGCCTTGGGGATACTTGTTTGTGCTAATCTTTGGTTTTCTGGTACTGATTTTACTTATTATGAGGCACCTTGATTCAGAGGAGAGGACTAAATTGGGGCTGAGTTCTAATCTTAGTTCTGTAGAATTTTGTGGAAATCTCTTAATTTTTTGACACTTTAACAGAATGGCTTAGTATTACCTCACATTGAATTTGGACTCAGATTTAATAATGTTTGTAAAAGGTTCTGAAGGTTTACAGTGTACTATGGACATCCCCTGGGTAGAGGGAGTTTCTGAGTCTGTATTGTTAGAGTTGAAACCACCATAATGACAGTCTAGGAAAGTGTTCCACTACTAGCTGTGTGATCCCAGACAAGTTACTTGACACCTCTGTGTCCGAATTATTTCATTGTAAAAGGTAGTATTAGCCGTACCTACCTCATGGGAATGCTGTGATGATCAGTAAATAACACATGCAAAGCACTTGGATAGTTGTTGTTAAATGGTACGTATCAATAATGATTACTACTCTTTTATTGTTATATGTGCCAGAGAGGGAAAATATATTGAGTAAACATTCTTATAATGCCAGAAAATAAATTGAGTAAATTGAGAGTGATTTCTTTTAAGTTTGCTTGTTTTAGTTTTTGCTACACTAAATCTGTAATTTAAGTAACTATTTTTGAAATATTGGGGATTATCATACTACATTTATTATGTCTTTGCAGAAAGTTGCAAATAATGAGTTAAAAAAACATTTGGGTTTTGGTAAATCACATAAAAGTCATTACCATTTCATTTGTTGGCGAAACTGTACTTTTGAAAAAAATTATAAAAATGTGAGAACACTTACAAAAATGTGCCAGGGAGAGTGGAGTTAGATTTATTTGCCCCAGTGGATCTGTTCCAGAATCTGAGACTCTAGTAGTGAGCTGTGATCTCTCCCAAGCACATACCTGTGGGCCTGTGTTACATTAATCAGGGGCCAGAACTGCCCTGGGATGTGTGTGCAGGAATTAAAAAGAGTAATGCAACCCAGGTCCTGAGCAGCACGGAAGGCAATCAGTCGACTTGTGAGAGTTTAGTGCTTAAGATCAAAGTTCTTTTTCTTGTTTCCCTTCCGCTATCACTGCTTCCCAAGGTCTGTTGGCACCTGCTGGGATTGGGTAGTGCCCAGGAATTCCCTCATGGGGTCTCCAGAGCCGACGCTAAGCTGAGGGATCAGAGAACCTCTGCCTCCGCTTCCCAGGGCACCCACACCCAGGTGCCTCCGTTCCATCTTGTTTATAACCTGCTCGAGGCTTTCCCTCAACTGTGCCAGTTTCGTCTGACATGGCCCTGTGCTCTGATTTTTGGCTCCTCCCCTGAGGGGTACAGATTGGGTGGGGCCTCTGCCGTGGCATGATTCTCTGTAGCGTGGATTTCTGGAGTTTCGTTTCTCTGAAGGCTTGATTCCACAAGGCTGGTCTGTGCTGTGCTCCTCAACAGCACAGTTGATGACCACACAGCTTACCCTTCTCCCTTCTTCTGCTCACCCCCTGGTCTGAAGGCTGTCCACACTCACACATGGGGTGCACACCTCCGTGTGTGTGCACACTCTTCCAGATGAGCCCAGCTCTCCAGTTTTGCCTGCTTGAGGCAGATCTGGGCTCCACCCCAAAGTTGTTTTTTGTTTTTTTTTTTTTGCTGAAACACTCAGAGGGCCTCACAACACAGACTCTGAGGACTACATCCTTTGAAGTTTCAAGTTACTTTTAGCTGATATTGAGGTGTATAGAGCAACTCACTCTATTTCCTTTGGCCTATAGTCATTTTATGAGTATTTGTTAGTTATCTGTATTTATAATGCGACTCAGTCTTTTTGTAGAGTTTCCTTTATCTTAGTTTTATAAGAGGACACTCAGAATTGTTATATTGGCCAAATAAAGTAAACTTCACAGAATGAAGGTAGCATATTAAATTATGTGTAGTCGTAGACAGATGCTTTGTAGCACTGATAAAGCCTATAACTTCTTACACTTTTTACTAGTAAATAAATTTACTTGATCTTTTAAAAGTAATTATATTTTGGCAAGTAGGGAGATGAGAGTGATGCTAATACCAACTTATTTTGAGAAAGGTTAGGATAAAGGCCTTTTTAATTTGTTACTTATATTATTTTAATTTGTTTTGAGAAAGGTTAGGATAAAGACCTTTTTAATTTATTACTATATCTGGTATAGCTTTGTGAGCTGCCACTTCCCTGTATGCAGATTCTCATGTTTTTGAGGTTTGAAAATCCTTTGTCCCAAGCCTTTCTAACCACAGCTCAGTTGCTGAGCAGAAGAGTAGGTTGCCATCAAGTACAAAACATGTATCATGGAAACATCACCGTGGCTCCAGCTTTTAACTTCCCAGAACTCTTTATCAGTTGCTCCCACGTTGAAAATTTGGATTGAGTGGTGCTCGTCTTCCAAAACAAACTTGGGAAACTGAGCCAGAGCATGCCTCTGGGAGAGCTCAATGTAGGAAAAAGGGCATTGAGCTTTGCAATATGCAAAGCTTGTTCCAGAAAGTGCTGGGCTGCAAAGCTGTGAAGAAATGATACTTGAAACAGAGGATTGAAATGTGCCTCATTTGGAATAAAGCCTGTCTCTAAAACTGGTATTTTCCTTTTAAAATTGCTTTGGGGAAATAGGAAATTAATTTTCACTTTGCTCTGTATTTTACAGACTGTAGACTTTTAATTCTAAAGAGAGTTGTGGAGCATGTGTTACATTTAAGGACATACTTAAGACCCTGGCAGAGGCAAGTTTTCATGACTGACTTCATTTATTCTTTGAAGAGTAGGGATGTGTTCTGATTTCAACTGTCATTAGAATGGTGAAGATGGGCCAGTACTTTGGGAGGCCAAGGTGAGTGGGTCACTTTAGGACAAGAGTTCAAGACCAGCTTGGCCAACAAACCGCATCTCTATTTAAAAAAAAAACAAAAATTAACCAGGTGTGGTGGCACTTACCTGTAATCCCAGCTGCCCAGGAGATGGAGTTCACTTGAACTCATGAGGCGGAGGCTGCAGTGAGCCGAGATTGCGCTACTGCACTCCAACCTGGGCAACAAAGCGAAACTTTGCCTCAAAAAGAAGGGGTAAGATGAAGAAGGGAAATCCTTGGAACATCATCTAGTTGTTTTGTTGCAGGCTTTTTTCCTGCGGCCACAGGCGTGATTTTTTTCTGTTGCCAAGTGTAGGAGACATAGGACCTGAGGATGCCCCTGGACATCAGGATAGGCTTCAGGAACAGAGGCTTATATGTTCCTATTATGCTTGAAGAAAATATTAGCTGCACAGAAATGTGACCTGCTCCATGACAAATGAGACCACAAAGGCTCTGAATTTAGCATACTACTCTCAGATGCCTAGGCTAAGCCAGCCCTTGGCGCACAACTGCACTTGGGTATCTGGAACAGGTGGCCAGTATTAAATGAGAGAAGGAGCAGAGGTAGCACAGTGTTTCTGAAAGCAGGGGACAGTCATTTCTTTACCCTCAGTGCCCAGCAAGAGGAAGGGTCCTGTGAACTTCCATCATGGTCATATCAAGTTTCTGATGACACCCTGTAGCTTGTTCTGGCACGTGTTGCTTCTCAAGGGTGGAGGTGACCACTCAAAGGTTCAGTCAGTCCCATCTTAAAATTAATCTCGTAATCACAAGGTCCCTGTCCCTCTTGACATATTCTTCTGCAGGAAGGAAGGTATCAGGACAGTTCACATGGAAATAAATTATATATTTATTTGTAGGATAAAACTCTGTGGGTCACCCTGCCCTGGACTGTGTGAACGTTTTTTTTCCGTTGAAATACTTCTATGGAAAAGAAAAGCTTAAAAGCATTTCAGTTGTCTACATCCAAGGGGGAAAGACAAATCAAAAGCAAATGTCCTTCAGGGATGCTCAGAGATCTTAACACATTTAACTCCACTTAGAAGGACATAAGTGTTCTATACAAAGACTGTTGAGGGGTTTGTGTAAATGTGATTTTAATGGGATATTCGTAGTCAGCATAGCTGTATGAACTGTATATATCTCCTGATACATGTTAGGCATTTAGTGAATAGTTGGTACTGTAGTTTCATCGTGATAATACTTGGGTATCAAAGCAGTTTTCAGCATATGTTAGTACTCTGAACACTAAAATAGACATACTTCTGGTATAATTTAGAAAGCTTTTCTTTAAGAAGGGCTGAAACTTCTCTTTTAACCAGATAAAACAAAATATATGTAAGTGTAATATCCCATCCATGATCATTCCACTTAATATGCTTTTCCCTCTCTTGAGAGTGCACCTTGGTAAGAGGCCCATAATCTTCCCTCCAGAGTGGAGATTTTCCACTAGATAAGACATGGAGAAAAAGAGCGGATATGTACAAATTTGTTGATTACAGCAGAATGTCTGAGCTACCAGTTCCCCCCAAAAGCATTATTAAGCTTTCACCACATAAGCTTACTGATTGATTAAATAAATTTAGCCTTTCTTTACATCTCGTTGGCTGGATGTGAAACCTGTGTGCTTTTATTTTTACTTCAGTAGTGGTTTAAAGAAGGGCGACATCTTCTGTGGTGCTTCTGAGTCCTGATAGCTCTGCCTAACTTTTCTGGCCAGGGCTGATAAAGGATACTCCCTGGAGTGGTCAAGAGCCTCAATTTCTTCGTCTTTAGTGGGGGTAATGTTTACTCACAAAATCTGTTAGAAGGATTAAATGCTGTAATCCTTCTGTTAGAAGGATTAAATGCTGTAACATATACATGAGCCTCTGGCTCATGTTAGGTGCACAACAAATTGTAGTTCAAGGCCTTCCGTTCTCTTCTCTCTTAAGATATTTAACCCAGCAGCTCCTTATACCTACTTGTTCAGCAGATGGATTTACTAAAGTGAGAAAATACACTCCCAGCTTCTTAACAACTGGGGCAACATAGGCTGCATTCTAAGAACCCGAGAGCCTGGTAACAATGCTGTGCAACAGTAGCTGTGTGTCATGCTGAATTTCTGTGGCCAAGTTGTGCAAATCCTTATTATTACCTGAACACTTGCCTTTTTTTTGTTTGATTGCTTGTTCTATGATGTTTACATATGTATGTGTGTATGTGTGTGTGCTTGGGTTTTTGTGTGTGTGGTTTTTTGTTTTGAGACAGGGTCTCACTCTGTCTCCCAGACTAGAGTACAGTGGCGCCATCATAGCTCACTGTAGCCTCAACCTCCCAGGCTCAAGCGATCCTCCCACCTTACCCTCCCGAGTAGCTGGGACTACAGGCACACTCCACCATGCCTGGCCTGTTTTTATACTTTTTTAGTGTGGATTTGCATTAATACTATTAGATGAGATTCTGTGGTTCTTTCCAGAATTTTTACTTTGCATTTTAGAAACCTGAATAGTTGAAAGCTACCACTATCCTCTGAGAAAAAAGGTAGGCAAGTGGGATTTGTCATTGAATTTTATTCTTCAAATAAGATAAAAAGTGTAAGAAAGTTATCAAAGCCAAAAGTTGGCCAATTTTAATTGACAGTCTCTTGTGTAGCCTGTTTTTTGTTTGCTAGACTTGACCTTCCTCGAAACATTTTCCCTTTTACTTTGTGTTTTTTTCTTTTCTAATACCCTTTAACAATCAGCACAACTTATTTTTTATATATATGGGTATATATGTGTGTGTATATGTGTTTATTTATATATATATATTTTTTAATTTTTTGAGATGGGGTTTTGCTCTTGTTGCCCAGGCTGGGGTGCCGTGGCGCAATCTCCACCTCCTGGGTTCAAGCAGTTCTCCTGCCTCAGCCTCCTGAGTAACTGGTATTACAGGCATGTGCCACCATACCCAGTTAATTTTGTATTTTTAGTAGAGATGGGGTTTCACCATGTTGGCCAGGCTGGTCTCAAACTCCTGACCTCAGGCGATCCACCCACCTCAGCCTCCCACAGTGCTGGGATTACAGGCGTGAGCCACCATGCCCGGCTTACTTTGTATTTTTGAAGAAATATTTGAGAAACCTCCTTGTAGCTGATGCTTACTTTTAATTTAGAATTTCTCTCTGAATTGAACTGACCAAGTTCAAGTTCAGTTATGCCAACGAGCATAACAATCATAAAACTGTCCAAGTGGACACTGTCCCCTCAGTGGACATGTTAAGCAGCAATCAAGTCTTTTTCATCCTATCACTAGTTCTCAAATTTATGATCTGGCTCATAATTAGTTTTTTATCATTTGGTCAACTGGATGCTAATATTTATAACTTAAGTTTTCTTCTGTTTTAGCAGAGTTGGTGTTTGTTAGTTTGTTTTTTGGAAACTAAGGAAATGCAAAATAAATTTTATCTTTAATGCAGGCAGTACAGTATTTTTGACATATCTTGTTGAGTTATTTCAGCAGCTCAGTCTTACCAGGTAAAACTGGTGGATGGCAGCAGAATCTGGAACATCATGCTTGCCCACACTTGAACAGCAAGCAGGGGTGAGAGTGAGAAATTAGGTTAGGGAAGGTAAGGGATGGGCTTGCTGGGGGTAGGATGAGGAGCAAGGAGCTGGCCTCTGCTCTGGAATGCAGCGTGCCCTGGTGTCCTCGCCGACCATGCCCCTTGTCTGATGTGCTGAGGACTTTGAACAGGTCCTGAGTGTGTGTCCAGTTTAGTTTCATAACACGAAAGTGGCAAAGTCAAGAGGGAGCCTGACTTCCAGCATTAGATCACAAAATGAAACCTGCAGGGACCTGGCAGCAGTTCCACCGTAGCAGTTCACAGGGTTTTATACCTTACATTTTTCCGCCTTTGTTTAAATATCCAACCTGTCCGACCTGTTCGGGCTGAACAAGCTGGTGCTAGCAAACCCCGAAGCGTGCCCACTCACTGTCAACCTTTTTCTGATGTGTTAAGGAAGGTGATTAGTGGCAACATTGCCCCCTCAGCGCCCATCCCACCTTCCCCACTGAAACATGAACAAGAAGCATTGAAGTCTTAGCCTGTGCATTCATGATACGGATTCTCATCTCACCTTTGGCACGTTTGTGTGCCTGTGGGCCGTCCTCAGCTTCTCTTGGGGCTCTGGGATGCTTAATGGAAAGGTTGTTGGCCTTCAGTGGAGAAAGATTTTGTATTTCCTTAAACCGGAGATTCAGTTGCATAATGGGTTCATTGGTCCTGCGGTGTCAGCACTTAATTCTTCCTCTTCATGCTTATATAACCCAGCTTGCTCAAGAGGACTGCTGTTCCAAGTTTATGGGTGGGAAAACTGAGGTCTGCGATGCTGCAGGTTCTTCCAGGGCTCTCCTCTCCGGTTTCTGTTAGTAGATGGTATACTGTTGCTCCCTCGACATCTCTGGAGAACAGGGGCCATGTGTGCACCGTGTCCATCCGTTTTAGATAAAAGTGGCTATAAACGGCCTTGGTCATACAGAAGGACTCTGTCACCTGGTTGGTCTTGGGAGGTGACATTTCTCTTTGGATTCATTTATATTCATCATTCTCTCTCCAATCTTGGTTCCCGTTTCCTTGCCAGCAGTTTCTCAGTGGCCCCTAAGCAATATAATACAACATCTCCAGAGTGGGTGGCTCTCCTTTTTCACTAGGCTTCTTCCTGCACTCGCCCACTGCACCTTCCACTTTCCTCATGGGCGCGTGGCCGACCATCTGGGATGGCCCCGCCCGTGCATTTCTTGTTCCTCTTTTGGAACTGGCTGAGGAGTGGCAGTGACTTCGCACTGCCCTGTCATGAAGATAGTCATCTCTTCCTCCTGCACAGAGTGAGTGACTAGGTCCTGCCTTCTTGAAGACACCTCAAGCGGTCTCCCTTCAAGCTGAAGTGGGAAATGGCCTCTGTGACTTCAGCACTTCCCTCCTCCTATGAAGCTTAGGTGTGGGGGTTGGCGTATATGATTTTAGCCGTTGCCCTGGGAAGCTGGTCTCTGTGGTGGCTGGTGATGGCTTCGCTCAGAGGGGACAGCTCTGGGCTCTTGAGGTCACTTTGGGAATGATGACTTAAGTTGGGGCACCATCACCTCACACTGTAATATGAGGATATTCAGCGTCCCTGCTGGGAGAGGCCAGCCATGGGTGTGGGATTTGGACCCCAGGCTGCATGTAAATGTTGAGGAAACCGAGGGAGGTTAGCCTGGGGAAGAAGAAGAGGCCATGACAACACAGCGGCTGCCCTGAGGTATCTAAGGCCTGTCCATGGGAAATGGGAGCCTTCCACTGATGTCTCTGGACTCATCCAGGAAGGGCCTAGCCGGCCGATTGCAGCTCCGTGTTAATGAGAGTTCTCTTTGGGTGAGAGAAACGTCAGTTCATCCAACTTCTGAGGTCTTTTGTTTGTTTTTAAGAATGTCTGATTTTGTATGAAAATATGTACTGTGTATTTTTGTGGATTTTGTAAATAGGTATGGGGACCAAATAACATGAACATTTATTTTAGCATAAATAAGCAGGCAAGGGAAAAAGACAAGCACAAGCAGATGTAGGGTGTTACTGATTCAAGGGCAGGGCAGTTAGGAATCATGTCTAGAGTAAAAGATTTTTAAAAGGTTGGTGCTGGTTAATGTGGACTGACTGCCAACACCCCCTACCCGCTACTGGATCTGAAAGTCGAGAGGAGGAAGGAGCTGTAGAGGTAGCAGAGAAGGGGCCTCAGTTTTCTAAGTAGACAGTCATTAGCAAGAGAATGTCATCCCTTGACGCTGGGCTCAGGAGTTTGAGGCTGCACTGAGCTTGGATCGCACCACTGCACTCTAGCCTGGGTGGTGCAGCAAGATTCTGTTTCCAGAAAGAAAAGAATATATATTCTTCAGGCATTATCATTCTAGCTCAGTTCATCATTAAGGAAGTATCTGTACCAAGAAACCAGAAGGACCAAGATAGAAAAGGAACTGCTGTCTCCAAATACTGCCAAGGAACCTGAGGCAGGAGAGCAGAGATGGTGGTCCAGCCTGGAGAGCCATGACCCCACGCCTGGGGTTGGAGAGAAGCTCTGGGCTGATGAGCAGTGGAGATTGAGAGCCTGCCAAAGCGTTTGCTTACAAGGAACATGAAAATGAACCCCTGGTACACCTGGACTTCAAATTAAATCTCATCAAATTTAACTGTATCCTTACACTGGCTCCATTGGAATGCTATGCTACAGTCAGTAGATGAGAGACGCTCTCTATTTGGGGACATGTTGCCCTAGTATTGCAGGGAAAGGGGGGCTTGTAGAGGAAATCTGTGCTGTGGAGCATGTGGTCTTTACAGACACCTCCCTGAATGAAGGCAGTAGGAATAAACCTCAGTATCAGCCACAAAGCTTGACTTTGTCACAGCCTCCATGGGCCACATTGCCCACATCAGAGGCTGTGGGATCTAACCGGCCTCTGGTGGTGGCTGCAGTGTGCGGTGCATTTCACCAGGAGCATCCCGAGAGCCCTGGGAGCCACCTGGCTGACGGCATTCCCACAGCGAGCCTACGGACTGCGGGTTTACACTTCATGCCAGGCTGACTTTGGACTTCTCTAAGATGGCTGGCTTTGGGGGTCAGCACAGGTGCTTACGCATTGTCTAACCTTCCTCCACACCCTGGGACAGCTGGTGTGACCTGCCTTCCGGACAGGCATGACTGAACCCAAACAACACCTGAATTACTAGAAGGTGCCTCTGCACTTTACAGGTGGGGCCACACCAGGAATTGCCACCTTGCTGTACTCCCCTCACCCCCTCCCACTCTGTCTGCTCTCCGTCCCCCATTTGCTTGCATAGAACTTGATTGGCATTACAAGCATCATCCACAGCCCTGCACGCTGAGCTCCTCTCCGAGGCATTTGTTATGAAAGCATACACACATCTTTCTAGAGACGTACTTTGGCCAGAAATGTAGGTTGTGCAGCTGTGGAGGTTCTTAATCTTATTCACTCCCTCTTTGTTTATCACAAGGCTTTTTTGGACAAAAAAAAAAGCAAGCACCAGGTACGGATGAGGATGTCTCTATAACCAGCCTGCCAGACCCTGTTTGAACCTGTTGCCTCTGGCTTGGCATGTCTTGGGCCGTGCTGTGTGTGCTTTGTATACAGCGTCCTGTGTCCTGACAGAGTGACTTTCCTCACGGTACCATTCACTCAGGGTATCAAATGAGTCGGCTTCTCCATTAACAGTCCTAGGAAGAAATTGAGACTGAAAAGTTAGCAAATACTGGAAGTGTCTATATTTCTCCTGAGGTTTAACCTTCACACGTAAATTACACACGGAGAGCTTGAAGAATGTCTGAGACCTGCTGTGAGGGCAGCTATGACCAAGTAATCTTTGGTTTGGATCACATTTAAACTGGTCGAGAGTTTCCCAAAGGATTTTGCCCCCAAAAGAATTTTAAGAATGTTAAATTTCCCAACTTTTTGGTTAAGCATTTATGCCTGGTAAACTGATGCAGAGACTGCTGGTATATTGGAAGATGAGTCTGGGAGATGTCTAATGCTGGTATCCAAAAAATGTTAGCGTCCTGGTCAAATGGTTAACCAAACCTGCAAACGGTGCAGAGAGCTGGAGAAGTTCACTATGATCCTGTGGTTCTCATGCTTAAGCAGGCTTCAGTATCACCTGCGGGGCTTGTGCAAGCCAGACTGCTGGGCCCTGACCCAGTGCCTACCAGTCTGCAGGTCTGGGGTGGGACTCAGGGGTTATTATTTGCATTAAGCTCCCAGATGGTGCCCATGCTGCTGGTCAGAAGCCTACAGAGGGAATACTGGTGTTCTAGGGACTGACAGGATTGTCCTCATTTTACCAGTGTGGAAACTGAAGCTGAGGGAGCCCAAGATTCTCTGGAGTCTCCATGGTTACTGGTGGCAGAACAAAGATCACACGTCTCAAATGTGTCACTGCTCAGAGACCACCCAAAAGTTTTCATTGCATCACATGGTGTCTGTCTACACCATCTTCCCACCCAGATTCCTGATTGCTGCTCAGAGAAAGCCAGTGCTTGAATAGCTAAGAGCTTTACCCCATTCCCAAATCTAATGACTTAACATGCCTAAAGAAGGTCAGCAGAAAGTTCCTGTATTTGGAACTGGAAAGGAGAACATTCAGGGAGGCAGGGAGGGTCAGGTTTTAGGGATTGGTCTGTCTCCCCGGAGTTATTGACCAGCCTTCAGCCCTTGCACAGGGTGTACTCTTTGGTTTAACTCTGATGTTTTCAATATTGTCACAGATAACCTACCCTACTACAATGGACCATCTCAAATTTTAGAAAGCAAATGATTACACTTGTGGGAGAAAAGCCATTTAAGCTGAAAATCAGCATCTACTCCTAGATTCAAAGTAGGCTCCAGTTGTGCCAAAAAGTGCTCAGATTTGGGGTTTTTTTTTTTCCAAGTTTAAAAAACATCTGCAATATTTGTGTTCGTTTATCACTGTAAAAGCCTCTTTGGGTGTTATGAATAGGATAAAACTTCTTGACTCCAAAAGTTCTGATAAAATTCCTTCCTTAGACCACAGTGCAGCAGGATTCCTACTATTAAAGTGTCATGCTTCCAAAAGAGAATCACAGAATTTTATGGAAAAGCAGAAATATACTTGGATTTTACATTAACCTCTCTCTATAATGAGTGTAGGTATTGTTTGGAATGAACAAACATGAATTCCAATAAGAAAAGATTAATATGTCCTCAGTGTTCATAGTTAAGAGTGTTTTCGATTGAAGTCCCTACAATGTGGCACTGTTCACAATCTCATGTCAGGTTTGCTCACACCAAATTCTAGCAAGGCAAGTTGTAAGGTGTCCTGGAACCTGAGAATAAATGTCATAGTAATACTCTGAGTGAAGCAAACATTTTCTACATACACTTCATTCCTTCACTCCTTCATTTGTCCATTCAGGAATTCAACAAATATTTATTTGTTTGTTCTTCCATCCAGCAGTTTAGCAGATACTTACTGACCAACACCTATGTGCCACCAGGGCTCATGCAGAGAACAACAGAGACCAGGTTCTTGCTGTAATGGAACTTACTTTCAATTGAGGGTGAGGGGACAGTCAGACGAGTAAAATACATGGTATATTCAACTACTGCTGTGTGCTGTGGAGGAAGGAACACTAAATTGTGGGCATGAGAGCATCTGCACCGGTGGGGTGTGGGGCCTCAGGCAAGGCTTTGCAGGAGAGGCACGTGGCACAAAACCTGGACGGCAGGAGCCAGGCTTGGGAAGGTCTGGGGTGCAGTTTTCCAGACAGAAATAGCAAGCACCTGAGTCCCGGATGTGGGAACTAGTTGGATGCGTTTGAGGGACCCACAGGGGCTAGTCTGTCTGAAAGGGCCTTGGGATGGAAGAGGGCAGGGTGCTCCACTGTTGAAGTCTAGCAGATAGGTGGAAGCCAGATTTAGTTTAATTCTAAGAATGGGACTGTCAGAGGAATTTAAGCAGGGAAGTGGTATGATTGGTCCTGTGTTTTAGATGCTCAGTCTGACTGCTGGATAGAAAATGGAAAATAAGAGAGCAAGAGGAAGAGCAGAGTGGCCAGTTTAAGATACTAAGACCAGCTGGTAGGAATTCCTGCCACTGCTAGTGTTTATGCAATGTATCCATTGAAATGTGAATCCTTATATATGGATCTCCGCACACTTGTTCAGTTATTAGACCTTAAGACAGATTTCTAGGAGAGGAATTACTGAGGTAAAGATCATACATATTTAAACTTCATATCTCTAGTGCTCAGCCACTTTGCAGAAAGGCGGTCACTCATTTCTACTCTCACCAATGATGAGAGAGTACCAGTCTTCTGAACCAGACCAGCACCGCATATTGTTAATGTAAGACTTTCTCACCCTCGCCAATCTGGAAGATGAAAAGATGTACTGCTCAGGTGCAGAATGGAGGAGATGTGGTTTGATAGCAGTAAATGAAGTAATCATGGGGGTTGTGATTGACAACAAACTTGGTAGGAACTGAGGGTATAAACACACCCAATGGAACCCACCCAGGCTCCCTTTATGTAGCTTCTGGAGGTCATAGTGCCAGCCATGTGCTCTGAGCTGTCAGATCACATCCAGACTGAATTTGCATCTGGATCCAGCATTTCATGAAGGATACCTGTACACTGGAGAGCATTCCAAGGTTACTTGGGACCAGTATAATTCCACAGACTTGCAAGCAGAGCTTCAGGGGAGCTGTTCGCTTTTGAAAAGAGAACACATTACAGAAGCGCAGTAGTCCTCTTACACTATTGGAAGAGCTGCCACGCGGATGAGAACATACACTGATGCTATACCACAGCATCTCGCTTGAGGACAGATAGACAGTTAAAGCAAGGACAGAATTTGTGACTCCATGTGAGGGAGATGGTTTTAACAATTAGAACAGCCGGGCCGGGCGCGGTGGCTCAAGCCTGTAATCCCAGCACTTTGGGAGGCCGAGGCGGGCAGATCACGAGGTCAGGAGATCGAGACCATCCTGGCTGACACGGTGAAACCCCGTCTCTACTAAAAAATACAAAAAACTAGCCGGGCGAGGTGGCGGGCGCCTGTAGTCCCAGCTACTCGGGAGGCTGAGGCAGGAGAATGGCGTGAACCCGGGAGGCGGAGCCTGTAGTGAGCTGAGATCCGGCCACTGCACTCCAGCCTGGGCGGCAGAGCGAGACTCCGTCTCAAAAAAAAAAAAAAAAAAACAACAAACAAACAAAAAAAAACAATTAGAACAGCCGGTGAAAATGGAGAAGTCCTTGTTGGTGGAAGTGTCCAAGCAGAACTAAATGGTGATGCCTCCAGTCTGTTGTGGAGAGGGACTTTCTATGCAGAATAGAGGGCTGAATCCCATCCCAGCTCCCGTCCAGTTCATGGGCTCCTTGTCATTTATTGACTCTCAGGATGCATGGAACTTAGACAGATTAGCCCTTGAAATCAACCCTGAGAGAAAGACTCAGGCCTTCTAAGGATTAGAATATTCTCTTTCCCATCACCCCTAATTTGTTTTGGCTACAGCTTGAGGGGAAGGGGTCACTAGTGTCTCATCATGATGATCCTGGCTCCACTTCCTTTGAGCTTTTGGGAGGAAATGAACAGCGCAAGTTGCCACTCCTGTTGTTGGAGGCCAGGGAAGCAGAGCAGGGGTCAGAGCAGTGGGGAGAATCTCTCACTACATCACATCCATCGTCAGACCTGGCCGGACCCCTCCAACCCTGCAGTTCACCCGTGGGCTGAATTGAGGTTGTCAATGCACCCGTGGCTTTTGCTCATCATGTGGTTTGAAGGACAAAGCAAGAATTTCCCATGTTGTGCCCAGTAGCTGGGGATTTCACCCTGGAATGGAGCGGTGCTTGTGCTTTCGCACCTGGGGTTCTGGGGCTCAGTGGGAGAACTGGAGTGAGCCCCGTCTGTCAGACTGTCTTGGCCTGCTTTTGTCGCTCTGCCGCTTCTAGGAGTGATGCAGTTCAAGGGCAGCCCCAGCTTTCCAGACTAGGATAGAGGCTCTGCAGTCCTTGAGCAAAACTGGAGGTGGCAGCGTTCTATGCCTGAGCTGTGGGCTCCTCACCCCCTTCACTCTCCTGTTGAAGTTTGGTAGTAACTGTGCCACCTGTGGCCACAGTCCACCAGAGAGGAAGTGTCCAGGTTCAGGTTGTATCCCTAAGATTCCAGCTGGTGATCCAGAACAGAGTTAACTGACTGGCGTGGTCTTGAGAGAGAGGTTGGGGTTGGGGGAAGAGCATGAGCTCAGAGTCGGCGCACATAGGTCAAATCAAGCTCTGAGGCTGTGGGCAGGTTGACCTCCCTGCACGTCAGCTGCCACATCTGCAAAATGGAAATAATGATCTGTCTAAGGTTCCTGCTAGGCCCTCACTAAGTGTTGGCCTCAGTCCCTCCTTTATGAAAACAACTTCTTTCATAAATCCCAAGAACAAAATAATTAAGTATCATTTTGTATTTTTATAAATATTATGTCCTATTATTCAAAAGATATTGCTTGAAATGGGCTCATGAACTGTTTATAGTTGTCAACCTCTTAATTTTTAATATTCTCATATCAACTGTAGAAAAGGGTGTGGGTTCTGTTAATTAAAATTCGCTTTGAGTAATTTATTGAAAGGGCAGGTTTGATGCTAGTTTACATCTCTTATCATACTTTCTCAACTCTTAGATGCTTTCTTTAAAATGAGCATTTCTAAAATTGGAGTGTCAAAAACTTGCCAGCCTTTTTTTTTTGCTCCTAATGCCGATATTGAGGGATGGTGTCCTCAAATCACAATCACTTTGGAATAGAGGTGGTGCTTAGAACAAAGCTATTTATTCCCATTAACTTTCACAAGGCTTTAGGAGGCCAAGAACTAAATAATGTTTGTTTGTGATTCTTTATTATTATTCTATTTCTTTCTTTCTTTCTTTTTTTTGAGATCGGTTCTTACTCTGTCTCCCAGGCTAGAGTGCAGTGACATGATCATAGCTCACTGCAACCGTGACCTCCTGAGAGCCAATACCATGCCACTGCACTCCAGCCTGGGCAACAGAGCAAGACTCCGTCTCAACAGCAACAAAAAAGGAGAGTACAGCTAAAAAGAGAGCAAAACTTCTTTTCAGAAGGGTGAGAGGATAGCTCATGAAAATTTTGCTGTCTTTCCCTACTCCTGAGAATTTCTCAAGCAAGATAATCCTATAAAATAGTTATTCATAAAAAGCTGTGACTGTGGTCCTAAATCTGGCACAGTTCAACCACAGTTATATGACGATGGTCATGATGATTGTCATTGGCAAAATTAAATCATTTTTATGTTGCAAAATTAGGAAATTAAAACTCACTATTCATTTGTAATGTCATTTGTTTCCTGTATATCTTAGGACCTTGTTCTTAGAATGTGTGTTTTAGAAGTCAGTAAAGTAAGGTCACTTAAGTTGAATAACCTATAAGACTCTCTTTTTGGAATAGACATACACATATTTTACATAATACTTTCTTATCATATGGGTAGCCTAGTCCTGTAGATATTAGAGTTACCACATGTAACTTTTTCATTCTACTGTCCGAGTTAACTCTTGTGATCTATAAATCCACATAATACTACGAACAACAGGGAACTGCTTTCAGGTCTTAAGCACTCTGGACATTTGCTCTGTTAGCATGTCTCGAATTTGACCACCAAAATGCTTCCAAAGCAGAAAAGACAGATGTGTACAACAGATAGATGGGAGGTGGGTTCTGGGGGCAAGGATAGCATTAGCACTTAGTTTATGAACTAGTGGAACAGTTTAGCATCTGGGAATTCTTTATTCTATAGAATTCCATGTCCTAAAATAGTACTTTTTGTCTGCATGAGTGGATCAGGTCACCAGATAGTTTGTTTTCATCTTGTTAATGCCAGTTAAGTTCATGAATGTCTTCTAGTGAACAGCAAGGCATTGAGCGACACTTTTGGACAGCACTTGGAAGAGCTTTTAGAGAGGTTCAAGGAGATTATAGAGTTTTAGAAAGACAGAAGTCACTGTATAAATTATATCTCATGTCTCTTAACTAAAGAAAATTTAAGTACCAATGCCTAAATATAAAATATTAAAAACATAAATGAACTGACTTCTAAAGATCACATTGTGTGTGTGTTCTTTTCAGACATATGAAGATCCATGAGAAGGACCCTAACAGTGCCACAGCCACAGCCCCTCCATCTCCTCTGAAACGTAGGCGATTGTCCTCCAAGAGGAAACTGAGTCACGATGCCGAGTCAGAGAGAGAAGACCCAGCACCAGCTAAAAAGGTCCTCTTGGCTCCCAGCGCAGATTCACCTGCTTATGGGACTTCTGTCAGAAATACCACTAATCTTTATTTTCTCAGTGTGGAGACTTGGCAGACATCCATCCTAAGCTCTTAAGCTGTGTTTTCCCATACTGTTTCTGTAGAGTGTCTGAGAGAAGAGTGCTAGTGTGCACTTCCTCTTTGGAGCCCCTTTGCTGAGCCCGGAGATGAAATGAAGAGCTTTTACAGTTGTTTCCATGCTTTCTACCTGATTTTTCTAGCTAAAACGCAAGCTTCAAAAGCGTTTGGGACTCTTGTTCTCACTTTTTTATTACCAGTGCTGGCAGATACCAGGTGCTGCATAAGTACTTGTCGGGTGGGTGGGTGGGTGGGTGGATGAATGGTAGTGTTCCGGGAGTATTTGCTGTGTGAATGAATGAATGGTCAGGTCCTTAATAATCAGGATTGGATAATGCAACCCTTGCCTTTTATTATTGTAAATCTCTGAACTTAGCATTGGCCTCTCTTCTGAAGCCATCCCATGTGGGAGACCTCCCTCGTGACTTCACTTTTTTCCTTTTCCCTCAGATGGTAGAAGATGGGCAGTCAGGTGACTTGGAGAAGAAGGCTGATGAAGTCTTTCACTGCCCAGTATGTTTCAAGGAGTTTGTTTGCAAGTATGGACTGGAGACCCACATGGAGACCCATTCAGATAACCCACTAAGGTAGGAGAAGGGGTGAACTAGACCTTGTTCATTCCTGTTTCTCCTGGCATGTGACAATGTTCTTAAGTCCTATTACTCCACACTGGGCTCCAGTGATTGAACTTGTGCACAACATTAGGGAGGCAGTTCAGAAAGTACTGGTGTGAGGAAGAAGTTGGCTGAGAGTTGTCAGAGGGTGGCTGTATCCACAGGGTGTTCACATAGTTCACTGTGCCTTTCTCTCAGCAAAGCCCCTTGAGTAGTCACCAGTGAGCCCCTGAACACTGGGGAGTCTGCTGTCACGGGTGTTCTTGGACAACAGATAGATTTTCTTGGCAAAAGATGTTGCCACTCAAATGACTATTAGCAATGCATGAATATGTGGCCCAAACAGGGACAGCCCGTGTGTTGGATACCCCCGGCACAGCACTGGTGCATCATAGGCACTAAGAAGTGTTTGAACTGAGCTAGACCTCATAGCACAGAAACCTGAGAAGCCATTTTGGGGTAAGAGAAAGTTCTGCTTAGTGCAGGACACTTGGCCAAAAATGGAGCCTGATATGTTTCAATAAAAAAGTGAAAGGTGATTGCTCTGCCATCCAGCTTCAATTGTAGGGGCTTCCCAGCTCCAGTGTTTCTGATCCTCAGCCTTGCCAGGCAGAAGACATGGGTAGTGACAGGACTTCCCAGAAGAATTCAGGGGACTCATCTTTCTTTCTCTACCTTCTCTCATAATTCATCAGGCAGTCAGTCCTGTATTCTTGATGAATTGATAGATTTGGAAGTTTTTCGTAGAGAATTGCCACTTTAAAAATGTTATCTGCCAGAGATTTTAAGCATTGGAAAGAACAAAGAACTACTTAGGAACCCCTGCTGTTGTTGAGAGACTTGAAAGTAGCCCATCCTGGAAGTCACACACAGCTGCAGGGTCACAAGCACAGAGCGGGGCCATACATGCGTGCAGCTTTGGGTTTTAGAAGACAGCTTGGGAATGCAGGAATTTGGGCATCTGTTTGCCTGAATCCCTGATATATGGACCAGATTTCCTTCTTGAAGACACGTGTTTAGCTGTGACTTAGGAATGGGAAAATCTGAGCAAGCTGAAGACGTATGTTATAGGGAAAAGCCGAATTGTACAGTAACATGATGCCAGGTCAAATATGATTATCCTTAATCACATTAGCCTGACATTTTTCCATTGGTGAGGGAAAATGGAACTTACGAAGAATTTAAACTGCTGAACAGTTGAAGTGCTATAAAATGTCTTTACGGAACTCCCCAGTCTCAAGAAATTGCCTGATCATTGAGTTGGGCACAGACTGGTTGTCAGGCCTAGACCCCACTCCTGTCTCTGCTCATACAGGACCTCAGCCAGCTACATCTGAACCTGTTTTCTCATCCTTCAAATTGAAGGAGGGCAGGACTAGATAATCCTTGTGTTCCTAAAGCCTTCTTGTTTTTTTGTTTTGTTTTGTTTTCTTTTGTTTTGTTTGTTTGTTTGTTTGTTTTTGAGAAAAGTTTTGCTTTGTCTCCCAGGCTGGAGTACACTGGCGCAATCTTGGCTTACTGCAACCTCTGCCTCCTGGGTTCAAGTGATTCTCCTGCCTCAGCCTCTCAAGTAGCTGGGATTACAGGTGTGTACCACCACACCTGGCTAATTTTTTTGTGTTTTTGGTAGAGATGGGGTTTCACCATTTTGGCCAGGCTTGTCTCAAACTCCTGACCTCTGGTGATCTGCCCCACCTTGGCCTCCTAAAGTGCTGGAATTATAGGCATGAACCACCATGCCCAGCCCCAAAGCCTGCTTCTTAACAGTTGTTTTATTCTGTCTACCAGGAAAAAGCATATGGCTCCTCTCTGTGCAGGCCCTCTAGTTCTGAGAGATTGGGAAACTTCACAGGTTCAGGAATGCCCACAGCATCCCCAGGATATGGACTTGTAGTGGGTGGCAAATACTGAAATAGTTCTCTAGATCAAGGACCTGAGTGAGCAGAGATGACATTATCAGCTGAGCCTCCCAAAGCGAATCATGAGCAGAGGCAGAAACAGCACAGGGGACCCCAGCTCCTGCTCACGTGGCTACCCAGCAGCCTTGAGAGCCGGTGCTGCAGTGAATACAGGCTGTCTCTGAGCCCCTCTGTGTACGTTCTCTCACTTCATATTATTCTGTGCTCAGTTACCACCTTAGAAACTATCATTTACCCCCGTCTAGATAATTCTATTCTGCAGGAAAAATAATGTGGCTCCCACAAGCGATTTCTGAGCAGTCCAAGCCTGCATAGCACGGTGTGTGGCAGCGATAGAGGCAGATCAAGTGACCCCTTCTGAAATGCTGACCTGGGTGAGGGACGAGGTTCTCCTGAAGCAGTCCTCTGAGCAAGGACCTGCTCCAGGGAGGCCAGGCTTCCTCTACACAGAGGTTGGAGATGGGCGTTGCACTGGATGCTCATCACTTTTTTCATGGTTGGGATGGGCAGGATTTGGTGAGTGATTACTCCACAGTGATGGTAGGGCTGGTGGTGTAGACAGGCTGTGAAGCTGAACCCTCAGTCCCGCATGTCCAGCTAGCTGACCTAGAGGATTTTCCTCACCTGTTTACAAATAACGCCCTGTGTTTGGTGAGGGGTTGGCTGAGACAGTTTTGTAGCCTGACAGGGACTTGGCCCCTCTGGGCAGGCTCTCACTTTGCTGGCCCCACAGCTGTGGCTGAGGGGTGGCCCATAAGAAGAGGTTGCCAGGCATCCTTTGTGGGGGCACACAGACCACCCCCTGCCCTGTGCCTCGATCTATAATTGTTGCTAGGTGGGGTGGGGCTGGCATGGAAACCAAAAAGAGTTGATTACAGAACATGGTTAATGTCCCTTTGCTCCTCTCTGCTCTGCCGATCCCCGTAATAGCCTGCTATCAGAGGAGGCCTGGGGCAGCCTGCGCCAGCAGGGACTAGCTGGGCGGTGAACTGGGACAGTAGCTGGTGGCAGAGACAGCTTGTTAACCCAGAACTAAAATAGACACCAGCTCCATTTCAAACCCCAGAGGCAGCAGAACCACAGTGGGATGCTACCCGCTTAGACTGGAGGTTTGTAACTCAAAACAGCTGTTGCCTTCTCACTCTCCTGCATTTGTCTCCCTTCCCCCGCCACCAACACTGGCAACGTGCCCATTGTTCCTTAATAAAAAGTGTTGGAAATCCAAACTCATGTAAATCTCGATTCCATGTCCCTCCACTCCACTGTGTTTCAAATGAATGAAATGTTATCATAGAACAAAAGGAAGATACAAAGCTGCCTTAGAGATGCCAGCTCTTACGGTCGGGTGTTAGCTTCACCCTGACATGACCAATGGTCAGTCATCCCCCTTCCCCCACGACTCCCCAGATGAGGGAGAGAAGGCAGAGGAGGAAACAGAGTCAGGCTATGGTGAGCTGGCATTTGGAATTGGAGGTGAGGGACGGAGTGTTCAGAGAGCAGGCGGCTACACAGAGGACCTCCTTTGTGTGAGGATGTTGCTGGGCACTGAATGTCCATCAGAATAGAACAGAGCAACTGGCCATACCCTGCTGTGAATGAAGTCAGCTGGGAGGTGCATCCAGGTCAGCAGGAGAATCCCAGCCACGCGGGTCCCTGAAATTTTCTAATAACCACATTTCATTTCATTTCATTTTGAGGATCTCGCTCTGTCACCCAGGCTGGTGTCCAGTGGCATGATTATTACTCACTGCACCTTGACCTCCCAGGCTTTTAAGTGACCCTTCCACCTCAGCTTCCCAAGTAGCTGGAACCACAGGCATGTGCCACCCCATGCAGCTAATTTTTTTTGTATTTTTTGTAGAGACAGAGTCTCCCTATGTTGTCCAGGCTGGTCTTGAACTCCTGGGCTCAAGTGATCCCCCCACCTTAGCCACCCAAAGTGCCGGGATTGTAGGTGTGAGCCACCGTGCCTGGCCCTAGTAGTCATGTTTTTAAAAGTGAAAAGAAAGAGACAAAATGAATAATGCTTCGAGTATACCAATATCATCAAAATATGTCAACATATAATCAACAGAAAAATTGTGAGTGATGTGGTTCACATTCTTGCTTCCATGTACTGACTTTGAAATCTGGTGTGTGTGGCGCGACACCAGCCCATCTTGACTGCACCACACCAGCCACATTTCAGGTGCTTAACAGTCCACAGAGAGGTTTCAGACAAGCCACCTATGGCAGGGAGGGCTGCAGCTTTGATGCGGAGCCATGTCTTGTGTGTGAAGGCCCAAGGGCGGCAGCTGGATGGTCACCCTGTTGGCACAGCCACTGCTGAGGGTGAAACTTGGCCAAAGTTATTGTGTAATCTTAGATGGCCCCCTGATGAAAGGAGTTCGGGTAATAAGTAATGTTAACATCATTTCAGTTAAAATGTACCCAGCAAATGATTGAGTTTGTACTGTGCGCCAGGCACTTGCCCAGGCTTGAAGGAAAGAGTGATGTTTGAGACAGGGTACGGGCTAGGCACAAAACAAGCTAGTTGGTTATAAAGCAAAGTTCAGAGGTGAGTTCACGGCCCAGGAGGGCACATTTCCCTCAAATTCCAGGCAGAGGGATCTGGTGGATGCAAAGCTTCTCCTTGTTTACATCAGAGGCTGTGGGGCTTCACTTAATTTCCTCTGGGTCAGGGCCCACCTGGGTCTGGTACTTCATTGACCCTGGTCATCTCTGAGTTCAAGGTGATGACATGAAATCTCTGTTGGGAATTAGTACGTAAGGAGCCCAAGGGGGCTCTAGCAGGCACCTCGGCTCCATGAGTAGGGAGGGCAGCTGAGACCACCCCCTGCCTGTATCTTAGTAGTGGGGCCACCAGAGGGAAATGCCTTCTTTTTCCTACATTCTCGACTGTTCCAAGGAATGTTTACCTCCCTTCACTGCACACCTACCACCTACAGAGACCCCAAGACGACTCATCATCTACCCGGTATTGATCCTGTCAAATGTCATCCTAAAAACAGGGAGAAGATAAAATATTTGTCAGCATCTTGTATTCAAGAGTCCATGAGTCTGAGGCTTGGGCAGGCAGAAACAGATTTTAAACACTTCTGGGGGCTGTGAACAGAGGTCCCTCCAGGAGGGGAGGACTGCTCCCACCCCTCACCTGACAGGTACAGAAGCCTTGGTCAGGACTACCCTGCCCCCCACCCAAGGGCCAGAGCGAGGAGTGGCCCACCCAGCTTTGGTGCCCACTACACACCCTTCATGAAGTCCTCAGACTCTGCCCAGTGCTTCACGCCACGCTGGTTTGGTTGAACAATCGGAGTGGGGCATTGGGTTGCCGTGTGCAACCCAGGCGGGTTCCTGGGGCATGGGGAGGGGCGGCTGCCTGGCCAGGGCCCTGTCACAGGGCCATCACTGTTGCTCGAAGCAACTGGGAGAGATTAGTGCAGCTGTTGGATGTCAGTTCTCTGCCCTGAGATGGGCAGGGGAGGGTGGGCTGAGAGGAGAGGAATGTGTGAGTTGGTTGAGACTCTAGAGGAGAGGTTGTTTGCACTTACTCCTTTTGGCCTCTGGAGACAGAACAGGAAAAATGAAGCATGAAATCCCTTTTGAGAAGGAATGCCAGCCTCTCCATTAAAACACAATAATGAGGAAGGAATTCAGTATCTGAAGGAAATGGCCAAGCTGAGTGGCAGCTTCTCGGCAGGTATTTCGCAGGTTCTGCTGATGAGGGTTGCAGGGAGCAGGGAGTGTCAGCGTTAGGAAATGCTCCCAGCTGAGCCAGCGTCCAGGCATTAGGGATGTGTGGGTCACATAAGGAGCCAGGGCATCTGCAAATAGCTGTCCTCTGAACGCACAGCCCGGCAGAGTGGAATGAAGCCAGCCGGCTCCGTCCCAGCCTGCCGCCTGGCAGCTCTGTGACCTCGGACAAGTGGTGACTCGGTTTCCCTATCTGGAAAATAGATTTGAAGACTGTTGTGAGGATGAAGGGAGATATTCCACAATCCTCAGAGTGTAACAAATACTAAATGCAATTTTTCTTCTGGTACTATGTAGAATGCATGTATTTTTAAATATTTTAAACTTTCCAACATTTACAGTTATAGGTGTTGTGCCACTCTATGGCTATCCCATTCCAGCGGAATTGAAAAGGAGTCAAATTCCATGTGTGATTTACTTGGTAGAGAACATGAAAGCAGTTTGTCCTTTACTCTTATAAACAGCTGTTTTTATCTAGTTTCACTTTTGTAAAGATTGGGAAATGGAGTGGCTCTTTAAATTTAGCTTGAGTCCTGCTTCCCATGTTTCTTAATCCCACTATGTGGAAAGCAGAGATTTAGAAACGTGAAGGAACTCGACACCTCTACGTCACAGAACCACACGTCACTTTCCTTAGATTGTTGGGGGATCCCGAGGGTTCTAAGGAAGTGAGTTTCCTGATGTTTGAAATTTGCCAATGCAGCCTTTCAAAAATATGCTTAGCGTAGTTTAAAAAAAAAAAAATTCACCCTTCTTGCTGATTGTGAGGAGGTCATATGTCCTTCAGCTGTCACAGTGGTAGACTTGATGGAGTTACGTGACAGAGAACAGAGCCCAAGGAAGCACCTGAGCGGTTTTTCATCTCTGGGTTACTCTGTTAAGGCTTGTTTGTTGACTTCGGGATTTTCATCTTGTTCTAGAGAGTTAAGGTCACCAGATGAATAAAGTATTACTGTTAGTGAGCACTGGGGGAACTAATCCCAAAACTGTTAAGCCACAAGGATAAGAAGTTTAAAAAAAAAAAAAAAAAAGACTTTTGGTGTCCTTGTTTTCCATTTCTGTAAATCACATTGCTGATAAATTTGCCTTTGGGCATGCACCCTACCCGTTTTAGGTACTAGGCTCAGTTACTGGCTACAGATTCCACATGCCCTTTTCAGGGCTGATGCTGTTAACGGTGATAGTTATTCCTGATAAGTACCTTAACTCTGCTGTGAGGTGTCAAAACTGATGGATCTATTTTTGGCTGCCTCTTTACCATTACTCCTTCTAAAGAATGTGTACAGCATAACAACGTATTTATCACACTGCATTTCTACCCCAGCTCAGAATTGTGCAACTTTCTTTAAAAAAAAAAAAAAAAAAGGATGTCCTGTCTTCTTCCAAGGACATTTGCTGTCAGAAGAACAGATATCTCTGCCTTGCCTAAATAGGCAGGCTGTGTAGCACAGACAGCCATCAATTCAATGACTTTTTAGAATTTTAGGGCCTCACGGTGGCTCATGCCTGTAATCTCAGTACTTTGGGAGGCCAAGGCAAGGGGATCGCTTGAGGCCAGGAGTTGGAGACCAGTCTGGCCAACATGGCAAAACTCCATCTCTACTAAAATACAAAAAAAAAAAAAAAAAAAAAAAAAAGCCAGGCATGGTGTCTCAGACCTGTAATCCCAGCTACTGGGGAGGCTGAGGCACAAGAATCACATGAATCCAGGAAGTAGAGGTTGCAGTGAGCTGAGATTGCACCACTGCACTGCCGCCTGGGTGACCGAGTGAGACGCTGTCTCAAAAATAATATAAAATTTTAATTTACTTTTGTTTTCTTAAGACTTAGTGAATCTGAGTGTGAATAAGAACATTATTTGTCGTATTAAAGTCCCCTGAGGATTGAAAGGACAAAACTCCAGCTAGCAACTGAGTGTATTTTCTTGACCTGTTGGAGCTGGTTGGTCCCACCCCTTGCCCTATGTACCTCCTGCCTTTAGTGACTCAGGCACGTGGTCAGGCAGTGGCTGGCCGGTTGGGTCTCTGTGACTTCAGGACAGTGTGGAGTTCAACAGCTCTTGTGGGAGTCAGGCTTCTCTGACCATGTTAGCACTGTGCCCTTTCCAGCCCAGCAAGGGTCAGAGTCAGTATACTGTGGGATTTTGCTTGTCTGTTTGATTTTTGGAGAAGGGACAGGAAGGGCTGTGACAGTGCCTGTCTAGTCACTGACAACCACAGGCACTTCTCTAAGCATATATCAAAGAGTCTCTGTGATCATGGTTCCCGGCCCCTGGTGTTGGCAGCCACCTTCCTGTCATCTGTGCCTTTACATACCAGCGGCCATGTAGAAACAGCTTACCTTGTGACCTGGGAGGCATTTCCCTCCACTGGGCCCCGCAGGCCCTCCTCTCTGCTTCACGTACCCAGTGCCACCAGGGACATTACAGTTGATACTAAGGGAGGGAGGAAGGGATGCTTTGAAGAGATAAGTGCAGGCAGCTGCTTCACCTCTGCTGTTCCAGGGAGCTCCACCTCCACGTACCTGAACACCACAGCCCCCTCCTACCATCTACCCTAAGAACTGCTAGAGCTCCTCCACCCTATAATGGGAACCTCCACAGTGGAGCGGCCCCACTGGAGGCAGGACCCACATTTCAGGGACTGGAATGTCATACATGGGGTGGGGAATGGTCCAATCTATTCCAGTATTCTAAATTAAAGTTTCTTATCCTCTTACAGAAACATTGGCCAAGGTGTGCTAGAATGCAGGTCCCCTGGGGGCCTGGGGGGTGGGTGAAACAGGCTCTTGTGCACTGTCTTGGTACAGAAACACTTATTTCTGTGAGCATAGTGATTGGGAGTTCACATATGCTAAGCAGCTCCTGTAAGTTGAGGTCAGGCTGAATGTCCATCTTGGATTCCATGTGGAATCTAACCTTAATCTGTCCTTTGGAGATTTTTCCCCTGATGATTTTTTTTTTTCTTCCTGAAAGTAATGTATTTCTGAATGTGATTTTTTAAGAAAAAGTTGTTTTTGAAAGGGTCAGTGGGGTTCTTAATTTCTTTAAATCCTACAAAGAGATACACTTCCCCCAAATACATTTACTTTACTGACAGCAAAGTTAGTTTCCATTTGGAAAAGTTACCCTGTTTCCAACATCGAGTTATCTCTGTTGCCAGAAAATCAAAAGGCAGCCAATCAGATTTGTAAACCTTTCCTCTGGCACATTATCAAGATCTCTTGCAAAATGAAATTGTCCTACAGCCCTCCCCTCTCCTGTGGCTCTGAGTGCAGTTCTGCCCCATCTAAATATTAGTATTTTGCAATCGTGCTCTTTATGAGTCCCTGGGAGAGTGGAGATACACCACAGACGGGGTGAGGAGAGAGTCGTGGGGACCACCTGGCCAGTGACTGTGGTCTTAATGAAGATTGACAAGCCCAAGGGAGGTTTGCAAATACCCTGATGCCTGCAGCCGGCTTTGCATCCAGCAGCTCCATCCACAGATTTACAGTGGCCTCTATTGTCCTTGAAGAGCTGCTTAGAAACAAGGTTGCAAAGCTTTCTCCTTCGGGCCTTGGGAAAGCTGGATGAATCCTCCCGTTTCCACCTGATAGGGCTGATCCAAGTGTTTCTGGGTGGTGGTTTCCACACTGGTTTTATTTAAGGTCTATCAACAGGTGCTGAGTGTGAGGCAGGGAGGCAAGTGGTTTTCTGTGGGTGTTTCTTCCTTTTAACCAACTGCACCACATGCTTCTGATTTCAAAGCAGATTTTTTTTCTCTGCCACTTTCACGTTTTATGTCTTTACACTTCTAGGAGTCCCTTAGTTGAAATTCCATGAAAAGGGTGTGAAGTGTGGATTTAGACCTTGCTTAGATTCTGTTAGGAGGTTGAGTGCTTGTGCAGGCTGGGAGAGCATACACTTCTTTTCAGGAGGCAGGTAAAGGGAGCAGGTGGGATGAGGCAGAAGACTGGTCAGAAAGAACACTTTTCTCCCCATGAGGCTTTCAGTTAGACAGAAGTAGTAAGGACGATTGTGAAGTTCTTGTGAGAAGAGAGAACACTGTTCCTTTGAAATTAAAACTCAATTTTTCCTGATTTTTCATGTTGGCTAAAACAGGCCAGGAAACGGGCTTTTCCTGATTTCTTTTTTCCTGTCGTACAAAAACATAATGATTAAATTTGGAAAAGTACTTTGCAGTTTTCAAGGGACTTTGTTATTCACAGTAACTGCAAAGATCCCCCTGTTTTAGATGAGAAGGGAAACTGAGGTATGGAGAAGGAAAGGAACAGGCGAGAAGTAACAAAGATGAGTAAAGTATTGGTAATTTCTTTTCTCTGGGAGTTCTAACAATCTAACAGGCTTGTACTTTAAGACGTTTCTAGATAGCAGATTCTCACACCTAACTCACTGTATCTTCCAAACTTGTCTAACTATAAGAATCAGCTGGTGTGCTTGTTCATATACAGATTCTTAGGCCCATCCTCTAGTTATTCTGATTTCAGTTGATCTGGGGTGATCTAGGAGTCTGCTTTTTTTAACAAGGTCATGTGGGGATTCTTATCTCTTGGCATGTTTGGGAAATTTTACATAGCCGGCAGCTGAAGTGCAGATGGAAATAAGTTGTCCAAGGTCATACAATCTGAACTCCCTGATCCCCACCTGGTGTCTCTGGTCCCTAAGTCCACATCCCCCTACCACCCACTGCTCCACAGCTGCCTTCCCAGGGACACAGAGTTTGTGGTCAATACTGGATAATTCTGCCACGTCTTTATTCTCATGTCTTCATCAGCTACTACGTATGAAGCTGTCCAGAAACGAGGGATTTTGAGGGTGAGTGAGAGAATGAAGAAGACAGACACAGGCATAAGAGACAAAAAAACCTCAATGTTATTAAAAATGCAAGTAGGGGTGCACACCTGTAGCCCTAGTTACTAGGGAGGCTGAGACAGGTGGATTGCTTGAGCCCAAGAGTTTAAGGCCAGTCTGGGCAACATAGTGAGCCCACCTCAAAAAAGAGAAAAAATCACTACAACCATAGAGGTACAGTAAATTCTAAATCTAATTGCCATATTAAGAGGCATTCATTCTCCATTCCCTTCATAAAACCTACTTATTAATGCCAGTCACACTAAATATTCATAACCAATAGGCTATGCACTAGTACAAAAGTCTCAAAAGTGGAGAGTAGCCAAGCACAGTGGCTCACACCTGTAACCCCAACACGTTGGGAGGCCAATTCAGGAGCATTGCTTGAGCCCAGGAGTTTGAGATCAGCCTGGGCAACATGGTGACACCATGTCTCTAAAAAAATTTTTTAAATTAGCCAGGCATGGTAGCACATGCCTATAGTACCAGCTATGAAGGGAGGCTGAGGTGGGAGGATCACTTGAGCCCGGGAGTTCAAGGCTGCAGTGAGCTATGATCACGCCACTGCACTCCAGCCTGGGCAACAGAGCCAGACTTTTTTTTTTTTTTTTTAAAGAAGAAAAAAAAAAGGCTGGGCACAGTGGCTCACGCCTGTAATCCCAGCACTTTGGGAGGCCTTGGTGGGCAGATGAGCAGGCAGTTCGAGGCCAGTCTGGCCAACATGGAGAAACCCCGTCTCTACTAAAAATACAAAAATTAGCTGGGCGTGGTGACGCATGCCTGTAATCCCAGCTACTCAGGAGGCTGAGGCGGGAGAATCACTTGAACCGGGGAGGTGGAGGTTGCAGTGCGCCGAGATCGCGCCATTGCACTCCAGCCTGGGCAACAAGAACAAAACTCTGTCTCCAAAAAAAAAAAGTGAAGAGTATTCAGTAAGATCTCTAGGATACAAGGAAAAAAAAATATTTTTTATCTCACCGTTTTAAAATTTCTATTTGGTAATATACCTGGCACATTACATATATGCAAATATATATGTATATAAATACATATACATACTACCTGTGTACACACATACATATTCTCAGCTGAACAACAAACACATATGGACCACATACGAAAAACTTTTTTATAGGAGTAGTGCACATTTCAGAAAGTTTGCAGCCACCTCTCAGTCCTACCTGCCTGCCTTTTGCAGTTGACTTGCATGCTACGTCAAGTCTCTTCCCAACCTGTTTATGTCTGTAATACTTGTAATCATTTATTATAATTTAATTAAATTTTATATAAGCTGATGGAATGTTGTTTTAATAAAAGAATAGTCTCTGCAGAAACTTACGTTGCAAAGGCTTATTTGCAGTGCAGATTGGACAGAGTGTTTTTTTTTAGTTGCTGTCAAATTTAGGCTAGGTAAGATACCTGTGCACAGTTGAATGCCATAATCATAAAAATCTAGGCTTCTGCTTTAGTTTGGCTTGCAAAAATCTGGTATAATAAACTCCCATGTACCCTTATCCAGTTTCAGGGATTATCAGCTCACAGCCAATTTTGTTTCCTCTCTTCCCCAACTGAGGTAATTTCAAAACAAATCCCAGATATTCTATGTTTTATTTATAAGTATTTCATTGTATATCTTTTTTTAAAGGGGACCTTTTTAAAAAGCATAGCCAAAATAATATCATAACTGAAACATTCAGTCACTTGTGAATATATCAAATATCTCTGATCAGAGTTAGATTTCCCCAATTCTGACATTTCTCTTAGCCTTTCAGTCCAATATAGATCTTTCAGCCAACTGGTGGCGAGGTGACGGATTGGTGACCATGGGGAGGGTGCAGTTGAACTTGAGCATGGGGAGAATGAACCTGGGGGTGGGAGAAGGAAGGAGCTCCATCTCCAGGACAGAGGCTCTTGTTGCCTCCAAGGGTCACCGTCCTCCCTGTGTGCACAGCTCAGAGCTTGAACGTGTTTCAGCCAGAAAGAACCTCACCCAGAGGGGCTGCATCCATTCTGCTTCCCCGCAGGATGTGTCTCGTGGCCTGTGATTTAGACCGCTGGGTACTTTGACGTCTGGGCCCGCAGTGTGAGGACTTCCAGCCGCTAAAGGTGTTCTTCATTATCCAGACCCATCCCTTCCCTGGGCCTTGACCACAGTGGTGAGCTCAGCAGAATTCCCTCAAAAGGAACGCTGTGTTTTGAGTGGCTCATGGGAACCCACGGTTGGGGTTCCAAAGGTAGCTGAGCAGTGACAGGAGAGTGCTCAGGAGAGGCCCTGCCTGAACAGGGGAGCCAGGGGAGGAGCATGCACAGCAGGACCGGGTTCTGCTGTGCCCGCTACAGCGTGATAAGGCAAGCAGGGCAGCCCATACTGACACTTCTTCCTTTCGGTGCTTCCTGAAAGTGAGTGCAGCTGCTTCGTGGCTGACTTCGTTATCTGTTTATTTCCAGGGAAGACTCTCTCTCAAAAAAGTTTTCACTGAGGTGCATGCAGTGTGGACACAAGCAAGTGGCTTTGCCTGGCTGAAACAGTGATAAAAGGAGCTAGCTCCCTTAGAGGGGGTGAGGGTCAGCTACGCTTGCACACGTAAATACATGGAATGATGCTTGGTATACAGCGTTGTCTAACAGAATATCCTGTGATCGTGCAAACATATTGTGTCTGTGCTTCCCGATGCAGTTGAGCCCTTAAAAGAAGGCTGAAGTGACTGAGGAAACTTTAATTTAAATTTGAACAGCCACATATGGCTTTGGTGGCTACTACATTCCGTGCAAGTCTAGGAGATGTTGATAATACCATAACGATGGTATTTTGTTTTTATCCACCCATCTGCACACTGATGTAAAACTTTTAATATGGTTCTCAGTGAAGACCTAGAAGACAATACTGGTATGAAAAGCAGAGACAATATTATAAAGTGGTGTTTGCTCTGCATCTGTGTGGCCTGGAACATTTAGGATGTCAAAGATCATCTCTGAAATGAAGAGTCAGATTTTGAAGTGGACTGCATCTGTGGGAGTCTTTCAAGGAAGGAGAGGCAGCCTTGTGATAGGCATGGGTGGGAGCAGGAACTCAGGCTGACATTTCATGTGTGCTTCTTACTGGCTATGTGGCATGAGTCACATTGCTTCGTATTTTTGATCACCAGTGTTCATCTGGAAGATGAGAGTCATGATACGCACCTGCCTGCTGGGGTTGTCATATGTGCTGTGCTGTCAGGGTGCCTAAGCTCCGTCCGTGAGGACCGTGGTTATCATTCAGATAATGATGATGCTAATACCACAACTTAATGCACAATCACTGTCACTTCTAATTAGATTGGAAAGTTTAATAATTTTTATCCCTGTCAGATGCCAGGGATGCCGATTGATTGCTCTAGCTACTACTTAAATGTATATGCTCTTTTGACTTTTAAACATTTACTCTCTAGACTTTTAAGCATTAGAATCCAGTGAACTGAGGGAGAGAGAAACCTCTGACATGATCCCTAATGCCTGATCGAGGTGAGAGCGAGCAGGTCTGCCATGGTGACTTCAGGTTCCCAGCTGTCTTCTTCTTGTGCCCAGACTGTGGGTGTTCAAGTCGTATGTACATCTTGTGCTGCCTGCAAAGATTTGGTATCCAGAAGTTGATAGAATACAATGTTTTTTAAAGGAAGAAGTTTTTGGTGCTAACCATGCAGCCTGGCTTCTTGACATCATATCATTTTTATTTTACTCAATTGAAATGAGTCAACAAAAACATAAGGCTGGAAGAGTAGAAACTCTGACTTAACTGCTTCTTCATATGTTCTCCCTTTCTGCCTCCTCATATGTTCTCCGTTTCCTCTCCTAGATGTGATATTTGCTGCGTCACCTTTCGAACACATCGAGGACTGCTGCGTCACAATGCGCTTGTCCACAAACAACTTCCCAGGGATGCAATGGGCAGGCCTTTCATACAGAACAACCCTTCGATTCCTGCTGGCTTCCACGACTTAGGATTCACGGACTTCTCCTGTAGGAAGTTTCCTCGCATTTCTCAGGTATTCTGATCAGCCCATGGAAGCAACCAGCAACTGCCTTCCATGGTCCACGCAGTTAGACTAAACTTCCTCTCCCTGAGGTTTCTTTCCTTAAAATGTCGGTTGGGCTTTGTCTTTTTTATAACACCTTTTTTCTTAAAATTATCGTTGGCCCTTTCAGTCTTCCTTGGGTTGTTGGGTTGAGAAGGGCGCAGTCTTGTTTGGGGTTGAATATCCTAAGAACTTGTGCATCAGTCTAGCTGTTCTGTGCCTTTTGCCCATTCTTGGGTCTTTGAGGTTTAAGATGTCAACCCTGGTAGGCCAGGCCCCAGTGACTCACACCTGTAATGCCAGCACTTTGTGAGGCCAAGGCAGGAGGATCGTTTGAGGTCAGGAGTTTGAGACCTGCCTGGACAGCATAGCAAGACTTTATCTCTACAAAAAATTTAAAAATTAGCCAGGCATGGTGGTGTGCACCTAGTAGTCCCAGCTACTTGGGAGGCTGAGGTGGGAAGATACTTGAGCCCAGCAGGTTGAGGCCGCATTGAGCCATGATCACGCCACTGCCCTCCAGCCTGGGTGGCAGAGAGAGATTGTCTCAAAAATAAAATTTTAGGGCCGGCACGGTGGCTCGTGCCTGTAATCCCAGCACTTTGGGAGGCCATGGTGGTCAGATCACAAGGTTAGGAGTTCAAGACCAGCCTGACCAACATGGTGAAACCTAATCTGTACTAAAAATACAAAAATTAGCCAGATGTGGTGGCACGCTCCTGTAATCCCAGCTACTCGGGAGGCTGAGGCAGGAGAATCACTTGAACCCAGGAGGATGAGGTTGTAGTGAGCCGAGATTGTACCATTGCACTCCAGCCTGGGCAACAGAGCAAGACTCCATCTCAAAAAAAAAAAAAAAAATTTTTTTTTTTAAATAAAATAAAAGTTGTGAATTGTAAAACACCCCAGCCCTATAATAATTGGAATTTTTTGGGCTTTTAAAAAAATCTTTACTATCTGCGTTGCAGCTAAATATTCTAAATATTGTGGTTTCTATTAAAAACAGTTTGGGTCATTATTGACCTGAATAAGAAAAGAGCCACATATATTCCCGCTAATAAAGCACCTGCTAAAACTACTTTGAAATCGGCTGGGCACAATGGCTCGTGCCTGTAACCCCAGCACTTTGGGAGGCCAAGGCGGGTGGAGCACTTGAGGCCAGGAGTTTAAGACCAGCCTGGCCAACACAGTGAAACCCCGTCTCTACTAAAAATATAAAAAATTAGCTGGGCATGGTGGCACATGCCTATAATCCCAGCTGCCGGGGAGGCTTAGGCATGACGATCTCTTGAACCTGAGAGGTGGAAGTTGCAGTGAACCGAGATCATGCCTGGGTGACACAGCGAGACTCAGTCTCAAAAATAAATAAATAAAACTAAAACTACTTTGAAATTATTTTTTCCCCCATTTAAAGAAGTTCAGATAGAAGGCATCAACACTGTTGTTCTTCAAGTGTATAAGGTACAAACTCAATGGATTGTTCCATATGCACACCACCCATGTTAACCCCCCAGGTGACATTCCTCATAGCCCCTCCTAGGCAGTGTCCCCCTTCCACAATCATAGAGGGGTAGGGTAGCTGATTCTCCAACATCTCCCACCCTCAGTTTCGCAAGGCACCCATTTTTTAAAAGAATTAATTCTACTCTTGTGGTATTGTTACTTAACTATGCTTCAGAATCTCTCATGAGATATCTTGTGGGGTTGATATCATTTATCATGCAAACATGATTCTTAAGATGCTTTGTGGATTTCCTTATTCAGTCTAGTGTGTTAGCAAGCAGGAGAAGGTCATTTTTTTTTTTTAAGGCAGAGTCTTGTTCTGTTGCCCAGGTTACAGTGCAGTGTGGCATAGTCATGTCTCACTGCAGACTCAACCTCCTTAGGCTCAGGTGCTTTTCCTGCCTCAGCTTCCCAATAGCTAGGACACAGGCATGTACCACCATATCTGGCTAATTTTCTTGCTTTTTATAGAGACGAGGTCTTGCTATGTTGCCCAGGCTAGTCACAAACTCCTGGCCTCAAGCGATCCTCCCACTTCGGTCTCTGGAGTAGCTGGGACTAGAGGCATGAGCCAACACACCTGGCAAATTTTTTTTTTTCTTTTTTTGTAGAGATATGGGATCTTGCTATGTTGCCCAGACTGGGAACTCTTTTTATATTATGGGGGAAGATTGTGGGATAAATGTACAACAAATACTTTGTGCATCTCCGTTTAGTGATTATTTTTTCAATCTTCACGTGTGTTCCCTTGTTTTTACCGGTGGGTTCTATATAGGCCTGGTGCGAAACAAACCTGCGGAGGTGCATCAGCGAGCAGCACCGTTTTGTCTGCGACACCTGTGACAAGGCGTTCCCCATGCTCTGCTCACTGGCCCTGCACAAGCAGACCCACATGGCGGCAGACCAGGGTCAAGAAAAGTTGCAGGCCACGCCCCTGCCTGCTGACGCCCTGGACCAGAAGGGCTTCCTGGCCTTGCTTGGCCTGCAGCACACCAAAGACGTCAGGCCTGTCCCCGCCGAGGAGCCCCTGCCGGATGACAACCAGGCAATTCAGCTCCAGACACTCAAGTGTCAGCTACCTCAGGACCCCGGCTGCACCAACCTGCTGAGCCTGTCTCCTTTTGAAGCTGCTTCCCTAGGCGGTTCTCTCACAGTTCTCCCCGCGACCAAGGACAGCATAAAGCACCTGTCCCTGCAGCCCTTCCAGAAGGGCTTCATCATCCAGCCTGACAGCAGCATTGTGGTCAAGCCCATCTCTGGCGAGTCGGCCATTGAGCTGGCAGACATCCAGCAGATTCTGAAGATGGCGGCCTCGGCTCCCCCTCAGATCAGTCTTCCGCCCTTCTCCAAGGCCCCCGCCGCCCCACTGCAGGCGATCTTCAAGCACATGCCCCCTCTGAAGCCAAAGCCCCTGGTCACACCACGGACGGTGGTGGCCACCTCCACGCCCCCGCCTCTCATCAACGCCCAGCAGGCTTCCCCAGGCTGTATCAGCCCCAGCCTGCCGCTGCCGCCCCTGAAGCTCCTCAAAGGCTCAGTGGAGGCGCCCTCCAACGCCCACCTGCTGCAGCCCAAGTCCGGGACCCAGCCCAGCGCGGCCACGCGGCTCTCCCTGCAGCAGCCGCGGGCGGAGCTACCGGGCCAGCCCGAGATGAAGACGCAGCTGGAGCAGGACAGCATCATCGAGGCCCTGCTGCCGCTGAGCATGGAGGCCAAGATCAAGCAGGAGATCACAGAGGGGGAGCTCAAGGCCTTCATGACAGCGCCCAGCGGCAAAAAGACGCCAGCCATGCGCAAGGTGCTCTACCCCTGCCGCTTCTGCAACCAGGTGTTTGCCTTCTCGGGGGTCTTGCGTGCCCATGTGCGCTCCCACCTGGGCATCTCGCCATACCAGTGCAACATCTGCGACTACATCGCCGCCGACAAGGCCGCGCTCATCCGCCACCTGCGCACGCACAGTGGGGAGCGGCCCTACATTTGCAAGATCTGCCACTATCCCTTCACTGTCAAAGCCAACTGCGAGCGGCACCTGCGCAAGAAGCACCTCAAGGCAACCCGCAAGGATATCGAGAAGAACATCGAGTATGTGAGTAGCAGCGCGGCCGAGCTGGTGGACGCCTTCTGTGCCCCGGACACCGTGTGCCGGCTGTGCGGCGAGGACCTCAAGCACTACCGTGCCCTGCGCATCCACATGCGCACGCACTGCGGCCGCGGCCTGGGCGGGGGCCACAAGGGCCGCAAGCCCTTCGAGTGCAAGGAGTGCAGCGCCGCATTCGCGGCCAAGCGCAACTGCATCCACCACATCCTCAAGCAGCACCTGCACGTGCCCGAGCAGGACATCGAGAGCTACGTGCTGGCCGCCGACAGCCTGGGGCCCGCGGAGGCGCCAGCCACTGAGGCCTCGGGGCGCGGGGAGGACAGTGGCTGCGCTGCCCTTGGTGACTGCAAGCCCCTCACCACCTTCCTGGAGCCCCAGAACGGCTTTCTGCACAGGAGCCCCACCCAGCCTCCGCCTCCCCATGTCTCGATCAAGTTGGAGCCCGCCAGTAGCTTTGCGGTGGACTTCAATGAGCCCCTGGACTTTTCTCAGAAGGGCCTGGCGCTGGTCCAAGTGAAGCAGGAAAACACCTCCTTCCAGAGCCCTTCCTCCCTGGCCCCCTACGACTGCTCCATGGAGCCCATCGACCTGTCCATCCCCAAGAACTTCAGGAAAGGGGACAAGGATTTGGCCACTCCCAGCGAAGCCAACAAGCCTGAGCAGGAGGCGGGGAGCAGCGGGCAGCCCTCTCCCTGTCCAGCACCCGGCCCTTCTCTTCCCGTGACTTTGGGGCCCAGCGGGATCCTGGAAAGCCCCATGGCCACTGCGCCGGCGGCCACCCCGGAGCCCCCAGCGCAGCCCCTGCAGGGCCCCGTTCAGCTGGCGGTCCCAATCTACTCCTCAGCCCTGGTCAGCAGCCCTCCCCTCGTGGGCAGCTCAGCCCTCCTGAGTGGCACAGCCTTGCTGCGGCCACTGCGGCCCAAGCCCCCCCTGCTTTTGCCAAAGCCCCCCGTGACAGAAGAGCTGCCCCCGCTGGCCTCCATTGCCCAGATCATCTCATCTGTATCCTCGGCCCCCACCCTCCTGAAAACCAAGGTGGCGGATCCAGGGCCAGCAAGCACTGGCAGTAACACCACGGCTTCAGACAGCTTAGGAGGCTGTGTCCCCAAAGCCGCCACCACTGCCACCCCTGCTGCCACCACCAGCCCAAAAGAGTCTAGTGAGCCTCCCGCTCCAGCCAGCAGCCCAGAGGCTGCCTCTCCCACCGAGCAGGGCCCAGCGGGCACCTCGAAGAAGAGGGGCCGGAAAAGGGGGGTGAGGAGCCGGCCCCGCGCCAACAGCGTTGGGGTGGACCTGGACTCCAGCGGGGAGTTTGCGAGCATCGAGAAGATGCTGGCCACCACGGACACCAACAAGTTCAGTCCGTTTCTGCAGACAGCGGAGGACAACACTCAGGATGAGGTGGCCGGAGCCCCCGCCGACCACCACGGGCCCAGTGATGAAGAGCAGGGCAGTCCCCCAGAAGACAAGCTGCTGAGGGCCAAGCGGAACTCGTACACCAACTGCCTGCAGAAGATCACCTGTCCCCACTGTCCCCGGGTTTTCCCTTGGGCCAGCTCCCTACAGAGGCACATGCTCACACACACTGGTAAGAGGGCCACCGGGCTCCCAGGCGGTGAGTCCTACGTCGTGGCAGGGGGAGCCACGGGTGGGGGTCATAAGCGAGATGAATCTCCCACAGCTCCAGTTATTCCTAGCTTGCCTTCTTCCCCTGTCTGCGAAGCCCCGGGCTTGTCTGGTGGTGCTGTATTTCCTGTGTGCTCTCAGTACCCACATGGCCTGTGTGCAGGGGCTGAGCCCTCCAAGGGCAGCATTCTAGTGAGTGTTCACCCAGGGCGTTTTGAGGTGAAAGTGGTCACAGGCCCTCAGATCACTCATGGCGTCGCCTCATCCCTTCCGGAGGCGGTAGCCAGATCATCTACTGGGTTAAGCAGGGAGGCAGCTCCGGAGAAGTGAGACTTTGAAGGTATTGGGGCATAATGAGCTCGGTGCTTTGACACTAGACATTCCATTCCAGTGTCCTCAGTGCAGCGTTTTAAATTTTGAAAATTTTGTGAAGTTTTTTTGGATGCCGTGTATTCTTAAATCTTACAAATCGTGATGTTGGCCGTTTTCTTTCGGTTCACTAAGTCACATCTTCCCCTGTTGATTGTGAAAATCAGCAATGAGTGGTGGTAGAATGTTTTGAAATTTCTGTTTATGCTACAATTGTAAGCCTTTCTGAGAAACTTCTCTCGGAAGGGCCCGGCGCTGGTCCGGGTGAAGCAGGAAAACATCTTCCTGAGCTGTTCTGCCCTGGCCCCTACGACGGTCCCTAGAGCCCATCGACCTGTCCGTCCCCAAGAACTCACACCCAAGTGTGAAAAGGCTCTAAGTAATAGACTTAAATGGTCAAAATGATACCCCCAAAACTATTTTCCTTTTTTCTTTTTTTTTTTTTTTAAAGACAAAAGTCTCACTACATTGTTCTGGCTGATCTCAAACTTCTGGGCTCAAGCACTTTTCTTGCCTCTGCCTCAGAAAGTGCTGGGATTACAAGCGTGAGCCCCCGCACCTGGCCCCAAAAGTATTTTTCTTTATTTGAGACGGAGTCTCACTCTGTTACCCAGGCTGGACTGGAGTAGTGTGATCTCAGCTCACTGCAACCTCTGCCTCCCCAGTTCAAGCAGTTCTCCCTGCCTCAGCCTCCCAAGTGGCTGGGATTACAGGCATGCGCTACCATGCCTGGCTAATTTTTGTATTTTTAGTAGAGATGGCGTTTCACCCTGTTGGCCAGGCTGGTCTCGAACTCCTGACCTCAGGTGATCTGCCTACCTCAGCCTCTCAAAATGCTGGGATTACAGGCATGAGCCACCATGCCCGACCTGCCCAAAAGTATTTTTCAAATGTTAGTTTCCAGAAGTTGATTTTTAAAGAGAAGTTTAGGATAGGAATATACTTTAAATAATTTTGTATCAGGTGCTTCTAGTATATAAATGGCCATACAACTCTCACCTGAATTACAATTTTCTGAATTTTCTCAGTGAACAGCCTCTGTATTCAATGATTTATGTTATTGAACTAAGGGCAAATTAGTGAGATCCTGTCTTTTTGGGGTTTACAGCCAAAATATTAATAAATAGATAGGCCCTAAAACCACATGGTACTGGATTGGCGAATAAAATACAGAACACCAGTTAAATTTGAATTTCAGATAGACAACAAATAATTTTTAGTATAAGTATTTTTATGCAGTTCTTGGGATTTACTAAAAAATTATTTGTTTATCCAAAATTCAAATTTAGCTCTGGGCATCCTGGTTTTTTTGTGGGTTTTTCTTTTTGCGCTAAATATGGTAACCCAAGGTAGTCAGGAGGTTTATGACAGGATGTTGAGGGTGGGTTGTGGGAATTGGTGTGAGCTGTGCTCTGTATCTTGGTGGAAATGTATTACATAGAGTTGATCATCCCACAAAGCTTTGGAGAAGCTCGTGGAAGGCTGTTTCTCCTAGATGAGGTGGAACAGCAGGAGGGAGGTCATGGAGCCACCGCTGGATACCTGAACAGTGTGCAGAATGGAGCCTGGGGAGGGAGAGGAAGCTGGGAGCCAGAGGGAGTTGTGGCTGGGAGCGATAGGTCTCTCAGAGGCTGCACTGCTCACCAGAGCTTGCCACACAGACACGGCATTTCTTTCTGCTGTGGTGGGTCCTTGAATCCAGGGATTGAGGAGTAGCAAGTCAGGAGTGCCTATCCAGGGAAGACTCAAGGAGAACCAGGATTTCTAGATTTGTAAAGTATGTACTGCCCTTTCATACCACTGTCTTCCTGTTAAAATAGTTTAAGCCTGACAAGTAAAGCAGCCATTCTAATGATGATAGCAGTTCAGGGAAGAAAATGCATCTTCAAGAGAAGGTGCCCCTTATAGCAGTCTCTTTTGCTACCCTTTTTGGGTATCACCTGTTTATCGCCTACTGAGAGTCTATGGAGAAGTGAGTCTTTCTGTTACCACTTTTCAGAAAGCAGATGGTCTGGATCTGATGATTGGCTTGGCTCGCGCCCTTCCTCAGTGCTCTCACCTCCCCCTGCTGTTACCCAGCCTCCCCATCTTCCTCCTCCGGTATTTCCTTTTTTAAGAGTTGTGCCCATGTCTTTGCAGGTGCATGATATGTGTTCCCACTTGTGAATCCAGTCATGATTGCCTGGCCTTTGAATGCCAAAATACCAGTGTTGGTTTAAAATTTAGTAGCATCTAAAACTGAGCAAGAAAGCAGGAGGTTTGTTTAAGATAGGATGGGGTAGATATAAATACAAACATTCTGCCTTTTGTCCCTTAAAAGTTACTGATAACCTCGATAGATGTGTCTGTTTTGGCACAGTCCCTGTATCCTATCATAATATGTTCTTGGTAGAGCTAGTGTTCATGACAACCTTGGGAGGGTGATGTCATCTGTGTGTTGCCACAAGGAAATCGAGGTTTACTTAAGGAGCTAAGTAACTTGCCTACAGCCATATGGGGAATAAGAGATGGAGCTACTGTTCCAAGCCAGGGTCAGGTTCTGTGCAGCTGCCCCCTGGCCAGGGTGTGTGTACCAAGTGTGTCCTCTGTGTGAAGGTAGAAAGCGGGCAGGGTGCACCTTCCATGCTTCCCTGTGTTCCCACGTGTCTACATGCAGAAGATTGGGAAGTAGTTTGAGATAAGGGGGGGACACCACTGTGGATCAGAATGTTATTAACTAATTTGAGACTTAATGACTACGGAATCGTGTTAGCCACCTGCATAGACACCGTATGAAGGTTGGTGCCCATTGAGCTCCATTAACTTCCTTTGCTGTGCTTCACTCTCAGCCTCCAGGGATGTTCAGCATCACCACTGCTAAATCATGTTATATGGAGCACTTGGCTTCATCCAGTGTTGTGTTAGAGCATTTTCCATTCATGGAGCATTAGAGCTGGAAGGAGCCTGGGAAGTCATCTGATGGGCCCCCTCTCCCCACAGACCTGATCTTTTTCCTGGTAGGCAGCTCTGCTGTCACTCAGAGCCACATGGATCCTTGGCTTCCTAGGCTTCTGTGAGGTGCTGTCTCCAAAACTTTGAAAAAAGTCTTAAGCGTACACATGTTAAACATTGACTCTGCAGCCACCCTGCAAACAAAGGTGTTATTCAGAGAAGATGTTTTGTGCGATATTTTTGGTTTTTTAGTTTTTTGCTTTTGTACAGACAAGGTCTCACCAAGTTACCCAGGCTGTTCTCGAACTCCTCGGCTTTGCAAAGCGCTGGGATTACAGGTGTGAGTCACCGTGCCTGGCCATTTTGTGTTTTTGAGTATACTGTTAAAATCTAGCTGAGTTCCAGCCAGAAACATTGAGCCGCATCCGGTTTTGGACTGCATTTAAACAAACTGTCTACACCTTGAATGCTGGCCTCTTCCTACCCCCTCAGCAAATTACTGTACTGTCTCTACTTTGTCTCAAAACACGTGTTCTCCAGTCCTCCCATTCCTCACAGGGGCAGCAAGAAGCAGATCTGGTGTTCAGTGTCCAACGAGGGGTATACCTGCTGGCTGCTGGCAAGGAGCATGTGGCCTCAGCCTTTTCTTGCTCCCGGCTCAGGTTCCAGGAACTGTGTCTGATGAGGAAGCTGGCAGGGCTGTCATTTTTCATACCCCTGGCACAGTCTCCACACACACCTGCCTTTCCTCCTTCCTTCCACTCCTCTCCAGCTCTCTCCCAGCCCATAGTTTCCTGCTGATGAGGACAGTTCCTGGTTCCTTACCTTTCTCCACCTAAATGTGCCACTCCATAGGAGACAAGAGTGCACTGTTCCTGCCTTTGCCCCTCGGGAGCATCTTGTGTGTTTTTAGGCCACAGGTGGAGGAGAGGGTGCCAGAAAACACAGCCAGTCTGTTCTTGCCTGTCCTTGTTTTCTTTCCCCCTTCCGTTTGCTCTGGTTCCTTGTCCCACAGCGATGGGCTTGGGACTATGGGATGTCCATTTTGGGCTTCCCTGGCTCACTGCCTTTCTCATGGGTGCTTTGAGCACCTTTTTTGAGCTGCCTCAGGCTTTCCCCTGACACCCTTTCCTCCCTGCTTCTACCCGGCAGTGAGGGTCAGAGCTTCAGTCAGTGAGTCATCCTAACCTGGGTGTGGAAAGCACCTGGGACACCACTTGTATTTGGCTACTTTTAGCTTTCTTAAAAGACAGCTTTGGCCATTTTTACCCAGTCCTGTGTACACTTCTGCCAAATACAGAGAGAAAATACCAAAAGAAAGCATGCCTTCACGCAGGGGTGGAGGAGCAATGGCGAGAAGGCTGGGCTGCTCAGGCCCATCTTGTTACAAAAAGAAAAGCAACTGCAAGGTTTTCCATGCTAGTTAGACCCCACCTTTCTAATTCTGATTGTCTTTGAAAAATGAACAGAAATGTTTTCAGTTCTGTTTTTTTGATCTTGGAGGCCAAGATGCCAATCTCCTCATCAAACTATTCTCACTGTTCACCCTTCTCTTGCCCCAATGCCCTTCTTCATTTCTTGACTGTTCTGGGAGAATAAACACTGGCTAATTTTGGGGGGTTTTTGTTTTGAGACAGGCTCTCGCCCTGTCACCCAGCACCCCGGCTAGAGTACAGTGGCATGATCACAGCTCACTGCAGCCTTGAACTCCTGGCTGAGCGTAAGTGATCCTCCTGCCTCAGCTTCCCAAGTCGCTGGGACTACAGGTGCACACCACCATGCCTGGCTAATTTTTTTACTATTTTATTTTATTTTATTTTATTTTTATTTTTTGAGACAAAGTCTTGTTCTGTAGCCGAGGCTGGAGTGCAGTGGTGTGATCTCGGCTCACCACAACCTCTGCCTCCCAGGTTCAAGTGATTCTCCTGCCTCAGCCTCCAGAGTAGCTGGGATTACAGGCCCGCACCACTGCACCCAACTAATTTTTTGTATTTTTACTAGAGACGGGGTTTCACCACATTGGCCAGGCTGGTCTTGAACTCCCAACCTCAGGTAATCTACCAGCCTCAACCTCCCAAAGTATTAGGATTACAGGTGTGAGCCACCGCGCCCGGTCTTTTTATTTTTTTGTAGAGACAAGGTCTCACTGTGTTGCCCAAGTTGGTCTGGAACTCCTGGGCTCAAGCGATCCACCTCTCTTGGCCTCCCAAAGTGCTGGGATTATAGGCATGAGCCACTCTGCCTAGCTGGCTGATGGTTTCAGTGCTCGTGTTGGGGCTTGCAGAATGCTGTAGGTCCTGAGTGTGCAGGTACTCCCTGTGGTTACAGGTGCTTTTACAAATACCCCCCTAAAGCAGTTATTCGTGGCAGCTACCAAATAGATAAAATCATTTGCTACTTTCTATATAGATGACTGGCCAGCAAGTGTTTTTGAAACCTGTGTTACTATAAAATACTAAACGGGCCCGTTTTCCTGCATCCCTGCAATCCAGAAAGCCCACTGCTATGTAAAAATGTCAGACTTACGCAGTGAAATGTGAGCTTTTAATGACTCGTGTGAGTTGTTATGTCACTTTGGGAGCCTTCATAGTTTGATGCAATACTTTGGCATCATGGACTGTTTTTTGAATTTAGCATTAATAGGGACCTTCTCATGGGGACGTCAGCCTGGCAGTCCTAACCAACTGTAAAGGTGACGCACTTACCAGTGTGAAAATTAGAGTAAACCATGTGATAGGGGGAGCGAGAAGCCGATCGTTTTCTTTGAAATCAAGAATCCTATCATAATAGCTTCTTACTTGTTTTCCTCTTGGCCCAGTTATTTTCTCAATCTGGCCAGACTCAGAGAAGCAGCAGTGTTACCTTTCGACAATAAAATATTAAAAGTACTTTATTTTTACTTGAAATTATTAAATACTGTGTTCAATTTTAAATGAAAAACAAGAAGTAATTTTTTTCATTTTATTTTATTTTTGAGACAGAGTCTCTCTGTCGCTCAGGCTAGAGTGCAGTGGTACAATCTCTGCTCACTGCAACCTCTGCCTCCCAGGCTCAAGCGCTCCTCCCACCTCAGCCTCCCCAGTAGCTGGGATTACAGGCACGCACCACCATGCCTAGCTAATTTTTGTATTTTTAGTAGAGACGGGGTTTCACCATGTTGGCCAGGCTGGTCTTGAACTCCTGGCCTCAAGTGATCCACCCGCCTCGGCCTCCCACAGTGTTGGGATTAGAGGCATGCACCACCATGCATGGCTGCAAGAAGTAATTTGGAAGATGCACCATAAACACTGAGATACTGTACAACTAGTCATACTTTTTTTTTTTTAAATGTGGATGTTTTAAAAATAAATTTTGCAGAAAACACCTACAGAATGATATGAGGAGACCTGAAAACAGTCAGTGAGTTCTCCACCTCTGTTCCGGTTGCCTGTGGAGCTCCTCAGAAGCACGCAGGCCGGGTGTCTGGGTTTCTGATTCTGCCCTTGCCAGGTTTCTAATTCTGTTGTCTTTGATTGTTGCGAGCATCTTTATCTTAAAAGCTCCTGAGGAGATTTGTAAGCATCATCTAAAAGGGTCTTTTAGCTCAGGATGGAATCAGTGTCGCCTGTCTCTGATTATTTCTGCTGATGTAAATTTGTGGCCATGCTGTCACAGGGGCGGCGCCAGGTCCACACCTTCACGCTCTGTACAAATGGCGCCCCCTGGAGTCGTGTGACACAGCCATGCCGGTCAAGGCTAGTCCCTCCTTCCCCTGGGAAAACACGTGGCCCCTCTGGCTGGTCCCCAGGTGCCAGGCCCTTGCTGTGCATTCGCAGGGGAGTGTGTGGCCTTGGGCACCTGCGCTAGTTCAGGTTTCTGTCAACATTAATCTAAACGAACGCCAGAGGCCCCTGTGATCTGTGTTTCCAGGGAGCTCTGTTTAATTGTGGCAATCCCACGGCTATGAGACAAAAGTACTAGGCCTCAGCTCTGAAGTCAGGTTAGTTAACACATAAAACCTTTTACCCTGTAACATTAGCAACTGGGACCTTGGACGCCAGCGACTTGGGGGAAAGGGAGGAATGCAGTGATACACAAATGATGCACCACCAACTTCCATCTCTTGAAGGTTCCTGATCCCCTCCCTCCTCCTCTCTTTTCCTCTCCACCTCCCTTTTCCCTTGTGCTTTCTTTCTCCCTCACATGCATCCACACAAACCCAGGACAAGTTGTAGAGGAGCTTCGATTGCATTTTCAAACATGACATTTACAGCACAAAAGGAATCCAAGTAAAAGGAGAGGGTAGGCAGACCAAAGCAGGAGGGTACTGTGCCTCTCTGTGGCTCACCCATCTGTGCATTTGAGATGGGTCTAGCGGCGAGGCAGGGCCGCCAAAATGTCCTCTTCACGTGCACATCTGTTGAATGGAGCACATGATCAAATGCAGACATAGTTACATATTGGTCACTCATTTGCAACCAAGCTTGGAGCAGGGGGAAGAAAGAACCTTTAATATAATGAGAAGATCTCCTGACTCTTGCCACCTAGGACCACAGTGAACTTGAGGAGAAGTCACTGCAGGATATCTCAGCAAGTCAGACAGGAGTTGTCCTGGGAAATCAGAACTCACTGCTCCCATTCCCCAGTGGGAGGGGTACAGCCACCAAGGCCAGGAAGGGGGACTGGCCACCCTGGCCGGGGGCTGTCCCTGACTTCTCTTCATGGCCCCCCAAAGATACCCAGGGGGTTCCCCAATGGATTTCCTAGTGTCCATATTATGGTGTCCTTGCCACACTAGAACTCGTTAGAGGGCATCTTTCTCTTTGTGATAGAATATAGGTGTTTTCTTGCTGTGCTCTAAAATCTCTTCATTCACTTTTATTTTGTGTTGTCATTATTTAATATTTGAATTGTAATAGCATTGTTTTACTTTAAATGTATATTTTTCAGTTTCATTTATTTTAGTATTTTGAAGACAAAAATTCATATTCCATTCAACTTAGGAAAAGGGAGAATGATCGTTGTAGTCACTGATGTTCTCTTTTTTTTTTTTTTTTTTTTTTAAATGTGTTTTGTTAATTTTCTTGAAGGGGTGGAGGAGGGGGGAACAACTGCCAGTGATCCCAGAAGAATAAACAAAAGCGACTTTTGTTTTTCATTGCAGTAGAAAGCCAGATAAATATATATTTTTTTTCCTGCTTCAGGTCAGAAACCCTTCCCTTGTCAAAAATGCGATGCCTTCTTTTCTACCAAATCTAACTGTGAACGCCACCAGTTGCGCAAACACGGAGTTACCACCTGTTCCCTGAGAAGAAACGGGCTTATCCCCCAGTCAAAAGAGAGTGATGTTGGATCCCATGATAGCACAGGTAGTGCCGCCAGGTGAACAAGAACCCAGAGAGAGGGAGACAGAGGAGTTCGGTTAAGAGTTGTATCTAACTCTGGTCTGAGCTGTGGAGGGGCTGCTTGTTCACTTCTCTGTAGGGTGCAGAGCCTATTAGTAGAAAGGCGGGCCCTACTGATGATTGGGAGGGAGCATAACTCCTGGGTCAGATCGCCTAGACATACAGCAGGAAACAGTGACAGTGCCCCTCGGTGACTCTCGGGGCTGCTAGGGAAGATCTGTCACCCTCTTGGCAGAAGAGGCCTTTGTTCCCGATGTTGGGAGGTGGGATGTATGGGAAGGCCTACAACTTTAGCCCTGGGTATGAACTCATCTAAAGGGGATGTGAAACCTTAAAGGTTTGGGGAGCCCTGGCCTCTGCAGCCTCCTCGGGAGTAGGCCTGGGCTCCCTGGGATGTCAGGGTATTGAAGGAACAAGGGGTGCGGTGTTCTTCTTTTCAATAACTCTCTTCCCGGTGTAAGACTGTCCTTGTTTGAAAAAGCACTGTGCATGTCCTTTCTTTAATCACATCTCTGCTTGACCTGAATCCGAGTATTATTCTCCTGTGCTGATGTGTGCTTCCTCCCTCCAGCACCCACAGAGCAATTAACGGCTGCCCGATACGTCTTCTGCCACCTTTTTTCCCTTGTAGTTTCTGAATTTACTCATGTCCTCTATCGGTACGCTCCATCCGCTCAGACTGCTGGGGTTCTCCATCCTCACCCCCAAGAGCAAACAAAACAAAAGCCAGCCTGCTGCAGGCCACTTAGACACCCCGCCAGTTGCCACTGGTTAGCAACAGGGACAGCATCATGGTGCTGGGTCCAGTTCTGCAAGTCTTTTTTTTTTTTTTTTTTTTTTTTTGAGACGGGGTCTCGCTCTGTCGCCCAGGCTGGAGTGCAGTGGCCGGATCTCAGCTCACTGCAAGCTCCGCCTCCCGGGTTTACGCCATTCTCCTGCCTCAGCCTCCTGAGTAGCTGGGACTACAGGCGCCCGCCACCTCGCCCAGCTAGTTTTTTGTATTTTTTAGTAGAGACGGGGTTTCACCGTGCTAGCCAGGATGGTCTCGATCTCCTGACCTCGTGATCCGCCCGTCTCGGCCTCCCAAAGTGCTGGGATTACAGGCTTGAGCCACCGCGCCCGGCCCAGTTCTGCAAGTCTTGAAAACCTGACACTATCTCGTGGCTGCGAAGAGATCCCCCCAGCTATGTTTTTCTAGGGTTGTAATTGCGTCCTGTGGCTTCTGTTCCTTAGATAGGGTGGAGATGGGGTGCTCTAGAGTTAGGAGGCACCCCTGCCTCAGGAGTCAGTGTGGACAGAGGGTTGGGCATTAGCCCCCTTGTCCTTACCTTGGTTATAGCGATGCGGGGGCACATCTGGAGAGGCCACCCTTTGCCCCTCTCTACGCCTCCCACTGAGCCCCGTGAAACCAACTGTGAGTGCTCTTGACTGCCCAACTGCCAGTCCAGATCAGATCCTCTGAGGGTATGAAAGTGTAAGCTGCTTTGCTCACTGCTTCCCCAGCTTCCACTTCCACATAACTCACTAGTATCTTTGAGTGAAGAAAGATGTGGGTGCCCACGGAATCTTCCCCTAACTTGGACCCCTGTGAGCCAAGGATGACCTGCAGTTCAGCCCACGGGAAGTACACACCAGTGCTGGCAGGCACGCACTTGCTGCAGACCATTCTGTTAATGTTTAACCATCGGCCGCCACGTTACCTGTTGGTCTGGAACATTTTCTTTCAGCCTGGTTTTGAAAGCTACCCTGTGATCTTCCCATAGTGGTTCCACAGTGGCGAAAGCAGCCAGTAACTGAGGGAGCTGAGGGGGAGCCCTTGGGTTTCCATGTTTACAAATAAGTCTTAGTAACTCTGTGCTGGATATGCATTTTGCATTCAGCTTCTTTATCATAAGGGAGGAACAAGGGCTGGGGCTCCTGCTGACGTCTGCAGACACAAAGCTGAGTCGGAATTTATGGTCTTAGCTTCGGTTCAGCACCAAGTGTATTTATAAGTTTGTACTCATAAGTTTTGTTTTCCAAATCCCAGCAAAGCCCTTTCCCACCTCCACCCCACCCCGGAAGTCATATAGGTTTTCTTGAGGGGATAAAACCTCTAGAAAAGGAAGTTACTGAAAGTTGTAATGTGAAACTAGCAAAGAGAAAATATATGTTTGGTTTAGTTGTGGTGCCAGTCCATGGTGAGAAAAGGGACTGAGATTTAAGTGGGAGAGAAAGGAGGTTAGGGAGGCAGAGTTTAGTGATTTCAAGGGGGATTTTAAAAACCAGATAAGCATGAGGGGCATGGGGTGAAGCCTTCATTCTGGGCTCCCCCCAGTGAAGTTAAAAAAGTGAGGCTTTGAAGGAAGACCACTTAAAAAAGGGGAGGCTGAGGGAGGAAATGACCAAGGAGGTCCTTGAGGGGTTTTCTAGGCTTATATGCTTAGGTGGCATTTTCTTAAAATTCCTACACGTTTTATAATGCAGGTCTGACTTTTTTCAACATAAAGTCCCCCAAAAGAATGCTTAAAATGCCACAGTGGGGGCAGTTCTCCCTTCAAAGGTCCATTTTGAATATTCAGATTTCAACTGAAATTCTCCATTCACTGTCCTCGACAGAGAGGTGCCCTGGCCCCCTCTGCCCTTGAAGGGCATGCCCTTGGTCCTTCCTCCGATGATGCCGCGTCTTCGTGTTTGTAGGCACCTACATAGGGCTGTTTTTAATTCATATAAACGTGAAAGTGTTTAAACTCTCCCTTAATGGTGACCACCTTTACCAGCCCAGAAGTCCCACATGTCAGCATGGACTGCACCCCAGGAAACCCTCTCAGTCCTCCGATGCTTTGGGTAGAGTGCAGACACAGTGGCTTCCCTGCAGACGCACCCCTGCCAGGTCAGATGATTACTTCGGTTGGTAGTCTGTCGCATCGGTTGAGGCGCATTTAATTTTTAGGAAGCAATAGATCATTAATTGTTGAGCTGACTAGGGCCGTCTCCACTGTCCTGTAGGAGGAGCTGTGGGTTTATTATCTATCAGGATTCCTTCTGCTTCCTCTGGCAGTTTTCTTAGTTGTTGAACACAAACCGAGGGACTGATGGGGAGAGGGAAGAACTGCATATTTTTAAGGTAGCATTGCTTATATAAAAAGTCATCAGCTCAGCTACCTCATTTGGGAGTCTGGGTGGTTGAGGGCGGGGATTTATACAGCACCTGGCCTTGTAAGTTGACTGTTCATGATAGGTTTAGAGGCGAAGTGTTTGTTCATGAGAATCACTAATGAAAATCAGTTGTTGCTTAGAATGTGAAGGGCACAGCCTGCACTGCTAAAACACTCCCCCTAGTGGGAGTTTGGTAGAATACAACCAAGCCCCCTGTGTCCCAAGAGGGCGTTGGCCTTTCATTGTACTCTGGGTGATCTGTCTCCATTATCCACACAAAGGAAGGTCCCAACAGCAGGAACAATTTGATCTTAGTATATTTATTTGGGTTTCATTTCAAAATTTATTTTATTTTTTTCAAGCTTTATCATGTTAAATATGTTCTGTGCAGTTAAAATAATGCATGTTCTTTGCTGAAAAAAAAAATAATAGAAGTAGCCTAGGATATACTGGGGACAAAGGGGAAGTAACCAGAGATTAAATCTTTTAAAAATAACCGGTTGGGCGTGGTGGCTCATGCCTGTAATCCTAGCCCTTTTAGAGGGCGTGGAGGGTGGATCACCTGAGGTCAGGAGTTCTGAGACCAGCCTGGCCAACATGGTGAAACCCTGTCTCCACTAAAAATACAAAAATTAGCCGGGCATGGTGGCTCACACCTGTAATCCCAGCTTCTTGGGAGGCTGAGGCAGGAGAATCACTTGAACCCAGGAAGCAGAGGTTACAGTGAGCTGAGATTGCACCACTGCACTCCAGCGCAGGTGACAGAGCAAGACTCTATCTCAAAAAAAAAAAAAAACAAACCTACAAAGGCCAGCCACAGTTGCTTATGCCTGTAACCTTAGTACTTTGGCAGGCCAAGGCAGGAGGACCCCTTGAGCCAGGAGTTCGAGACCAGCCTGGGCAACATAGGGAGACCCTGACTCTAGGGAGGGAAATTACCCACAAAGCCAGCAAACAAATTGAGCAGTTTGTATTTTTATTGTAGAGTTTATACCAATATCCATTCTATAGCTGCTCTCTGTTGAAATGATTCAAGAAAACGAATATCTTGTTTTTCCTTGGAATGTGGCCCAGACATTGGTGTGCATATCTCAGGATTCATATTCTTTAAGCTTTTGGATAATTTTGCAAAATCATTTCTTCTTTAAAATTTTATATTCACACCATAATATTTCCTTCTGAAACCTCTTGAGATACTCAGACAGTGGCTGCCAAAAAGTGCAGTCAGTGTAAAACTAATGAAATGAAATGATGGAAGTGGACGCGTTATGCAGATGGCTGTGGGTAAGCCTAAAGCCCCAAGCAGGTGTGAGCAGTAGGTACTGTCTCTTCAGACCTCGGGATGGGGCAGGACCAGCTCCTTACCCCAGCCCTCCTGACCGCCTTGATGGCCAAATAATGGAGCATGTGATGTTGAGGAGAAGTGATAGATGCAGGTTGATACTGTAGTTACGCCTGATCACACCAAGTAAGAATCCAGGTTAGGTGTGTGAATCTGCTGGCTCAAGGACTGCACTCACATCTGGCCTGTTGAGGGAGGCGCATCTCATACTTGTGCCATAAAACAATGACTTTCATCCACCTAATTCTCAGAGGAACTTCTGAATCCCTACAGTAGTAAATCAGACAGTGGCCAGGCATGGTGGCTCACGCCTGTAATCCCAGCACTTTGGGAGGCCAAGGTCGGCAGATCACCTGAGGTCAGGAGTTCGAGACCAACCTGGCCAACGTGATGAAACCCCGTCTCCACTAAAAATACAAAAATTAGCCGGGCATGGTGGTGGGTGCCTGTAATCTCAGCTACTCGAGAGGCTGAGGCAGGAGAATTGCTTGAACCCGGGAGGCAGAGGTTGCAGTGAGCCAAGATCACACCATTGCACTCTAGCCTGGGTGACAAGGAGAAACTCCGTCTTGAATAATAAAAAATCAGACATAGGATCTGCAGCTAAATAATAGGTTCCACCAGCTTCCAATGCACTGTTGTAGTGCATAATTTTAAGAAGTTATTAAGTCCTCTTTCAGCCTTAGGAAAGAGAAGGCCTTTTGACACTGTTTGATGCTGTGAATGTTGCAACCGTGCCATCCCTTAAAAGGACTGTTGAAAACTGGTAGGCTTTCCACATACAGTTTTACTGGGTGGAATGGACAGATAGGAACAAATCAAAAGGCAGGAAGTCAGGGTAGGTGAGATGCCCGGAAGCCAGAACCCCTTGTCTTCACAGGCACCCACAGCCCTTCACAGTCCGCTCCCCTCACTGTCTGCTGTTGCCAAGCCTGGCATCAAGGGTGCCCTTCCTTTGAAAGATTTCCGCCACCCCTGGGAGGCTGACAGCTAGGAAGCCTACAAGCTTGCCTGCACCCCGTTGGGTCTCTGCAGCCTCCACCTGGAGATGAGCGTCAGGCAAGAGTGCATACCATACACACAGAATGCAGGCTTGGGGTCGTTTCCTGTGAAACTCATCAAGACCATGCTTTGGGGGATTAGGGGGTGGGGGTGGTCCTGTGTATGTTGCATGTTTGTATGATCTCTTTGCACTGGAAAAATAACTTATAACTCAAGCTTCCTCAACCTCCCTGGCGCTGCGAGTCTCTGGAATGCACCCCTCTCCTATCTCGCAGCCCCTGTCTGCCCTGCCTGAGTCACTCACACCTTCCTGGGGGCGGGAGCAGTGGAAGCCGGGGGTTCGAGGGCACAGCCAGCTCTGGGAACACACCTCAGGTGATGTGGAGGCTGCTTTTGCCTTTCTTACCTCCCCGGGGTCATCTTGGTCCTCCTGGGGGAATGTAACAGGTGGTGAGGATTTGGGCCGAAAGAAGTCCTCACTGGTTTGGGGTTCAGGCTGCTGGCGTGGGTCTAGCCCATTCCCGGCGACGTCCCTGGCATGAGCGTACCTGGTGGTGCCCCTCTGAGCCCTCCCCGCTGTGCTTGCCCCACAGACAGCCAGTCGGATGCGGAGACTGCAGCCACCGCGGGCGAAGTGCTAGACCTCACCTCACGGGACAGAGAGCAGCCGTCGGAGGGCGCCACTGAGCTCCGCCAGGTCACAGGGGATGCCCCTGCGGAGCCAGCCAAGGCAGAAACGGCCTCGCCTGTGCACGGAGAAGAGCACGGGCCTGGGGAGAGCCATGAGCCGGAGGAGGAGCGTGGCGCTGAGGAGAGTGCCGGTGACGCCGACGGCGCTGAAGAGGACGCGTCGAGCAACCAGAGCCTGGACCTGGACTTCGCCACCAAGCTCATGGACTTCAAGCTGGCCGAGGGCGAGGGCGAGGGCGAGGGCGAGGCAGGCGCCGGGGGCGCGGCCTCGCAGGAGCAGAAGCTCGCCTGCGACACCTGTGGGAAGAGCTTCAAGTTCCTGGGCACCCTGAGCCGCCACCGGAAGGCGCACGGCCGCCAGGAGCCCAAGGACGAGAAGGGAGATGGCGCCAGCGCTGCGGAGGAGGGGCCCCCGCCCGCCCCTGAGCAGGAGGAGAAGCCCCCCGAGACCCCGGTGGAGGTGGTGGAGTCGGCCCCGGGCGCCGGGGAGGCCCCGGCGGAAAAGCCTGCAGAGGAGACTGAGGGCCCCTCCGACGGGGAGAGCGCGACCGAGAAGAGGTCCTCGGAGAAGAGCGACGATGACAAGAAACCAAAGACAGACTCCCCCAAAAGCGTGGTCAGCAAGGCAGACAAGAGGAAGAAGGTCTGCAGCGTGTGCAACAAGCGGTTCTGGTCGCTGCAGGACCTGACCCGGCACATGCGCTCCCACACAGGTAACCAGGGCAGGCCAGGTCCCCAGCCCGACAAGAGGCGGCGAGGTGGGCACCTCTGTCCTAGGAGCTGCCTTGAAGCGGTGCTGGAGGCCGCCGAGAGAACGTTTGCTTACGTTGCGGGTGTGCTCTTTAAGCCCGTGAACTAGGAGTTTTAAGGAGTTGTCCTCTTAGCGCTTGAAGACCGTGCAGGCCTGCAGCCAGGCAGGAGAGGGTCCTTGGCCGTTGTGTTTTTGAGAACGCTGTGATCCGCCTCTTAGCGCTGCTGAGCCTCCGTCTTCCCATCTGTAGAGCTGGGGTGACAGCTGCCCTGTTTCAAAGAGGTATCTAGGAGAGGGTGCTTGTGCTGGCCATTTGGGGCCACTTGGTCCTGTCTAGTCCTGTGGCCCGGACGACAGGCGCTGCCCCAGGCCAGTGTGGGGCGGCAGGCACCCTGGGTGATCTGTTAGGGCCAGGAGGGTCTTTTCCTTTCTTAGCCGTGCAACCGGCTGAGGTGACTGGGACAGGACTCTTAGCCACTGCCCTGCACACTGCTCCTAGAGTTCACCCACCACCCACAGGGTGGAGGCTGCAGACCCCAGAGCAGGGGCGCTTGCTTTGAGACAAAGACCTGGATATGCTCATGGAGTCCAGAGATACATCCTCCTTCCTTCCAAAATAACCTGTCCCTCCTCTCAGCCGCAGCTTCCCTCCCTGTCACATCTGCAGCCCGCAGTGAACACGTGTGCCCCAACCCAGCGCAGTCCGCTGTTCGCTGCGCTTGCCGGTGTGAAGGACCAGGGGCCTTGGCTCTCAGAAGAGGGATATTCTTGGGCTCCCAGAAAGCGTGGTGGGCCCTGCCCCAGGCCTGGCGTGTGAGCATCAGGAAAGCCCCTGCTGCGCCACATCGCAATGCAGAGGGTACCTGGTGCCTCCGACTTAGGTGCTGCTGTCCATGCAGATCCCTGAGAGGGCCCACTCCCGTCCCCTCTAGATTCCTTCCTAGGCTCTGGTCGAGGCCAGTCTGCATGTCTCCTGAGGCTTCTGCTTCTGGGACTTGGGTTTTCTGGATCAGTATGTAGAGTGCCTGGACTGAGAGAGGAAGGAGAGGGAACGTCTCAAACTGATAGCTTGAACCAGCAACAGAGCTTGTCCGTCCTGTTTGCTGGTTCAAGGAAGAGGCCTCTGGCTGAGTAGGAAGGAGTCCTGGTCCCTCACACATAACCTGGGAGCCTCGTTCTTCCTGTGCAGAGCAGGGTGTGGTGGGTACTGGTGCCTTTTGGTTAATGGAAATTCTTTCTTTCTTCCGTTGTTCCAGGGGAAAGGCCATACAAATGTCAGACCTGTGAGCGAACCTTCACCTTGAAGCACAGCCTGGTTCGCCACCAGCGGATCCACCAGAAAGCCAGGCATGCCAAACACCATGGGAAGGACAGCGACAAGGATGAGCGGGGTGAGGAAGACAGCGAGAACGAGTCCACCCACAGTGGCAACAACCCCGTCTCAGAGAACGAGGCGGAGCTGGCTCCCAGCACCAGCAGCCACATGGCCGTCACCCGGAGCCGGAAGGAGGGCTTGGCCAGTGCCACAAAGGACTGCAGCCACAGGGAGGAGAAGGTCACGGCAAGGCGGCCGTCTGAGCCTGGCCAGGGTGACCTTAACCCAGAGAGCCCAGTGGCCCTGGGGCAGGACCTGCTGGAACCTCGCAGCAAGAGGCCCACTCACCCAACCCTGGCCACAGCTGACAGCACCTCGCAGCTTCCGGGGATGGAGTGACAGCCTCAGTCCCCCTCAGCACAGACAGAAGCCAGCAGAGCAAAGCGTCGTGGGGTTTCCTCAGTGCCCTTCGGCTGTTGGGGAGTAAGAGAGAGAGAGAGAGAGAGAGAGAGAGTGCGAGAGACAAGCAGGAGCGTGGCTGCTCGCTCAGTGCCATAGCCTTACCGCAGCCTGCGCGGGAGGCCACAGCCCGTGCCGATTCCAGTGCCTTAACTACTTACCGGATCCCTCCATATTATCGTGGGTGTTGTATTTTTCCAAAATGACTTCTTAAACAAAACAAATAATTATAATGAATTGTCTGGAGAGGACCTCTTCATTTGAGCATTAGCGTTATTTTTTATTGGTGTGTGTGAGCTTGTTTTTGTGAATCTGTGATAGCACCGTTTGTTCTGTGAGCTGGAAACAGAAGGAAAAAACATACCCTTGGGTACCCATAGCCAATAACTGGAAGAAAATGATGTGAATTTCGTGTAAATGACCAGAGGAAAGATGAATAAGATGATAATTTCTTAAATAGACATTTTCCTTTTTTCTGTGTGCTTCATGGTGGAGCTGTCATCTGGTCCTTGGTATTACAGGATGTGGTTGATGAAGGTTTCCAATATGGTTTCAGGCCAAAACCAGGAAAGATTCTAGCTTCAGCCTCATGTCCGTTTCCACTCTGTCAGCATTAGACATGGTCACCGTTCAAGTTCAAGACATCCATTCTTAACTATAGAGAAGAGTTACTCCCCTGGCGTCTAAACCTATGGAAAACATGCACGGATAGCATATATTTGATTGCCTCCTCTTCCCTTTCAGTATCTATATTATTAATATTATTATTATTATTATTATTGTTAGTTCATCAGTTTGCTGTTCTCTGCAGTGAGCAGAATCAAATGGGCAATATTTGTCCTGGGAGACCTGTGCCGCACCCGGGTCCCCGTGTAAACGTGTGCCTGCGGCTGTGGTTGGCACCCTCGGGTGGTAGCTCTTCTACTGTAATGAGACAAGCCTTTCTTCTGTCACTGCAGAATTTAGCAGGGCCGTGAGCAGTCTTCCCAGGCGTGGCCCAGGAGCAGCTCAGAGAGGGTGGAGTGAGGGTGCGTGCATCCAGGAAACAGGCGTCAAGAAGCCAGGGCCGTGCCTGGAGCACTGCAGAGATGACTGTGGAGAAAGCAAAGCAGTGACCCAGTGACCAGGCACGTTACTCGTGAGCGAGGTATTCCCAGTCTTCCTGCTAAGCCTAATCCACGCCTTACCCAGCTGTGCTACTGTCATTTGCAAAGCGAGGAAATACTACTACTGGTAATAAAACTACACATGCAAGATGTCAGATGAGAAATAGGTTTATATTTACCTTCCTGTGATGTGGAGTTGGTGCTTGAAGATAAATGTGCTGTTTCTAGTTTCTTAAATAGCCCAAAGCCCTGGGTGCAAAAAGGCAGGATTCTTTTTACCCATAAGCATCTTTGGCAGGCAATAGACTTCCCTCACTGTCCCCGCCTGCAGGGAGGAAAATGTACCCCACTGCACCTGAGCTCCTGGTCCCTCAGCCAAGACCTCAGGGGCCCCCAGCCAGCCTGCTGCTGGGGACCCCTGTGCTTGCTGCAGTGTGTGGAGCCTCTTGCCTTCCCCTGGGGAGGCACCCCTGTACCCCAGCTGCTTTCCCCTGCCTTTTTCTGGCCCCAGTGCCCCTCCTTTACATAGACTTGTTCGCACAGAAACATGCACACCCCCTTTTCTCCACCGCTTCACCAGTTTCTGAAATCCAACCTCCCAGACTTCAAAGGAAGATAGATATTCTTGAGATAATGAAAAGTGATATCTTCGCATATGAAAGGAAAAAAGGTTGAGGTATATATGATTTTTAACTGTATTAGGGATGTATGAACCAGTTTAAAAATGAGGTTTTATTTACTGTAGAGATGAATGCAAATCAGAACCAATGATTCCTTGGTCTACTTAGTTAAAACCAGTTCATACATCCCTTAGGTTTCTTTTTTTATTATTACAGTTGTTATTGTTATTTTTGTTGTTATTATTTGGGGTTTCTTGTGTTTTTTCTCTGCGACTCTCCACACTAAACTCGCAATATTGTGGGGAGAAGCTGTGAGTAAACTCTCCGCTGCGGTGAGATGTAGCAGTAATCAGCTCCCAGCGACGTGAGTAGCCGGGGCTGCCGCTCGCAATAATCACTATTGATTTAAAGCTTTACTTAGCCTTGATCTGTACCCTCGTAGTCAATAAGGTCTTGCCACATTTTATTAGTGAGGTGGAGAAACGTATTATTTGTTTGTTGTTTTTGCCCTTCCCCCACCCCCCAATATTAAACTGTGAAATTTGTGATTTGTTTAAACTCTGGGTGAATCATAGCTTAGTTTGCATGTCCAGCTAATTTGTTTCTATACATTTTGTTTGATTCTCTTTCTCCTTCTCTCAGGGCTTTTACAAAAAAATATATATATATGGATCTTCTGAAAAGTTTTTTGAGGTGCAAGTTTTTTCTTTTTTTTTTTTTTTTTTCCTCATTGATTAATGGACATGATGCTGAGATTCAATCACTACATGAAACACCTGGCTGTGAAAACAGAACAACCCAGAGGGCTGTTTTCCAAGCAGCGCTGGGGAAGCTACAGAACAGCCGGATGCCAGTTTCGGGAGGATTCACCGTACGTTCTGACCCTCTGTTCGTCTCTTTCCTCTCCTCTTTCTTCAAGAAGGAAATTGATCCTAGTGATTTCAGCCCATGCATTAAACAGGAAACAATAATAAATTTGTAGAATGCATATTTTTCTAAAGGGAACTTAAAAACTGCTGCTACATGTTATGTACAAAACTGGTTTATGCCACATGAACAGAATCACAAGTTTGGTTTTGGTACTTTTTGTTCCTCTTTGTATTCAGTTGTATAGAACTTCCAAATTCAGAATGAGAAGAAAGCTGTTCTGTATCAAACCATCTAAGCAATAAATGTTATATTTTAAAAGCGGCAGATTGCCGGTCACGTGGCCGTCCTGTGATTTGTTGTGATCCCATCCCCAAACCCACAGCCCACTTGGGGCAGCCCCCAGGTGTGCGGTACCGTTGGAGGGAATCACAGGTGCCCAGGAAAGCTCTTGTCATCCAGGCAGCATTTTTCTTCGCTCTGGAGGCTGGGGCAGTGACTCTTGCCTATAATCCCAGCACTTTGGGAAGCCAAGGCGGAAGAATCACTTGAAACCGGAAGTTCAAGACCAGCCTGGGCAAAATAGTGAGACTCATATCTCTACAAAAAAATAAGTTTAAGAACTATCTGGGCATGGTGGTACACGCCTGTAGTCCCAGCTATTTGGGTGTTTGAGATAGGAGGATGGCTTGAGCCCAGGAGTTTGAGGTTGCAGTGAGCTATGATCGTGCCTCTGCACTCCAGCCTGGGGGACACAGCAAGACCCTGCTGTATAGAAAAGCACTCGGCCGCACTTGTGAGAGCTACTTTGAGAGCATGTGGAAAGTTAAGTGGGTGTGCCTCAATTTCTTCATTCCTAAGAAGGGGATAGCAATAGTACCTGCCTCATGGGCATTGTTGTGTGGATGCCATGAGTTAATTATATAAGGTGCATGTTAGGGGCTCTCATTGTTTCTACAGAGTCTTCTCATAGGAATGCTTCGTTGGTTCCCTGGTGAAGTAGTGGGTAGAACTTCACCACACGCATTCATGGCACACTGTGGGGAACGGCCAGTGGAGGGCCTCATGGGAGATCACCAAGACGCACTATCCTCAAACCCTGGGGAGTCTTGCCACCTTCTCCTACCTGGCCTCCTCTGGCCCTGTAATCCCACTACCTTCCCGCTCAGCCTGTGGCCTCCCCATGGCCCCAGGACTCTGCCTGGGTCTTGGTGCTTATCCAGCATCCCCACCCTGCACCAAAGCCTATTCCACTGGAGGAGGGCATGGGGCATGGGGCATGGGGATGGGGGAGCTGGTGGCATAGACCTAGCACCCAGGATGAGGCCTAGTCCCTTGCTACCTTACTGCTCAGATTGTCATCTGAAGACCCAAAGCATCAGCATCCCTAGGAGCTTGTTAGAAATGGCAACCTCAGCTTGACCTGGCGCAGTGGTGCACGCCTGTGGTCCCAGCACTTTGGGAGGGTGAGGCAAGAGAATCACTTGAGGCCAGGAGCTCAAGGCTGCAGTGAGCTATGTTCACACTCAAGCCTGATTGACAGAGCAAGATCGCATCTTCACAAAAATAAAAACACAAACCAAAAAATAACAGAAATGAGAACCTCTGGCCCACCCAGACCTGCTGAGTCAGAATCTGCATGTGAACAAGGGCCGCAGTGGATATGTGCACACATTAAGGTTTGAGAAGCTCCGGTCTAGACCCCAAAGCTTGGTTCAGAATAAGGTGGATGGTGGACCCAGCAGCTGGCTGCAGAGACGACTGTGGATTCTTCCTCCCAACCAAAGACAGAATCCATCTCAGAAGGAGTGGGCAGAGCCCAGATATGGCTTTAGAGAGTGCCGGGCTTGGCCCTCCAGAGCTTCCTTCTATGGATCCTACTCCAGCCCCAGCACAGACTCAGCCACTGCCTAAACCCGAGTGCCCCGAGAGTCTTGTTTGGGGTTTCTGCCTGTTTGCCATCCTTGTGGATTCCAAAGTCTACTTTGAAAGGGCCGAGGAGCAAGCAGGGCCTCCAACCACTGGCCAACAGCGCCAGCTACCTGCTTGCCTGTCCTGGTGTCAAGCCTTGGGCCTGGAATATTCAGGCCTCTCCCCTTCATAACCACCTCTCTGAGGAGGCCAGGAGTGAGGGAGGATGACTAGGCTTATTTTAAGCTTGTAATTGAAGGTTGCTCTTTAGCAACAAAAGAGTCCCCTCCAATTCTAGGCTGCCAGAGTCAGTGTCCTAAATAAGAAACAAGCGGTCACTCCTTTCCCGTTTTACTGTTAGGGGAAGGAAGTCACAGCCCAGTAGGAAAGTGACATCCCTGGCCCTTGCCGTTCACTGCTTCAAGTCTCACCTGGCTGTCAGGGCAGGAATTCATGTCCCCACGGTGGCATCTGCTTCCCAGGCTGTGAGGCCAGCAAGGGGCTCGCTCAGCTGCTCCCCAGCCCTGCCTTCCTCCATGGATCTGACATGACTCTTTTATGGGAATTTACATAAAAGTAACGCCTTGCTCAGTGTGGAAAATTTAGGAGCTGCAGGAAAATATAAAGAAAATAAAGGAAGTCATCTCGCTTCTCAAACGCCGTTTTAACTTGGTGAGTGTTGCTCTTTTCATTGGGCCTCACTTTTCCCTTCCTCATTCTAAGATGTGTTTGTACAGGACTTTGCACACTGCAGTGTTTTCCTGTGGTTTTTGTTTCTTGTCTTCACCCAAGTCCAGTCAGCTGTGAAGGAAAAAAATCCTTATTCCTTCAGAGCAGGGATGAGCATTGAAATGATTTGCTCAGGTCAGCTGGCTATTGAGTACTTTTGTAGGGATGAAATTCTCCACCAGCAAAATCCTAAAACACAAGTCCCCAAGAATGGGTGGTGTGTGTTGTCCACTGAAAAGGGAGTTACTGAAAACTAGGAATGCGTGGCCTCTAGGAAACATGGCACTGATGCAATTTGGCACATAGATATTTGGCATACATATTCCCAGGGTCACTGAGTAAATTCTCAACTGTTCCAGTTCTCTTTTTCTGTATGACAACACCAAAACTTTGGGTCAGGATTCAGTGGGTTGGGCAGGGTTCTGCAGGGATGGCTCATCTGTCCTCCATGAGGCATCAGCTGGGGCAGAGCCTCCAAGACCAACCATTTTTTCTCACTCATATCAGGTGCCTTTGTGTGTACAACCCACCCACTCACCTACCCACTAAAAGAAAATTATCTGGGTTGCTTGTTAAAAATTGCATTTCAGGCCGGGTGCAGTGGCTCAACCTATAATCCCAGCACTTTGGGAGGCCAAGGTGGGCAGATCACCTGAGGTCAGGAGTTCAAGACCAGCCTGGCCAACATGGTGAAACCCCATCTCTACTAAAAATACAAATATTAGGCAGGCAAGGTGGCAGGCATCTGTAATCCTAGCTACTCGGGAGGCTGAGGCAGGAGAACCGCTTGAACTCGGGAGGTGGAGGTTACCATGAGCCAAGATCACGCCTCTGCATTCCAGCCTGGGTGACAAGAGTGGCACTCTGTCTCAAAAAAAAAAAAAGAAAAAAATTGTATTTCAGATCTACTGATTCATGATCTCGGGAGGGAGGACCCAGCCATGTACATTTTTAGCAAATTCCTGGAGAATTTGCTAAAGCCCATAAAAGTTTGCAAACCAGGGCTCTGTTAAAGATTGTTCCAGATTCCTGCCCCTCAGATGTACCTCTAGTTGCCCCTCAGGCTAACACCAAGGCAAATTGTTTGCAATGGAGCTGTTGTTTGGTCTGGGGTAACTCTCTGATATCTAGGATATGTACCAGAACCTTCCTTCAAGTCTCCTGTCTGGCCTCTTTCCCTGCTTTTGCAGCCACTCCTCTACCTATATTGGCACAGGTGCTCCCACCCAACTTTGGGATCACCTACCCCCAAAAGGGAACTTCTAAGAACCTGTGGCTGGGCTCAACCTTGGCACTGAGTCTAGGAGCAGTTGCCTCCACCTGACTCACCTCCCTGGAGCTTTGGGTCCCTAGTCTCCTGATACACACTTGTCAGGGCTGGCTCATAATGGTGGGATCCATATGGATAAATGAAAATGTGGGGCCCTGCTCTGTTGCCCGGACTTGAGTGCAATGGCACAATCTCAGCTCACTGCAGACTCCGCCTCCTGGGTTCAAGCAATTCTCGTGATTCAGTCTCCCGAGTAGCTGGGACTATAGGCACACACCACCACACCTGGCTAATTTTTTTTTTTTTTTTTTTTTTGTATTTTTAGTAGAGACAAGGTTTTACCATTTGCCCAGGCTGGTCTCGAACTTCTGGTGGCCTCAAGTGATGTGCCTTCTTGGTCTCCCAAAGTGCTGGGATTACAGATGTGAGCCACTGTGCCCGTCTTGTGTTTTTGTTTTGTTTTGTTTTGTTTTTTTAAGAGACACGGTTTCACTCTGTCACCCAGGGTGGAGTGCAGCAACGCAATCTCAGCTCACTGCAGCCTCAATCTCTCAGGCTCAAGTGATCCTCCTGCCTCAGCTTCTCAAGTAGCTGGGACCAAGGTGCACACTGCCACACCTGTTGTTCTTGCCATGTCGCCCAGTCTGGTCTCAAATTCCTGGGCTCAAGCAATCCTCCCACCGCAGCCTTCCAAGTGTTGGGATTACAGCATGAGCCACCGTACCCGGCCAATGGGTTCTCCAAGGCCACATTACCTTAGGCATTGGGATACTTACATTCAGGTGCCCACAGGTGCCTGAGGTCTCACATCTACCCAACCCTCTCTACCTCCACACCCAGGCCTCCACCAGGGGCCGAGGGGGCTGCAATCACTAGGCAAGGGCAGGGGGTTGAGTGGCCAAGAACCTGTCCCAGGGAGGCAGGAGAGAGAGGCAGGCAGGACCACACAGGAGCTGGGGCTCCCGGCACCCAGTGCACACTCCATTGTCCCATCAGAGTTCACTGACAAATCCCAGTTCGAAGATAATATCATAAAGAGTTTCATGATGGGGCCCTGGAAGCATTGAACTCCAAGCACAGTCCCTTGCCTGAGTGTGGGGCTCTGGCCCCACAGGGGTCACACTGCAGGAAGCCAGCCCTGCCCACCTCCCTCAGCAACTTGGTCCTGTCGGGTCTCCCTGCTGACCCCATGGCACCACTGCACCCTCCTATCTGTGGGGCCCCCTCTGTCCCCACCTAGAATTCTGTTTCCATACCAAGGCGTGACCAATGGCCCCCAACCCATTCAGTGTTTCAGGCCAGCCACTCCTGTTTTTGGCGGCCTTGCCCTCCCACGAACCTTACATCCACGCCTGCCCTCGGATCTGGACACGGTTGCACTTGTTATCTAGTATCAGCACTAGGGAGGCTCAGTCAAGCCAGCGCTAATGGTGGGTTTGGTGTCCTTGGGACTTCTCCACCTAGGGCCTGTGCCAAGGCTGGTCCTCAGTGCTTGGTCAAGAGTGGCTCTGGCGGCTCTGGGGTGGTGGCCCCTGCAGCTCAGTGCCCCTGCCCCTCACGCTCACTGGATGGGGGACGACACCCTTCCTCTCAGCTCAGGGTGGATGGACCCCAGAGCGCCACCCAGCCAGCCAAGTCTCCCTGCCCCTGCCCTGCCCTCCAAATGGCCCAGATCATACCCACTGCCTTTCTTTCCTAGCTCACTGCCTCCGCCCAAGTCACCTTCTGTCCTGACTCCCGAGGGCTTGGGTCCCACTGGGGAAGTCGGGAGGAAATGGGAAGCCTTCCTGACTGTGAGTGAGGGCAGGAGGGGAGGTGGGGTCAGAGAGGGCACCTGGAGGGTGGCAGGAGAGAGCAGGAGGGTGTGAGAGAGGTGGCAGAGGAGGGGGTACAAATAAGAAGAGAACACCATCATTGTTTACCAAAACTGAATTACACCACACCAAGTTTTCCTGTTATGTATATATTTACTTATTTATATATTTTAGTGTGCTTAGTTGAGGTAAAAAAAAGAAGCAAGAAAAGTGTTTGCAGATCGGCTTTATGGTGGTGAGCTTTGCAATCATCTCTGAAAAAGTTGGGATAGCCTGGCAGGCAGACGAGAATCCAGGCTTGCTGGCGTATCCAGATGACTCGGAAGGAAGACCCCAGACGGGGAGCGGCGGCGCTGGGAGCAGGAGGCTCCTGGTCAGGCTGTCGATCCATGTTTACCCAGCAAATATTTGCAGGCCCTGAGCTCAGCAGGGGAGGAAATCTCAGGCAAATGAGACACAGACTCTGCCCTCCAGCCGCTTAGGAGAAAAAAGCTGAGAAGGACATTGTTAAATGGAGTGGCAAGCCCAGAGCATCAAGGGCATTTGGAGGTGGGGGGTACTGCTGGTTGGGGACGTGTAGACTGAATTTACAGAGTGAGGCCCCTGGAAGGATTTCTGCAGGTTGCAGCAGGCTGGAGGAGCGTCGCTGGCCCGGGGCCAGGGGGAAGCTTAGGGCACAGGGAGGCTGGCCACGGGGTGTCCCATCACATCACAGTGGTGTGGGCTGTGGCTGGAAGGGCAGGCGGTCCACTGGCTGACATGCCACACAGCAGACCGTGAATAGATGCAGGAGCGAGTTGGAGTCAGGAGAGCTCTGAATACTTGAGTTCATTTCCTGCTGGAGGTGGGAGCCATTGAAGGTTCTTGAGGGCATCTGTGAGTGCATCAGAACTGCAGTCTAGAAATGTCCTAGCAACAGTGTGAGATGGGGAGCCAGCAGAGAAGTTATCAAAATAGTCTAGGCAAAGGTAATGAGGGCCAGATGTGGTAGTGTGCACCTGTTATCCCAGCTACGTGGGAGGCTGAGGCAGGAGGATCACTTGAGCTCAGGAGTTTGAGACCAACCTAGACAATGTAGCAAGGGCCTGTCAAAAAAAAAAAAGGAGTTGGGGAGAGAAAGAAAAGGTAATGAGTGTTTGAAGTGGGCTGTGGAGGAGAAGAGCAATGGAGAGATCACATTTGGCTCTACTTGAGGAAGGAAGATTGCAATGAGGACGCAGTCAAGCTTTCAACATTGTCACTGGAAATCGGGGGAGGTGGTGCTATGAAGGATGCCAGGGAAGCCAGGTGGAGAAGGCGGTTTGATGGAACACAGAGATCATGGGTTCTGTCTTGTTGGAGGTGTCTCTCAGAGGTCTTCAAGTGACAAAAATTCAACTCAGAGGCTGGGTGCATTGACTTATGCCTGTGATTTCCAACACTTTGGGAGGCCGAGACAGGAGGATCACTTGAATCCAGGAGTTCAAGACCACCCTGGGCAACAAAGTAAGACCTCCATCTCTAAAATAAATAAATAAGCTAGGTGTGGTGGCACATGCCTGTATCCCAGCTACTTGAGAGGCTGAGGTGGGAGGATCACTTGGGCCTGGGAGGTTGAGGCTACAGTGAGCCATGATGGCATCACTGCACTCCAGCCTGGGCAACAGAGCGAGACCCTGTCTCAAAACTAAACAAACAAACAAACAAATAAATAAATAACTCAGATCAGCTTCTACAAAAACGAGAATGGGTTAGCCCACATTGACAAAAAGTCCAGAAAGTGACTTTGGTTAGATGCAGGTCCACCAAGGCTAGTGTTCAAACCCACTGTGTTCCATTTCCTGGTTCTGCTTTATTTCTCAGGGAGGGCCCCTGCCAGGCAGCAGAGTCGCTCAGCTTATGTGCAGCCAGCTTGGCGACTACAGCTGCTCGTCCCAACAAGAGACCAGGACTTCAGGCTGGTCTGAGGCAGGTGCCCACCTCTGGGTCACATGCCATTCTTGAAGCAGTGGGCAAGTCAAATATCCCCACCCCTCCTGCACAGAAAAGGGGAGGATCCCAAGAGGGGAACGTGGGGGCTGCCTCCAGGAGGAGAAGAAAGACTTGTGGGTCCACTGCAGACAGCCAGGTGGAGATGTCTCAAGCCCAGGGGTCGGGTAAGAGCTACAGCCAGGTTTGGGTTATTGTGGGAAGAGCCATAGGAGTGAATGAGATCAGGAAAGGTGGCGGGGGCAGGGGAGCCCTAGAGACCTAGGAAAGAGACAGACAGGCTGGGGAAGAGTCAGGGGACAGTGGTGAGACGCTCAAAGAGGAAGTGGGCGAAAACAATGTTGCCTAAGAAGAGGGAGCCCAGTTCCCTGAAGGCGTGGGTGAAGACAGGCCATTGGGCTGAGACGATGGGCAAAGGGCAGGGTGTGGGCAGAACTGGTTTGGGACCCAGGGCAGTGGAAGAGCAGAGCAGTCCTTGCCGAGACCAAGGGACAGCAGAGCTGAATGACCGCAATGCATTACCCGCTGCGCTTTGCAAATAAAATGCGGACTGTGCAAGAAAGCGTGACTTTCAGTGTCTATTCGTGTCCAGGAACAGCGACCAGGGCAAGTGCTGGAGTGCGCCAGGCCGGGCGAGGCAGGGAGGGACTGAGGGCTGGGTCCGGGGGAGAGGAGTGGCCAGGGAGGAGGGGCGACCCAAAGGCCTCCGGAGATACGCTGACAGAAGGTAAAAACAAGGAACAAAGCGAAACCACACACAAGACAGCAGCATGGAGTCCAGGCCCTGCCCTCTGCAGCAGCTGCAGCGCAGGGGCTCTGGGGCTCTCCCTGCTGTCTGTGGAATTTCCAGGCCAGCGCATCTGACTGGCCTGGCCTGGGGCAGTGAGTGGGGATTTGGATGTTTCCAGAGAAGGGAAGATCGCGGTGAGAAAACCGCTCCGCAGCTCCAGAGGGGTCGATCCCCCGACAGAGGGAGGGGGCGTGGGCGCCACGTGGCAGCGCTGAGGCTTGAGTGCTGGACCGGCCCAGCGAGGAAGGTCCCAAAGGCAGCTCTTCTCCCCAAAGACAGGCCTTGCGTTTGCTGGGCGGGCTCCACTCCCAGTCCTGCTTCAGGTAGAAAAGGGAGGAGGGTGCCGGACCAGCTTGACCCGGTCTCCGCAGGGGCAGAGCGAACAGCACTCCTTACCTTCGGCCTGCAGAGCCCCTCAAGCAGCAGAGAACCACACATTCTCCTGCCCTTGGAAAAAGTTGACCCGCTTCACAGTGAAGCCTGAGAAGCGAGGTGAGGGCGGCGGGGGGATTTCGATGAGACTTGCAGACGCCTGTCTTCTTCCCAGCGCCCACCGAGGGATGGTGACGCTAGGACAGCTGAAGCTGGCACACCACATCTGATCAGTGTTCCTCAAGCACCCCTTTGTCCATGCACCCTCCCTGCCCAACACCTCCAACGGCCTCTAAGTCTTGGAGAATGACATCCAAGCTCTGCTTCCCGAACAGGCCCAAGCCCACCCTGCCTCCCAGTTGATCCGACCATGCCCACCGTCTGTCACCCTGTGCAGCTATGCCCTGTGGTGACCACGCCCACAGACGACCTCAGCCCTGGTGACCATGCCCACGGATGGGCACGACCTTGAATGGCTCTGCTCTTGATAGTCACTCTCCTTGTAGCCATGTCCTGTGATGGCCATGCCCACCAGTGAGCATGCCTTCGGGTGACCACTCTCAGACACCCTGGGATCCAGCTGCCCTCACACCCCCAGGGCATGCCTGGGCACACCTGCCCTCTCTTTGGTCCTCCCCTGAAATGCCCTCCACATCCTAAATCCTTCTTCCAAACCCCGTTCTGCTCCTTCAGCCTCACCACCTCCTTGAGGCCCCCCGGGACTACCCCAGCTCTCTGGTGTTCACTCGCTTGGTGTTCACTCACCATACATCGGATGGAGTACATTTGCCTTTTTAAAAATAAGCTGCGCTGTCTCCACGGCTAGATTTTCAGATCCCGAAGGATAGGATGGAGGCAATTATTCTTTTTTGCGTACCATCCAAAACTTAGCCCAGCACCAAATACCTTTTAGCTATTCAGTCTATGTCTCTCTCTTTTTTTTTTTTTTGAAATGGATTTTTTTGTTCTGTGGCCCAGGCTGGAGTGCAATGGCATGATCTTGGCTCACTGCAACCTCCGCCTCCTGGATTCAAGCGATTCTCCACCCTCAGCCTTCCCAGCAGCTGAGATTACAGGCACCTGCCACCACGCCCAGCTAATTTTTTGTATTTTTAGTAGAGACGGCGTTTTACCACGTTGGCCAGGCTGGTCTTGAACTCTTGAGCTCAGATGATCCACCCGCCTCAGCCTCCCAAAGTGCTGGGATTTCAGGTTTGAGCCACTGCACCCAGCCTGGCTCCCAAGAGCTTTCTAATGTGCAAGGAGGGCTGGGACTGGCTGATCTAAGGGTACCCCGGGAGTGCCATTGTGTGGTCAGCTTCTAGGATTGGGAGCCAAACAGCCCCAGTCCAAGTTCTCACCCCACTCTCTGTGTGCGATCCGGCAGCCCTAGGCCTCAGTCATCTTCATCTCCCACATGGGTTTAAAATGCCCACTGCCCAGAACATACAGTCCCCGCAGAGCTGTAGATGAGTCGGAGCCCCTAAAGCCATAGCCCCCAATCCTCCCTCAGCACTTAAAGCCTTCACTGAGACAGACTCTCAGTCTGGGTCTCAGGCTGAGCCACTGTGCTCAGCCAAACATTTCTTTCTCTTTCTGTCTTTCCTTCCTTCCTTCCTTCCTTCCTTCCTTCCTTCTTTCCTTCCTTCCTTCCTTCCTTCCTTCCTTCCTTTCTTCCTTCCTTCATTTTCTCTTTTCTTCTCTTTTTTCTTTTCTATTCTGTTCTCTTCCTCCCTCCCTTCCTTCCTTCCTTCCTTCCTTCCTTCCTTCCTTCCTTCCTTCCTTCCTTCCTTCCTTCCTTTTTCTTTCTCTCTTTCTTTCTTCTTCTTTTATTTTTTAGATGAAGTGTCACTCTTGTTGCCCAGGCTGGAGTGCAGTGGCACCATCTCGACTCACCGCAACCTCTGCCTCCCGGGTTCAAGGGATTCTCTTGCCTCAGCCTTCTGAGAAGCTGGGATTACAGACATGTGCCACCACGCCCAGCTAATTTTTTTTTTTTTTTTTAAACTAAAGATGGGGTTTGTCCATGTTAGTCAAGTCTCAAACTCCCGACCTCAGGTGATCTGCCTGCCTCAGCCTCCCAAAGTGCTGGGATTACAGGCGTGAGCCACTGTGCTCAGCCAAACGTTTGTCTCTCCCTTCCTTCCTTCCTTCCTTCCTTCCTTCCTTCCTTCCTTCCTTCCTTCCTTCCTTCCTTCCTTCCCTCCCTTCCTCCCCCTTCCTCCCTCCGTTTCCTTCCTTCCTTCCTTCCTTCCTTCCTTCCTTCCTTCCTTCCTTCCTTCCTTCCTTCCTTCCTTCTTTTTCTTATTTTTTTTTTTCAGATGGAGTGTCACTCTTGTTGCCCAGGCTGGAGTGCAGTGGCACAATCTCAGCTTATTGCAACCTCCGTCTCCTGAGTTCAAGTGATTCTCCTGCCTCAGCCTCCCAAGTCTCTGGGATTACAGGCGCCTGCCCACCGCGTCCAACTAATTTTTGTTATTTTTTAGTACAGACGGGGTTTCGCCATGTTAGCCAGGCTGGTCTTGAACTCCTGACCTCAGGTGATCCACCCGCCTCGGCCTCCCAAAGTGCTGGGATTACAGGTGTGAGCCACCGCGCCCGGCCCAAACATTTCCTTTTCTAAGAGGCCGTGGGGTGTCCTGGATCCGGGCAAAAAGGGCAGTTCAGGGCATGGGGCCCTTTGAGGAGACATCCTTGTTGGCCGGTCTTGGTACTGCTGCTCACCTGAGCCTGGAGAGTGGACCCCAGTCTTGCAATATTCCTCCAGCCCGCTGCCCACGGACAGGAGTGCTGCCTGTGAAAGCCATGGGTCCCGTTTGTGTCCCAGAGTGTTGAACAAGATCCTCCTATACACCACATCATCACACTACATGCCGGGAAGGCCGCAGGATTCTGGGACTGGAGCTCAGTTTTTTGTTTTTTGGTTTTTTTTTATTGATACTAGAGAGAGGCTTAGACACTTTTCTAATTCTAAGAACCTGCTTAGAATGATAAAAACTGAAGGGGAAGGGGCTTCGCGCATTTTCAGGAGCTTGGGGACTGCAAGTGTTCCACGTTTATCTGAAGATGAAGTTAACAGGATCATGAGGTAAGGAAGCGCAGGCTTCAACTTCAGATGGCATCTCTGAAGTAGTGTGCGAAGCCTTTCTCCACACAGACAGTCAAGTCCACAGGAAATCCTGTCTGCCATATGCTGAACTGAGTCTCCCCAAAATCCACATGGGGAAGCCCCCACTACCTCAGAATATGGCCATATCTGAGACAGGGCCCTTACAAAGGTAATTCAGCTTCAGTGAGGCTATCAGGCTGGGTCCTAATTCAGTTTGACAGGTGTCCTTATAAGAGGAGCTTGGAACATAGACTTGGAGGATGCGGCGGGAGGAGACGCCTGCAAACCGAGGAGAGGCCTGGGGGAAACAGCCCTGTCGAAGGCCTCCCTCTCAGGCTTCCAGCCCCCGGACTGCAAGGCAATCTGTCCGTACTGTGTAAGCCCCCAGACGGAGGGCTTTCTTGTGGCATCCGGCCCTGACCAGTGCACTGCCCTGGGTGGACTTTCTGCATGTTCCTGATACGGCTGACAGACAGGTGGATGACGACGGGGCTTCTTCATTGTGGAGTCTCATGAGATGCTGCGGGCACATCACACAGGACAGTCTCCATCAGCACTAGGGACCGGCACAACCATCGCAATGACAACCCTTCTCTTAATGCTCACAGGAGAATGGATGACCCAAGGTCTAAGGTCCAAGGCCTGTGCTGGACAAGTTATAAACCAAATCCACAAATCTTCGCTGGGCTCCTGCAGTACCTTACCAGGTGTGGAAAGCGCTGCCTTAGTCATTGCTGGCCGCTGCTCACATTTCTTATTTACTTATTTATTTATTTATTTATTTATGTAGAGACTGAATCTTGCTCTGTCGTCCAGGCTGAAGTGCAGTGGTGCAATCTCGACTGTCTGCAACCTCCGCCTCCCAGGTTCAAGTGATTCTGGTGCCCCAGCCTCCCGAGTAGCTGGGATGACAGGCACCCCCCATCATGCCTGGCTAATGTTTGTATTTTTAGTAGAGATGGGGTTTCACAATGTTGGTCATGCTGGTCTCGAACTCCTGACCCCAAGTGATTCGCCCACCTCCGCCTCCCAAAGTGCTGGGATAACGGGCTTGAGCCACTGTGCCCAGTGTGGTTCCCACATTTCATTAAAATGTCTTTGTAGAATTCAGAGAAACAAGAAAAGTTATGGAGTTTTTTTGGGGAAAGCCAGGAAATTCCGCTGTCCTAGAACTGGACAGTGTGTCCTGAGTTCTCTTTGGGAATATTTATTCATCTAACGGGGGTTTCTCAACTCTGGGTGCCCATCTGTAAAATGGATGCTACCAGTTTATCTGTCCAATTTAATGGCAAAATGCCTATGAAAGACAGAGTACGAGGGTAGAAAGAGAACAAGGTGGCACAGTCCCTCTCTCCCACCCACTAAGCTCTGTGACCTTGCTTAGAGGGTTGGTATTGTATTGGGAGTGGTGAGGGGCTGGACAGAGGCGCTCTTGAGGCCCCTTCCAATTCCCCTGTTCCTCTGATCAAATAATAGGTTTGCCAAGTTCCCACACCCTGGACTCTCCTGTCAAGGACCAGAGAGTCTGGGAGCTGCGCCCCTTATCAATTTAGTGCCATGCGGCTCCAAGTTCATCCTTCATTACCTGCTTTGAGCAAATGGACCTGGCCCCTTTAGACATTTCCTTTGTGTGCTGACACGGTGTTAGGTTTTGTCAGAGGCAGCAGTGGTAGGACATGGCCAGAAGGTTTTTCTTCCTGCCCTGTGTGCCCACTTGGCTGACTCCTGCCATGCTGACGGACCCTCCAGCTCCAGGCTCCTGCAGTGCGTGGTGGTCAGCAGCACCCAGCAGCTTCCTCCATCCTCTTCTGTGGCTGACTTCCTCCAGGAAGGCACTTCCGTTACAGGAACAGCTTAACTCTGGCCACCCAGAGCTGGATATCCAGCAAGTCCCACTGCTGTGGCACCAACAGCAACTTCTCAGCCCTCCGGCGAGTCTGGGCAGTGCTCTCTCAAATGAGGGCTCAAGGTGGGAAGGAGCGGTTGGATGAGAGACTGTTTCTTATAGCTGCTTTTCCTGGATGATTGGAGTTGACGTCTTACTAGCCAACCCCTCACTTCTCTAAACTTGTTACAGTTATGTCAAATTTTCCCCATTCAAATTCATATGTGGTTTCCTCTCTTGATTGGCACAGCATTGGTACCATGTGCAGCTGCAGCCATAGACCTGCGAAGATGGAATTTGGAAGCTGGTTGTGCCTTCGGGCTTGAGCACAGTGCTGAGCTCCTTGCTGGTGGGACATTGGGTTCCTACTGGGAACAGACTTACCATCCTGTGTAGTCTGCTGATACATGATCACCCCTAGATCCAGGACATGACCAAGCCCCAAGGGTGATGGCAGCACAGCCTTCCAAGAGACATCTGGGGTTTCCACCTGTGACCCTGGGAACACCGGAAGCATTTCTGGGTGCTGGAATCAAGGCACTGCATGGATGCCCAGAAATGCTCCTAAGCGGCCTCAGAGTCACGGGTCTCTGCCGCACCGTTTAGCAGATGGCATCACCCTGAGCAAGGGACCCTGCCGGGGACCACTGGGCAGCGTGGCCCAGGCTCACCCATCTTCAGATCGGGGCACTGGGCATCTGTCACATGTCCAGAATACCATACCATTGTCGCAGAAGGCTTGAAACCAACGACGGGCACACAGAAGAGAAAGGCACATCTGGTCAAATCAAAGCGCTTCAAATATTGCGACTGTCCCAGCACCTCAGTCTCAGGAGAGCCAGTGGCGGCTTCCTTCAGTCTGGCTGATTCCTCACCTCTCTTCAATCCATCTCTTTCTCAGAGGTCCCTGTACCGGCATCACCCATCGGGGAACTGATCAGCAAAGCAGTTCTGGGCCCTATTCCAGGCCGACTGACTCAGAATTTCGGGGCTGGAGCCCACTAGTCTGTATGTGGACAGGTCCTGCAGGCGACTGTGCTGTGCGGTGAAGTGCAACAATGACTCACTCACGTGCCAGGGGCGAATCCTGGCAGGCCCAGCCTGCAAATCACTGAATGCACCCCCATCCCCCCCGCTGGCTGACAGGGGCTCACCACCGACCCCCAACACACACAGTGTTAATCTTTGAATTCACATGTAGAGCTTGTTTTAAAACGCAGGTTCCTGGGTCAGCTCCCTGAGATTCTGCTGGAGTAGGTATGTGGGTGCGTTCCGGGTGGTTCTGATGCGTGTTGAGGGTGCGATCCCTCTCTCCGCCTGTGACTGTGTGCGCACGTGTGTGTGCCTCTATCAGGTGGCAAGTGAGCACCGCGTCTCCGCCCTCTCCTGTCTTCACCTCAGATGCGGTGCGCCTCTGCTCCTGCTGCCTCCCAGGTCCCCTGTGTCCTTCTTACCTTTACCTTGTTTCAAAACCCCACTCCCATTCTCAAAGGCTCAGTTCAAAGATCTCCTCCTGAAGCCTCTCGCCCTCCCCCCACTCTCACCCACCACCTGCAACGTGCTCTTGCTGCAAGTCCATAGTATTAGTTATGGGCCCGGCTCGTGTGAAGACAGGCAGGGGCTGTCTTATTCAGCTGTGACTCCCCAGAGCCTGGCACTCAGCAAGAGATTCATACTTATTTGTAGGCCTTTCAATTCAATTTATTTCCGTCTAATTTGATTCAGGGCAATTCAACTCCATTCACGTCAGCACAAGGAAAGAGCGCTGCGGAGCCCACAATGGGCACCAACACACAGACAGCGGCCTCAGGCAGCCCGGCTGGAAGGAGCCCACTGGTCTCACAGAGTGGCACTGCTCGGCCTGGGCACCGAGCACTCCCCGCGCCTCAGGCCTCTCCAGACATGCCCCCTCCACCGCCCCTCCTGAGGACGCTCATCTTTGAAAATGTCCTAAGACGGAACTGGAAGCTCTAAGGTATGCGTTGCAACCATCACATGGCAGGGGCTGGCGGGCTTCACGCAGAGCCCCCCGTCGTGTGGCCTCAGTCACCATCAGCGTAGTGGGTGGGGGCAGCTGACCCAAGGGGACGACTGCATGGGTCTCACGGTTCAGCCAGTCCTTGCTGGCGGGACCTGCATCCCCATCCTACTGGCTGGGAGTAGGACTGGTTTCCTGGGAAATCACCCATAAACAGCACACAACAGCTGTTCTTCAGCCACAAAACCCTCGTGACACAGCCATGCCCAGGGGTGACTTCCCAGAGCCATGGGTGGAGCACCCGGTTGAGTGGGCTGCTGCTGTCCTAAGTTTCACAAATTGCAAAACGATGCAGAAAAGATGGCGGGTCTCCAGGAACAGCTGCTCTGGGGGATGTCCTGAAGCAGCCACGGTGGAAGCGCTGGCCTTGCACCTGGAGACCGCGAGGCGCCCGAGCTGCAGGAGCGGCCACATGTCATCAGTGCGTCTCCCTCCTCCGGCGTCTGAAAGAGCAAAGGGAGACAGTGACCTCCTGCGAGGCTTCCGGACGCCCCTCCAGGCACTTCCTTACTGGTGCGCGAAGCGTGTGGCTGGACAGAGGCAGCAAGGCGCGGGGCCCAAGACTCTCTGCTACTCTGTCCGGGCCAAAGAGTTCCCACGATCAAAGACCCAGAGACTCTCCCCTCACACCCACGCACCCTCCCATGAAGAAACACATGGAAAAATCGAGGATGGGGTTCAAAGTTTCTACAACAGGTCCATTTTGTGATTCCCCAAAGGAAGGATAAATACCATGCTTTTTTCTTGGGATTTGATCAGACTTTCATGCTTTCAGTGAGAATCTGGCATAAAAAGAAACCCCAACATTTCGCCATGCTTCATGAGTAAAGCAGTGAAAACCGCACACGAAGACCCAGCTGGAGAGATTTGGAGGGCTCTGCTTTGTCACTCAGTCAGCTCCCAAATCTCACTCATTCTTTCTTTCACTCAACGAATCTTTATGAAGTGCCTACTATGTGCCAGGCCCATAGGAGCTGGGGCACCATCGTGAACAAGATGAGGTCCCCTGAGCCTTGCAGTCGAGCGGGGGAAGAGACACACACCAGGATGGCTTGGTCAGTGCAGGTGAGGCACTGTAGCCAGGACTCGGGTGAGGGGACAGACACCTACCCTGACTGCGGGTGCCTGCAGGGGTCTACACAAGCTTTCTTAGAAGAGGGGTCATGAATATGGAGGTTGTAAAAAATAAATAAGACCCCACCGTTCCCAAGTCATCAGTATCCACATCACCAGTCACAGGCCAACCCAGCAGCACCATGTGGCCCTGGAGATGCTGAGCTAGGAAGGCCAGAGCATTGCTGCAGGGCTATTCTTGCCAAAAAGGCAGAATCTGAATGTGATCCAGGGGAAGGATCCCACAAACTCTCACTGGGGTACTCTCTGCAAAACAACTAGCCTGCATTCTTTAAAAATGCCAGGGACGCTGAAAGAGAGGCTGTTCCAGAACAATGGAGACCAAGACATGACAACTAAACGCACTATGTGATCCCAAACCAGGAAACAAAATAGCCGTCAAGAGGATTACTGAGACAATTAGTGAAGTCTGAACACAGCCTATAGTTTAGAAACCGTTGCATAAATGTTAAATTTCCTGACTTTTATAACCGTAGTTTAGTTATATAAGAGAATGTTTGGGCCGGGCGCAGTGGCTCACACCTGTAATCCCAGCATTTTGGGAGGCCAAGGCGGGTGGATCACCTGAGGTCCGGAGTTCAAGACCAGCCTGACCAACATGGAGAAATCCCATCTCTACTAAAAATACGAAATTAGCTGGGTGTGACAGCACATGCCTGTAATCCCAGCTACGGGAGGCTGAGACAGGAGAATCGCTTGAACCTGGGAAGCAGAGGTTGCGGTGAGCCAAGATCGCGCCATTGCACTCCAGCCTGGACAAGAGAGCGAAACTCCGACTCAAAAAAAAAAAAAAGAGAGAGAATGTTTGTTGTTAGAAGGTAAACACTGGTGTATCTGGGGAAAGGGGACGTGGTATGCCTGCAATTTACTCCCAAAGAGCTCAGAAAAAAATACATATGGGGGGTGTGTGCATTTGTATGTGGTGAAATGCTAAGCACGATCTGGGTGAAGGTGAATGGTATAGGGAGTTTCTTTATACTATTTTGAAACTTTTGTGTAAGTTTGAAGGTGGCAGAGTGTCTGGGAGAGAGGGCAGCCTGTGCAGGCAGGAGGTGGCACCAGTGTGGTGCGCACAGGGAGGGAGCTGCCGGGCTGGAGTACAAATTCACAGGAGGACCAGTGAGACAGAAGGGCCAAAGGGCAGGCAGAAGCTAATGGTGGAGAACTTTGTCCTGATGGCTGTGGGGAACCTTTAGGGGCAGGAGAGAGCAACAGGGTCAGAATGCCATTTGACAATGACCACAGAAGCAGCTCAGGTGGTGGGCTGGAAGGGGACCAGACTGGCAGCTGGGAGAGTGGGGCAGGGCTCTCGCAGCACTGCAGGCAAAGGCAGCACCGCACCCACAGGGGCAGCATATGGGAACCAAGAGCTTGCCACATATTCCCAAGGCCCAGAGCAGGGTAGGGCCACAGAAGAGCTGGATATAAGAGACTGTTAAGAGGCAGGAGGATGGAGGGGGTCTGCAAAAAGGGAGTTTCTTCTGGAAGTGATGGCACCAACGGAGACAGGAAATACTGCAGGAGAAAGTGGTTTAGGGGGCTGGGCGCGGGGGCTCACACCTGTAATCCCAACACTTTGGGAGACCGTGGCGGGTGGATCACCTGAGGTCAGGAGTTCGAGACCAGCCTGACCAACATGGAGAAACCCCGTCTCGACTAAAAATACAAAAAATTAGCTAAGCGTAGTGGTACATGCCTGTAATCGCAGCTACTCGAAAGGCTGAGGCAGGAGAATCGCCCGGGAGGTGGAGGTTGCAGTGAGCCAAGATTGCGCCATTGCACTCCAGCCTGGGCAACAAGAGCAAAACTCCGTCTCAAAAAATAAAAAATTAAAAAAAAAGAGAGAAAAAAAGTGGTTCAGGGAAGGAAAATGATTGATCCCCATATGGCGTTCCGGGTGCCTCTGGGGTACGCGTGTTTGGCTGGATATGTCTGCCGCTCACTGGAGAGAGTGGGGGCACTCCTGGGGCCAGCCTACCCACGTCCATATCCTGGCTACCTTGCTCACTAGCGGGGCGGCCTTACCGTTCTACATATACCTCAATCTGCTCAGCTCTAGAATGATATTATAACCTATCTCAAATCGAGAGCGGTATGAGTGCACACAAGCCAAATAAATGCTTTGAGGAGTCTCAGGTCAGAGCTCAGTGCTCAGTAAGGGGCAGCACCCCCCACCCATTTCAGGTGGCCTTGCAGCTATCAAAGGGTAAGAAGTACCAGGAAGGGGGCACAGAACACGGCCCTGGGCAACAGGAGCCTCATCAGTGACAAGCTCCCCCCGCCCTCAGTGTGCTTGTGCCGTCCGGCCACATGGCTGCTCAGGGACATTGTGCTGTGAGCCACGGCTTGTCCTGGATAACGGTGTGCAGCATGGTGTGGGAGAACCGGCAGCACCTGCTAAAATGCAAACTCCTGGGCCCCAGCCCAGTGTCAGAGCCTCTCTGGGGAAGGCATCCTGAGCCTTGCACTTCAAGGAAGCCCCACCCTTTACTAAACCCCCAGTCTCAGGAGCAATTCAGCCTGCAAGTGCCGAAGAGCAGGAAGGAATTGCTGAAGGAATGTGTTTTTGGAGGGAGAGAGCTAATGGCAATCATTTCCATCTTTTATCTCAGGTCATCACTTGGACCCTTTAATTTACATAACTCAATAGACTCTGTAAGGTTTCAAGGAGTCAATTATCATCTTAATAAAGGCAGTGTTTCCTTGAAAACAAAATTGCTCTATGGAAATATATTTCCATATATATATATATATATTTTTTTTTTGGTCTTTTTTTTTTTTCTTTTTGTGGAGAACGGGGTCTCGCTATATTACCCAGGGAGGTCTTGAACTCCTGGGCTCAAGCTATCCTCCCGCCTCTGCCTCCCTGAGAGCTGGGATTACAGGCGTGAGCCACTGTGCACGGCCCAGGAATGTATTTTTCAAAAGACCCATGTAGGTTGCAGGATGTTTTACCTTGGCCTGGATAACATGATTTTTGACAAAGAAAGAAGTGATAGCTCTCTTCCAACATTTCAGGTGCAAGGCCACCTGAAATGAGTGGGCGGTGCTGCCCCTTACTGTTGTAAGGGACAGAAGGCAGATTTTTTTTTTTTTTTTTCCTAAGAAGATCTGCAGAGCAGAACTAGGACATCAACAGGGAAGTTGATTTGGGTTCAAGGAGGAACTAGTATTTGAGCTGTCCAAAGGCTGGCCACCTGGCCAGGCAGAGGTGCTCATACAGGTGGTTATAGAAGAGGGTCCTGCATTGGGTAAAGAGCTGGAGGAGATGACTCTTAAGATTCTTTCCAACTCGAACATTAAGTAGAAGATGAGAGGCCTCCCAGAAGTTCACAGGGAGGAGTAAGTTGCTGGCAGTGTTTTTCAGTTGGCTGACAAATAAACGCGGCTTATGTAATGAGGAAATAAATACTCTTAGTGGTGAAAATTTGAAGGCTACTCTGTGCCAGGCATCGGGATCAGCTTTTTCTTAACATGTAGAAACTTTAAGAAGCCAAAACCCTTGACATACAGCAAGGACTTTATAAATATTCCTAGGATAACTAATAACTGTAGTTACTATTATCCCCATTTTACAGATGAAGAGACAGACTGAGACAAGTGACTTGCCCAAGGTAATCTAGCCATTGAGTGGGTAAGTTTTGATTCAAACAAGGGCTAATTCCAAGAGCTACTTTTTTAAATACATAAAAAACTAATTTTTAAATTTTTTTGTAGAGATGGGTTCTTACTATATTGCCCAGGCTGGTCTCGAACTCCTTGCGTCAAGTGATCCTCCTGCCTTGGCCTCCCAAAGCGCTGGGATTACAGGCTAGGATTACTGTTGGAGCTACCGTGCCTGGCCTCCAATGGCTATTCACCATCATACTATACTACTGACTGTCCAGCCACTGAAAAGATTTGATTTGTTCATCTGAAACATCCTGTGTGTATACGTGTGTGGACACGACAGAGGCAAAGTCGAGGGGTGGCCAGCTTTGTCTGTCCTCAGACTGCTCCATTTGGGAGGCAAGGTGAATCTGGACAGCACATGTTGGGCGTGGTCAGGCAGCTCTATAGGTGACCCGCGGGCTTGCCTCACTGCATTCATCTTTCTACCAACACAAACCATTCAAATTACTTAAAAAATCCGAGATTATTTCATTGATGTCTTAGCAAAAGCAGCATTTTTCGTTTTCATTTTAGTTCTGGGGTAGGGGTGGAGCACAGACTGTTAGGCTGGTTGGAGTAGGGGGTTGGCTTTAGGAGAGAATGGTTCCTAACAATCTTGCCTTCTTCCCAGGGTTCTCCAGCTTTCTGGCAATACCCAGGGGCAGACCCGGGAATGGGTTGTTCAGTCACTGCTGTACCGTCCGTGAGCGGCAGAGGGCAGCAAAACACACTCATCTGACGGGCATCAAGGGAGCCTGGGGATAACCAGGTATGCTTTAAAATGTTTTCACATCATTTAGGGAACTTTTACAGAGGAGAAATACTACAGATTTAAAATTATGAAACCAAAAAAACACAGACATGAGTAATTACTTATTCCCTTATGAGAAACTTAGAACCAGGTGTGGTGGTTCACACCTGTAATCTCAGCACTTTGGGAGGCTGAGTTGGGAGGATCACCTGAGGCCATGAATTTGAGACCAGCCTGGGCAGCATGGGGAGACCCTGTCTCTACTAAAAATACAGAAAAATTAGCTGGGCATGGGGGTGTGTGCCTGTAATCACAGCTACTTGGGTGGCTGAGGCACAAGAATTCCTTGAACCTGGGAAGCAGAGGTTGCAGTGCGCTAAGATGGCGCCACAGCACTCCACTCCAGCCTGGGCAACAGAGCGGGACTCTGACTCAAAAAACACAGAAGTGGGCTGGGCGCGGTAGCTCACACCTGTAATCCCAGCACTTTGGGAGGGTGAGGCGGGTGGATCACGAGGTCAGGAGGTCTAGACCAGCCTGGCCAATATGGTGAAACCCCCGTCTCCACTAAAAATACAAAAATCAGCTGGGTGTAGTGGCACCTGCCTGTAGTCCCAGCTACTCACGAGGCTGAGGCAGAAGAATCACTTGAACCCGGGAGGCAGAGGTTGCAGTGAGCCGAGACTGTGCCACTGCACTCCAGCCTGGGTGACAGAGCAAGACACCGTCTCAAAAAAGAAACAAAGAAACAAACAAAAAACCCATAGAAGTATACTTTCACAAATTCTTTTAAAAAAATACCTACATATAATTTAAAATAGAGATGGGGGTCTCACTATGTCAACCAGGCTGGTCTCAAAATCTTGGGCTCAAGTGATCCTCCCACCTTGGCCTCCAAAGTGCTGGGATTACAGGCATGAGCCACTCTGCCCAGCCAACTTTTACAAATTCTTTTTTTTTTGGAGATGGAGTCTCGCTCTCTCACCCAGGGTGGAGTGCAGTGCCACACTCTCGGCTCACCTCCACCTCCTGAGTTCAAGCAATTTTCCTGCCTCAGCCTCCCAAGCAGCTGAGACCATAGGCGCCCACCACCACGCCTGGCTAATTTTTGTATATTTAGTAGAGACGGGATTTCACCATGTTGGCCAGGCTGGTCTCAAACTCCTGACCTCAAGTGATCCACCTGCCTTGGCCTCCCAAAGTGCTGGGATTACAGGTATGAGCCACCGTGCCCAGCCTACTTTTATAAATTCTTAAAGACATAGCTAGTCTTTTCCTTTGGTCTCTTTCCTCACAGTGTTCCTGTGGCAGCTTTTGTGTGCCTGTGATGTTATGGAGTTGTTTCCACTGGGAATTTGGCAACTTTGTCATGCGATTAAGGAGAAAATAGTTAAGGTTACAATTCACTCAATTTAGGAACCAACTTTTTATTTTGAAGCTACAGCTGTGATCTACTGTTTCACTTCCCTTTATGGAAGTCACCTAATGGAATTTCACAGAAACCATCTCTAGCAATGCCTATGCACTTGCTTGCCAGTTTCCGTTAAGTTTTTGTTTTAGTAAACGCTTCCTGGTTGAGCTGCTATGTACAACCAAGATGCCATTTCAACTTCTCAAGGTGCAGCAGTCTGATCCGTAACCCCACAAGTTCCCAGCCAGAGATGCAAGCATCTGTGAACCCAAAGCATGCCAATTCAACCTCTTATCTTCTCCCGGCTGTCCAGTGAATGGTGCCGTGGAGAAAGAACCTCAGTAAATGAGGGAGATGGCATCATCACATGAAGGCTCTGGACGCAAACCTGTGTCCAGCTCTGCCACTTAATGGTTGAGGAATTTCTGGCAAGTTATTTCACCTGTGTTCAATTTCCTTATTAGAAAAATGGAGACACACCTACTTCACAGTGTGATAATTAAATAATTCACATGAAACACCTACCATGTGTGCCAGGTCCTGTTTTAAGACTTGGTGAGCTGGTGACAAAATTCTTGCTGTCATAAGCTTACATTCACAAGGGGTGAGTGACGGGCAATGGAAGGACAAGGTAACTTCTGTGTCTGTGTGTGAGAGAGTCTCGCTCTGTTGCCCAGGCTGAGAGAGACAGAGAGAGTCTCTCGCTCTGTCGCCTAGACTGGAGTGCAGTGGCACGATCTTGGCTCACTGCAACCTCCGACTCCTGGGTTCAAGTGATTCTCCTGCATCAGCATCCCGAGTAGCTGGGATTACAGGTGCGCACCACCACACCCGGCTAATTTTTGTATTTTTAGTAGAGATGGGGTTTCACCATATTGGCCAGGCTGGTCTTGAACTCCTGACCTTAAGTGATCTGCCCACCTCAGCCTCCCAAAGGGCTGAGATTACAAGCGTGAGTCACCATGTCAGGCCCAAGGTAACTTCTGATAGTGGTGAAGATAATGAGAACAGAGCAGGGTGTGTGGGGCCTTCCATGAGGGGAGTTGTCAGGAAGACTAAGAACAGGGAAGATGGGGGCTGAAACCTGGGCAGAAGGGATTACTGCCAAGGCCCTGATCCTGGACAAGCCTGGCAGGGTAGAGGATGTGGAGGTGGCTGGCCAGGAAGCCTGGAGGGCAGCACAGGAGGGGCAAGGCAGGGAGGGAGAGATCCTGGAGAGCCCTGCAGGCAGTGGTGGAGCACTGATGGTCACCTAAATGTCAGTGGAAGCCAGAGGAGAGTTTCCGGAAGGGAAGAGTCAGGATCTGACCAAGTGGCTTGGACTCCTGTGGGCAAAAAGCTGCAGAGGCAAGGGAGTGTGGCAGGAGTGGCTGCACTGAGCACTGACTGGCACCAACTCGGCAGCAGAGAGGAACTCATGACTTTACAAATAGCAAAGAGAAAGGCTGAGTCCCTGAAAAGGAGAAATACTTCCAAGGATTTTCTATTAAGAATCTTGGGGCCAGGCACAGTGGCTCATGCCTGTAATCCCAGCACTTTGGGAGGCCGAGGTGGGCGGATCACGAGGTCAGGAGATTGAGACCACCGTGGCTAACACAGTGAAACCCCGTCTCTATTAAAAATACAAAAAAATTAGCCGGGCATGGTGGTGGGCGCTTGTAGACCCAGCTACTCGGGAGGCTGAGACAGGAGAATGGCGTGAACCTGGGAGACAGAGTTTGCAGTGAGCCCAGATCGCGCCACTGAACTCCAGCCTGGGTGACAGAGAGAGACTCCGTGTCAAAAAAACAAAAACAAAAAAAGAATCTATCTTGGGCTGGGCACGGTGGCTCATGCCTATAATCCCAGCACTTTGGGAGGCCAAGGCGGGCAGATCATCTGAGGTTGGGAGTTTGAAACCAGCCTGACCAACATGGTGAAACCCCGTCTCTACTAAAAATACAAAAATTAGCTGGGTGTGGTGGCACATGCCTGTTATCCCAGCTACTAAGGAAGCTGGGGCAGGAGAATCACTTGCACCCGGGAGGTGGAGGTTGTGGTGAGCTGAGATCATGCCATTGCACTCCAGCCTGGGCAACAAGAGTGAGACTCTGTCTCAAAAAAAAAAATCTATCTTGACAGGGCACAGCGGTTCACACCTGTAATCCCAGCACAGCACTTTGGGAGGCTGAGGTGGGCAGATCACAAGGTCAGGAGTTCAAGACCAGTGTAGCCAGTATGGTGAAACCCCATCTCTACTAAAAATACAACAATTAGTCAGGTGTGGTGGTGCGCACCTGCAGTCCCAGCTACTTGGGAGGCTGAGGCAGGAGAATCGCTTGAACCTGGGAGGCAGGGGTTGCAGTGAGCTAAGATCGCGCCACTGCACTCCAGCTAGGCGACAGAGACACTGTTTAAAAAAAAAGAAAAAAAGAATCTATCTTGATTTTCTTTCACTATGTAGTGACAATGCATCCAAGTTAAAAAGTGGCTCATTTCTTTTGGGGCCACAAATAAGCTGTCCACAACCACTGGGATTATTAGACTCATTGTAGGAGGCTCAGATAAATTTCACATTTGCATTTATTGCTTCCATTATATAGAGGCACACTACAAACATTCTGAAAAAGAAAAAAAAAAGCCCACCATCCTAACCAAAAACAGCTTTAGCATTTTGGTATATTTCTTTTCAGACTTTGGATTAATCCAAAGTTTAATACTGAATGTTTCAAGCATGGCAGAGAAGACGTAATGCTGGTTCTTACTGCCCTAATATATTTTTTTCCTAACTCCCCAAGCTTGTTATGCTCTAGTATTTTTTATTCTTCAAAGCATTTTTTCCTCTCAGCAGAAAAGGCTAAAAACATTATTAACTAGTAACAAAGAAAACTGATTCTCCGGAGTGTGCACAGCCTCTAATCAAAACTTACTTTTTCTATGAAGAACACGCTTAATTCTATTGCTTAGAATAAAATCTTGAAGGGAAAGAAATCTTAGGTGCTACTGACTTATTGGGTGGGTACACAGATGAGAAAATTAAATCAAGGATCCATCTTGGCTTCCTTAGAAATGTTTAATAAGCAATTAGAGTATGCAGTCTGTGCAATTATTGGGAATCGAAACTCAGTATGGGAGTGGGGGTGGGGGAGACCTTACTTACTCATACCTGTGTGGCGGGGAGTGTCTTTACGATCATCATCTGAAAAGCAAACTAGCTGACAGCCCAACAGTGCCTGTAAAACTAATCTTAAACCACCTTTATTCTAAAACATCACTCTGTTACTTGAAATGTCTAAAAATGTGTGAACTTTTTGTTTGTTTTTGTTTTTGAGACGGAGTCACCCAGGCTGGAGTGCAGTGGTGCAATCTCAGCTCACTGCAACCTCCGCCTCCCGGGTTCAAGTGATTCTCTTGCCTCAGTCTCCTAAGTAGCTGGGATTACAGGTGCCTGCCACCATGCCCAGCTAATTTTTGTATTTTTAGTAGAGACGAGGTTTTACCATGTTGGTCCAGGTAGTCTCGAACTCCTGACCTCATGATCCATCCACCTCAGCCTCCAAAAGTGCTGCGATTACAGGCGTGAGCCACCGTGCCTGACCAAACTTTTAAATAATTTCCAGGAGGGGCCGGGCGCGGTGGCTCAAGCCTGTAATCCCAGCACTTTGGGAGGCCGAGGCGGGCGGATCACAAGGTCAGGAGATCAAGACCACAGTGAAACCCCGTCTCTACTAAAAATACAAAAAATTAGCCGGGCGCGGTGGCGGGCGCCTGTAGTCCCAGCTACTCAGGAGGCTGAGGCAGGAGAATGGTGGGAACCCGGGAGGCGGAGCTTGCAGTGAGCCGAGATCGCGCCACTGCACTCCAGCCTGGGCAACAGCGTGAGACTCCGTCTCAAAAAAAAAAAAAAAAAAAAAAAAAATTTCCAGGAGGAAATTATGATCGAAATTGTGATTTTTTTTTTTTTTTTTTTGCTTGTATTTATATTCCTCATGCATCTTGAGACCAAGCAGGAATATGCACTGGTACTTTAGAAAACATGTTGCACACAAATATTTTCATGATCAGCTTTAATTTAAGGGACATGTAAATCAAAAGATGCATTTGACAGGACAGCAGACTAGTTCAAGCAGGAGGTTAGACCAGTAAGAACAACCAAGAAAGCAAAGTGCTCGTTGGCTTTACCGCACTTAAGAACTGACCCCCAAATAACAGAAACGTTTCTCAAATCTGCACAAGAATTTTAAGGATTCATGACCCCACTTTCATTAAATAGTCCCAGAAGATAACTAAATAACATTTTCAGATAGAACTTCACACTGCAGAAGTTTCATAATAAACAAACCTAAGATATGTTACAGAAATCACATTGAGTTTGCAAGCACTAGAACTCAAATAGAAAACCCAAGACCTTCTGCAATAAATTAGAAAATATAAACAGAAATATTTTAAACGACAAGTATTTTGCCCCAACTAAATTCAGATTTCTTCAATGTTCTCTGACTTGATTTCAAAGTGAACTGAAATCTCATTTTATTCACAGCAGAGCCAAAATTGGAAGTCACTTATTAAATCCTTATGTACAAAGCACCATACTTGGGGCTCTATGCAATTTTGGGTTGGATAAACAAGTCATGTTGAATGACAAAAAGTTAGACTGGGGAGATTGACGGAGAGAAGCAAGCACCTGTGATTTGTTGGTTTGGCGTTACAATAAACACGGGAAGTGAAAATGAGTCACAGGCAGTTAGAATGGCATTAAGGAAACCATTTAGGTCTAAAACTCAGGACTGAAGTGATCAACAGTTAACAGATGAAGCCATGAGAACCGGCAGGCTCTTGCAAGGCTGCTGCAGAGAGCAGGATGGTGAGCCTGAGTGAGCTTGGAGTCAGTCAACAGATTCCTCAACAGAAAAGGAGTGAGGAGCAGGGCCAAAGAAATGAAGGTGAATTTGGGGGGTGGCGTTCAATGGGTTAAATACACAAGTTGATGCCGGGGAACTGAAGCTGAAGAAGGTTCTGGCAAGTGGGGAACCATGAGATCCTGACAGAGCAGGCTTTTGTGGGCAGAAGCCATATTAGAAGAACAGTTAAAGGAAAGCCTGAAATCCTGGCAATGAAAAGGAAGCCAAGAACATAGGAGATATTTTGACAAAGGGGAGAAGCAACAGAACAGGAAGTGAGGCAGGAGAACCACAGAGATGGAAGCCAGGAGGGTGTCCATGGAGACGGGCACAAGAGAAAATCAACCAGAGACTGAGAAAGCGGCGGGAAGGAAAGGTTTCATCTGGAGAGAAAAGCCTCTCAAGGCTGGGAGGGACAGGAGCTGGTGACCATGAAGCAGTTCAGACTCAGCTCTGAGCCCCTTGTGGAGACCACAGGCGGCACAGCAAAGTCCTCGCCGCAGAGCGAAGACCACGCGGCAGAGCGAAGACCATGGACGCACAGACGGGGTTATCCCTTGAAACCAGATCCGGGAGGCCATCGGTCAACAAGCCTGTGTGGTCACAGATGCTTACTGGTGGTTCCTGAAATGAGTATCTCTAGGCAGGGGGCTTCAGTATAAACCAGATGTGTGCTATTCGGGTGGACTTCAAGTAAGGAGTCGAGATAAAACACTTAAGAGTGACCCTTTGGCCACTGCCCTATCTGCAGGCTCAGCCTGCTCTAGATCTGATTCCCACAGTGGAGGGACAGATGAGAAAAATACATAATCATTATGTTTTAGCCAGGAAAAGGCAACTTATGAACTGGATGACATATCAAATGCAAGGCCTTAACATGCATTCACTCTACAAAACTGCTCTGAAGAATTCAAGGGAATGAAATCCGGTTCTCATGCGTACCAAGGACCAACTGCTTTGAATCTTCCACTGTTGATGGTAGCAACCGGTCCTTTTAGCAGAGCCATTTTCCAGACAGTCTGTACTTTTTTTTGTTGTTGTTAGTAGCTATTACTTATTATTTATATGTTTATTTTTTGAGACAGTCTCACTGTCACCCAGGCTGGAGTGCAGTGGCGCAACCTTGGCTCACTGCAACCTCCACCTCCTGGGTTCAAGTGATTCTCATGCCTCAGCCTTGCGAGCAGCTGGGATTACACGCATGCGCCACCACGCTCGGCTAATTTTTTTTTTTTTTTTTTTAAGATCGAGTCTCGCCCTATCTCCCAGGCTGGAGTGCAGTGGCACGATCTCGGCTCACTGTAATCTCTGCCTCCCGGGTTTAAGCAATTCTCCTGCCTCAGCCTCCCAAGTAGCTGGGATTACAGGCATGCACCACCACACCCAGCTAATTTTTATATTTTTAGTAGAGATGGGGTTTCCCTATGTTAGGCAGGCTGGTCTCGAACTCCTGACCTCAGGTGATCTGCCTGCCTTGGCCTCCCAAAGTGTTGGGATTACAGGAGTGAACTACCACGCCCGGCCTTTTTTTTTGTATTTTTTAGTAGAGATGGGCTTTCAACATGTGGCCAGGCTGGTCTTGAACTCCTGACCTAAAGTGGTCCACCCACCTCAGCCTCCCAAAGTGCTGGGATTACAGGAGTGAGGCACCATGCCCTGCCCAGACAGTCTTTATAAATGTGGCTTGACTCTGGAGTGTGATAGCAGAAAAAAATACAGGCAGTGTGTAGTCCCAGCTACTCGGGAGGCTGAGGTAGCAGAATGGCATGAACCCGGGAGGTGGAGCTTGCAGTGAGCCGAGATCGCACCACTGCCCTCCAGCCTGGATGGCAGAGAGAGAGGCTACGTCTAAAAAAAATAAAATTAAATTAAAAAATAAAAATAAAAATAAAAAAACAGGCAGTGCCCCAGAGAATATAAAATATCAAGCAAATCCTAAGTGTTGAAGCTAGAACCCAGGTGAGTGCACTCTGCACTACTGAGAACATGCTCCCTGCCGAAGGGCTCGTACACCTTATTCCAACCAAGCCGGAAACAGCAGCAGACCAAACCTGAGGAGTGGGTGCCTCTGCGCTCCTTGAGGCTGTTTCACTACAGATAACAAGGTTACCCAGGGCAGTTGTGAAGATGAAATGAGGATGTGTGTGACAGAGCAGAGCAGATGCTTGATGTACTCAATCTGAACACTACTCTTGACTACAGTATTTCTCACTCTCCTTTCTAAAATGCCTTTAGGCCTTAAGCTCCTATTTCTATAAATGTTGGGTTGATGAGACTGAAATGGTTTCTGAAAAAACTGTTCAGAAATAGACCGATTTTCTTTGGGTGGTTCAGTCTGATGCTGAAATAAATTCCAAGATGATTTTCAAAAATAACATGAACCCCAACAACTTCACTGGGAAATATGGAGTCTCTTCAAACATGTTCTAAAAAAGAACTGGATGTGCAGGTGTAAGAGATTTATGACAAAACAAAGACTCCCCTTGCCAGCCTTATTTGTTCATCATTAAATCCAGTGCTAGCCATATTACATGCCCATCTTGAAATTTTCATCCTTTAGTTAAAAAAAGAACACTATTTAGCTTACATATGCAGAATTTAACTACTACCTCACCACATCAAAGTCCATAAGGTACCATATACTCTTCCCCATCCCATGCTTCATGGGATGTTACTACAGTATGGTGCTTTACAGCAAAAATGAGAGCAGTCACTTATGTGGCTTACTGAGAGCCAGGCAAATGTTCTAAGCAGCTACACACAGTAACTCCTAACAACCTTAGGAGGCAGGCACCAAAACCTGAAGTATCATACAACTAAGAGGGGATCTGGGATTCAAACCCAGGTAGCCTGACCTGAGCGTTTCCTTTTTTTTCTCTTTTGCTAAATAAAAACTAGGTTTAAGGGAAGAATCATTTATAACAACATTGAATTAAATAAGGGTTTGTAGGTCAAAGAATTAAGACTATTTAGGGCAGACACTTCAAGCATCTCTCAATTCACAAAAGAGCACACCGAGACTCCAAGGATGAGCTGCCTTTGGTTAGTGGCTAGGGTACCGTCAAGACCCAGAGGTCTCCTAACTCGCATGCTAGCACACCACACCACCCCTTTGTTCAACCTCACAGAACTGCCAATGATACTAGCGTATCACCAGGAATACTTATGAACCATACTAACTCACATGGAAGAATGGCAAATGAAAACTGGCCCACATTTTCTTGTTCCTTCTTCAAACAGTAACAGGGTTCTACATAATTGTGAACTAGAAGCTGGGTATGAAAAACAAGCCAGATACAGAGCTCACAGTCCAGAGGGAGACATGTCAACAAGGTGACGGACAGGCTGCTATGGCTACTGACAGAAGTCTACATATGGGATAGCAGGGGAACCAAAAAAAGGCACAGTCAAAACATCTTTGACTGCAATTTGGAGACTTTAAATAAGGATTATCCTTTCTACAGGTATACTGAACTTTCTTTTTAATGCCTCACTGTGCCTATTAAGCAAAATCCATAACATAACACACCAGACAGAAGCCTTACCCTGTGGGCCAGGCGCAGTGGCTCACACCTGTAAGCCAACACTTTGGGAGGCCAAGGTGGGTGAATCACTTGAGCTCAGGAGTTCGAGACCAGCCTGGCAACATGGTGAAACCCTGTCTCTACCAAAAATACAACAAAAAAATTAGCCAGGCCTCTGGTGCGTGCCTGTGGTCCCAACTACTTGGAAAGCTGAAACAGGAGAATTGCTTGAGCCCAAGAGGCAGAGGCTGCCGTGAGCTGAGATCATGCCACTGCACTCCACTCTGGGCAATACAGTGAGACCCCATGTCAAAAAAAAAAAAAAAAAAAGATAAAACATAAAAGCAGCCTCACCCTATAATCTTAGTTCTATACTATCTGGTTCTATAACCCAAGAGCAGATACTTCACTCTCACCTTCAACGTGAAGACAGATCTTTCAATCCTTTAGAGCTTGAAAATGCAATCAACCCATTAAAATGTTTTAAAGACCATGATCCTGTTCATCAAGGAGACTTTAAAGATATGTGATTAACAGAAATTTAAAATGGTATTGTGGGTAACTGAATTATCATAGATACAGTACAGCAAGTATATATGGTGTATTCATTACTGAGATGATTTGAACTTTCCATATTCTATATGTAACCTTGAGCAAGCTACTTAAATTCAGGTTTTGTCTATTCCATCTACAAAATGGGAACAGTATCACCTTCCTTCAGTGAGCTGTCGTGAAGGTGTGTGATATGATGACTAGAAAACAAACACAGCCCATGACTGATGTTTAATAAATGAGTTCCCTTCCCACTTTCTTAAAATGCAGCAAAGTGGTACCCAAACCTAAGAGCTATTATCCCTAAATAATTTCAAAATCTAAAAAAAGAAAAACCTTAGAACCTCAGATGATATAATTAATATAAAAGCCCAGGTTTTTGTATAAATGAAAAGGGATACAAATTCATACAGAATCCATTAGTAACATTCATAAGCGCCCTAAATAAACGACTGAGATGTTTGCAAGTCAGCTGCAAGGTGTTCTTCCTCCTCAAATATCCTCTAAGGATGAGCTTATAGACAGATAAACTTAACAATGAAACCTAATATTTTATCAGTAAGAATCTTGTTTCTGTGTTAAGCTGCTCTTTACTAAGTTGGAGGTAGGAGTTCAAAGTACAGTTTTACTTAAGAAAATCGGGGGCTGGGCGCGGTGGCTCAAGCCTGTAATCCCAGCACTTTGGGAGGCCGAGACGGGCAGATCACGAGGTCAGGAAATCGAGACCATCCTCGCTAACCGAAACCCCGTCTCTACTAAAAAATACAAAAAACTAGCCGGGCGGGGTAGCGGCGCCTGTAGTCCCAGCTACTCGGGAGGCTGAGGCAGGAGAATGGCGGGAACCTGGGAGGCGGAGCTTGCAGTGAGCCGAGATAGTGCCACTGCACTCCAGCCTGGGCGACAGAGCGAGACTCCGCCTCAAAAAAAAAAAAAAAGGGGGGGCAAACATTCATTTTAGTTCTACAGCTATAAAATGATGCCATTCAAAACGTGAACAGTGGGCCAGGCGCAGTGGCTCACGCCTGTAATCCCAGCACTTTGGGAGGCCGAGGCAGGCGGATCACCTGAGGTCAGGAGTTCAAGACCAGCCTGGCCAAAATGGCGAAACTCCATCTCTACTAAAAATACAAAAATTAGCCGGGTGCAGTGACGGGCGCATGTAATCCAAGTTACTCGGGAGGCTGAGACAGGGAGAACTGCTTGAGCCCGGGAGGCAGAAGTTGCAGTGAGCTGAGATTGCACCACTGCACTCCAGCCTGGGTGACACAAACACTCCGTCTCAAGGGGAAAAGAAAAAGTGAACAGTGTATGTTCCATCTGTTTTATATATGAAAAAAAGAAAAGTACTGTGGAAGTACTTAAGTACGTCTGAAAATGTTTTTAAATTTAAACATCTAATTTAGGAACTAAAATACGGGGTCTAGTCTTGGCAAGAGATGGTATGTGTCACTGAGTTTTAAAAAATTATTTCATTATTCAAATGCACAAACCAAGTCAATTTTCCTTCGTATCAAGGGTATGGATACCATTGTACTACAAGATGAATGTTATATATGAGGCTCGCCTATTATACTTATCTACTGTACCTCAAAAATAACACGTCATTAAGTAAAGGTTGCAATGTTACATTACCACCATTTACTTCTCCCCAGCACAGCCATGATACTGTGCTGATGTGCTACGAATGCATGATACTAGGCTGATGTGCTACAAATGCACTTGTAAGGCAGTAGCTCTTCCATATTTTTTAAGGTCTAAATTTTCCCTTTCTTCTTATCAAAATCACATTTTCTGAAGTTACTTAAAAACCTTATTACTATCAAGTGAAGCTTCTTTTCTTCTGATTTCTACTTTACTCCTTCCCTGAGGCTTCTACTTCTGAGGTCCCATTTCCCTTTTCCTCTCCTGGGACAATGCTTTAGAGGGCGGATTAGCCCCGAAAGTCAACAGGGGCTTGAAGACCATGAAGTAAATGAGGAAGCTATACAACCAAAGCGAGATCCATGCTTTATGAACATATTATTCTCACACATCTGGGGACAGGTTTGATACACAAGATCCTTAAAGTCATTTTACATATTCTGAAACCAAGTTGTTCAAAAGATGAATTCTGAAAACATAGTTGGTGTAGCAAATGAATATATCAAAACAAAGAAAAACTTCATCCAAATATTTACATTTTAAAAAGACATTTAAAAAATAGGCTACTTATTAAGTGTGCTTGAACAAACCATGTGTGGAATTGAATTCCATTCATTACGGAGTTAGTTTCTGCTAAATACTTACTGATGCTAGAGCAGACCCCTGGCATCTGAGGATTTAAGAGTTCAACTGTTCTCAATCTATGCTAAAAAAAAAAAATAAAACATGACAAATAATAAATTCTACATTTCCGAGGCACTAATTTGAACTTCAGAAGTGGGAGGGCTGGTATGTAAGGCAATGAGGAGGGCTGGCAGTTGTAACTCAGTGTGGTTTTGCAACTGCCTACGTTATTACCAGGTATTCCATAAAACTCTCTAGAGGCCATTTACATTTTGTAAATTCTGTAATTACACCTTACTGTATCATGCTGTAGTAGTTTCACAAACTTAGATATTCACAAAAATATTTTGGAATATATTCCTTGAGAATGTGAAGGGTGTCCTATATTACATGAAACAAAAAACCATGCAGTTACTTAGAGCTCATAGAGCTTTTTCAAAATAAACTACTCATCATAACAGCCCAATTAAAAACTCAAACACTTTATATTACAGATATAGAGTTTGTAATTCAGCAATGCCAATATAGGTAATTTGATATCTTAGCCCCTATTTGCAAAGTGATTAACAATTATACAATAACTTCTATTCTATTGTCATCGGCTTTGGCTCAGATGTTTAAATACTTAAACAGTCTGGAAAGACTTTTTCTGTGTGTATTTCGTTTTGTTTTTTGTCTGTGTGGGCATGAGTGTAGGGGAGATTATACTGAAAAGGAGAATGAAGAGGTCAGGAATTAAAGAACCACTAAAATTTGACTTAATATTTTCTTATAAAATACATGTGGGAGAATATGGCTTAAAGACAAGAAGGGGAGAGCCTCTTAACTGTTCATATTTTACTTCACCCTCCATCCAGTCTGACAATAATGCCAAACTTAATTTACAATCTAGGGCAAGAGTAACTCTGTAAGAGGATTTTATGAAGTACAATTTAATTTTGGTTTCAGTCTTAAGCACTTAAGAACAATTTTTGGAATCTTTCAGATTAACTAAAAAGGTTGTATCAACAAGCAAAACTCCCAAAAGATTAGATAAGAAACAATTAGTTAACTGCTTTAAAAATATCCAACTCACTTTCTTCATTGATTAGGAGTTAATTGGGAAATATCTCTGTCCTGATAACTTGATTTTCTGCTTAGTCTGTGGACCAAGGCAACTTTTCTTTAAAAAGGATGCTTTTATTAAGGAGAGAAAAATTCTCTCAAAACAAAACAAAAAAACCTACACACAACTGAGTGAGTAGGTCTAAAATCGCTCCAGAGCTATCTCTGGGTCAGAACTAGAGCAACAACAGACAACACAACACAGTTTTCACAAATACACTAGTTTCTTTTTGTTAAAAAAGGGGGTAGGATCAGGTTTCATATATTAAAGTCAGCAGAAATTTTGTGTTCACAATTTGTTGCCAGAGAGATCCCCAAATTCCTTGAATCCACTGGGAAGTTTTCTGAAGGTGTGCATTAAACAGCAGCAAAATACCGAAACAATTCTATTGCTAAAAAGCAGCTACTTCTGCTTCTGCCTTTAGAATACTAATTGTAATACAGCAACAACAACGAAATGTTAATTTGTGCCATCAATTGAAATTTGAGCTATTCCAACAATTGTTTTCTTTAAAACTGTTCAAGGCAGGACATCAATAATCATAATGGGTAAATATTAACTGAGGTTTGGGGGAAAAATCAGAAAATGTCAAAAAGGAAGAGACAACTGCATTATATTTAGTATTCTAAAGACTTGTTTCAGGTAGTTCAACAATGATTCTGGTAAGACCAACTGCTCACATACATACACACGCACACACATAGATTTTAATGGTTTAAAAAAAACCCAAATTTGTTACTTTAGAAAAATGAATGCAGTGCATTTTCAGCAATATTATCGCCACAGACTCTGATTGCTCAGTCCACACATAAGTAGTAGTTGCCTTCTATGGTGATATGGCTTCTCTGCACTAATTCCCATCAGGCTGAAAAATATTAGGGCAGGTTAAGCAAAGACCGAATTGTTGCACAAAGGAACATTTACTCATCAGATCCCACTGATCTCTTCTGTGCCCGTTTCCTGGGCAACCTTCTTGGTGAAGCTTTATCTGGAAGAAAAGAGAAAGTTTTAAGCTTGCTATTGCAAGTATACTGAATCCAAAAGACATGTAAAGAGTATCTGCCTTCAACTTTCCCACTAAGTTACACACATGCATGAATACCATCTAATAATAAATGCCTCCTATCCAGCTCTAGGTTTTAAAAACAGTCTTTAACACAATCCTTCAAGAGGTAATTCCAATTAAAATGAAACTGTTTTGCAATTAGGGTGGGTAAAAGATTAAAACTTGGTTATCGTACTGCTGAAGACACCATGCAAAATCTTGAATTCTGTAACTTAACCAAGTTTACACATGCATAAGTAAACACTTAAAAACTGCTTAAAAGGTATGATAGTGACAGCTCAAAGAGACATGCTGGTTACAAATGAAAGATTTTGTATTTACAAATGCAGTCATGCAGTTTGCATAATTTTTCAATGTCATAAATTTACCTGGAATAAGCAGCAGAATAAAGGAAATTAGTATTTCAATGCTAAAACCATTCTATGCACACAAGCTGTATCTCCTATGTTAGATTCTTAGTAGGGTCTATTTAACAGAAAATAAATTTGTGGTGGGTTTTTCTACTTCCATTCGGTAACAGGTGTCATTTATAAGTTTCTCCAAAAAGTGAAAGGCTGGATGTATATCTTCCCTCTATTATTGTCTTGTCTTACTTTCTAGGGGGTACTTTACATATTAGGAAGATTTTAGAATAAGTTAGAAATTACTTGCATAATTGTTTTTGTATTGATTTTGCATTCATTGATTTCATATTGATTTTTTGGTACTGATTTTTTTTGTATGTTTGTATATTGTAGAATAAGTAGAAATAAAAATCATTTTTTCCAATTAAAAAAAGTGAAGGGGGCCGGGCGCGGTGGCTCAAGCCTGTAATCCCAGCACTTTGGGAGGCCGAGACGGGTGGATCACAAGGTCAGGAGATTGAGACCAGCCTGGCTAATACGGTGAAACCCCGTCTCTACTAAAAAATACACAAAAAAAACTAGCCGGGTGAGGTGGCGGGCGCCTGTAGTCCCAGCTACTCGGGAGGCTGAGGCAGGAGAATGGCGTAGACCCGGGAGGCGGAGCTTGCAGTGAGCTGAGATGCGGCCACTGCACTCCAGCCTGGGCGACAGAGCGAGACTCCATCTCAAAAAAAAAAAAAAAAAAAAAAAAGTGAAGGGCTAGAAAGTGATTTTCACCAAAGTACGGGGCTTATTTGTAAGCATTTCATAAAACGGAAAAAAAAAAATCTGTTCAAAAGATCTCCCACCTCCAAAATTGTGAGATCACCATACCTAGAAAATGTGTAAATGTTTATCAAGAATATATATATATTTTTTGAGACAGAGTCTCACTCTGTCCCCCAGGCTGGAGTGCAATGGCACAATGTCGGCTCACTGCAACCTCCACTTTCTGGGTTTAAGCAATTCTCGTGCCTCAGCCTCCCAAGTAGCTGGGATTACAGGCACACGGCATCACACCTGGCCCAGCCAAGAATATTTAAAGACTACAAATTTTGCTTCAAAGAAATCTCCTTAAGATTAAGGGCTAAGGCCAGGCACAGTGGCTCATGCCTGTAATCCCAGCACTTTGGGAGGCTGAGGCAGGCAGATCACTTGAGGTCAGGAGTTCAAGACCAGCCTGGCCAACATGGTGAACTCCCGTCTCTATTAAAACCACAAAAATTAGCCAGGTGTGGTAGCACACACCTGTGATCCCAGCTGCTTGGGAGGCTGAGGCAGGAGAATCACTTGAACCCAGGGGCCGGAGGTTGCAGTGAGCTGAGATCACACCTCTGCGCTCCAGCCTGGGCAACAGAGCAAGACTGTCTCGGTGGGGGGAAAAAAAAAAAAGGTTAAGGGCTAAAATATTAAGACAGAGCCTCACTTTTCAAGTGTGAAAAAAAATCCAGAAAACTGCTCTCACTACTTCATTAAGTAGGTTACTAATGGATGGTTTCAGGGGCTCTTCAACTTACCTAAAACTGAGTTGTGAGTACAGACACATGTTTCTGATGAAGATAGTCTACAACTTTTATCAGATTTTCAAAAAGGTTAGACTAGGAACTACTGACCTTACAGCTGACCAATCTCTAAATAATTCTTCTAAATACGTAAAATGCTGAACATACGGTCTTTGAGAATTCAAAAAGTACTCTAGGATTTAACAGCCATCTGTGTGAGCAGCAGTATTATATGCAGATGTGAGCTGGGCATGGTGGCTCACGATTGTAATCCCAGCACTTTGGGAAGCTGAGGTGGACAGATCACTTGAGACCGTAAATTCAAGACCAGCCTGAGCAACATGGTAAAATCCCCTCCCTACAACAAATATAAAAATTCAGCTGGGTATGGTGGCATGCGTCTGTAGTCCCAGTTATTTTGGAGGCTGAGGCGGGCGGACTGAGCCCAGGAGATCGAGGATGCAGTGAGCCATGATCATGTAACTGCACTCCAGCCTGGGTGACAGAGTGAGACCCTGCCTCAGAAGAAAAAAACCAGATGTATAGCTCCCATGACTTGAGCTACCACCGATGCTATATGTCCCAGGGTTTCCAAATCTTGATTCACTTGTGCTCTGAAACAGAACTTTCAGATGTTTCCTGGACATCCTTATCTGGGAGTCCCAAAGGTTTTTCACACTCAGTATAGCTAATCCAAATACATCTCTCCTCATCCTTCATGCTTCTCTTTCCTAGATTATGGGATATTAATGGGATCACCTTCCACCCAGTTGCCTAAGTTCAGAATGCTCTTTCATTCCTCCCTCACTAACACATCCAGTCATAAGAAACCCCATCTACTCCACCTATGAAACATCCTTCTACTCCCATCACTACTTCCTCAGCTTAGGCCCCAGTGACTTCTGTGCTTTACTGAAATCACGGAACTGGTAACCCTGCTTCCAACGGCTCCTTTGCAGTCCTCCACAAAGTGATCCTAATTTTTCCTTTTTTTTCTTTTTTTTTTTTCTCTTAGAGATGGGAGTCTCGCTATGTGGCCAAGGCTGGATTCAAACTTCTGGGCTCAAGCAATCCTCCTGCCTTACCATTTCCAGTAGCTGAGACTACATGTGCACACCACCATGCCCAGCTTACCATAATTTTCAAAACACAAAATTGTAATTCCTCTCCTTTAAAGTGGCTCTCTTTGACCCAGGAGTCAAAAGTTGTTAGCATAGCTCATAAAACCTTAAAGACTCCTCACCCAACCGTTCACGACTCAGGTCTAGTGCTGACCTCCTCCTGTGCTCTTGTTACTTTGTACCCACCTTTCATAAAGCAACTGCCATACTGTAATTATGTTTCAAATAGACAGCTAGCTCACAGAAAGCAATGAAGAAAACAATTTAAAAATGGAAAAGGACCTGAACAGCCAATTCACAGGAAAAGAAACACTAGCCAATACAGTCATCTCTGTTATCTGCAGGAAATTAATTCCAGGACTACTCCCCCACTGCAACCCCACCCAAATCCAGGCATACTGAAGTCTGGCTGTTAGCACTGAGGAACCAGTGGATACAAAAACCCTTCCCTGTACTTCGGTTTGATATCCTGCAAAAACTGTGATTTCCTTTTTTTTTTTTTTTAAATTAATTTTACTATTATTTCAACAGTTTTGAGGGACAGATGGTGCTTGGTTACATGGGTAAGTTCTTTAGTGGTGATTTCTGAGATTCTGGTGCACCCATCACCCAAGCAGTGTACACTATCACCAATGTGTAGTCTTTTATCCCTCACTCTCCTCCTACCCTTCCCCCAAGTCCCCAAAGTCCATTATATCATTCTTATGCTTTTGCGTCCTCAGAGATTAGCTCCTCAATGATTTCCTTTCCTCCCCACCCCCGCCTTTTTTTTTTTTTTTTTTTTGAGACAGAGTCTCACTGTCACCCAGGCTGGAGTGCAGTGGCACCATCATGGAGCAATCATGGACCTACCAGGCTCAAGCAATCCTCCCACCTCAGCCTAGGCGCATGTCAACACATGTATTTTTTTCTCATTCTTTGTAGAGATGGGGTCTCACTATGTTGCCAAGGCTAGTCTCAAACTCCTGGGCTCAGGTGATCCTCCTGCCTCAGCCTCCCAAAGTGCTGTGATTACAGGTGCAAACCACCACGCCTGGCCAAATATTCTGTTTTAATCTGCTTTTGGTTGCAGATGTGGAACCCACCAATATACCAAGGGTCAACTATATTGAAAAAATCTGTATATAAAAGTGAAACCTGAGCAGTTCAAACCTGTGTCTTTCAAGGGTCAACTATGAATATGTGTAAAGGAGCTGAACCTCATTCTTAAAGAAATGCAAATGAAACAGTAAGACATTCATTTTGCATCATAACGACAGATTAAATAGGCAATATTGTGCATGGCTGAGAACATAAATTGGCACTACCTTTTTTTTTTTTCCCTTTTAGGAGGGAAATGGGGTCCCTTCCATAAAAAGTCAGTGTATTTAATCTTAGACTCAGTTATTCTAACTTTAAGAAATTATCCTATAAATTAAATATAACAATATTCATTACGGTATTACCTGTAGGAGTGAAAAACTACAAGTTACCTTCCAATACAGAACAGGTTTAATCTATCATGACATATATACATAAAAGAATATTGTCTAGTTGTTACCAACAGTTAAGTAAATATATGCAGCTACTGTAAAGAGACATCCAAGGTATGAAAACTGAAGTTGTAGATCCGTGTAGACAGCATGATGCAATCTGAACTACATACATAAAAACAGTAGGCGTATACACTTACCCATGTATAGAAAATTCATAGAAAATATAAACATAATACCATTTATGAAAAATAGGGCCAGGTGTGGTGGCTCATGCCTGTAATCCCAGGACTTTGGGAGGCCGAGGCTAGCGGATCACTTGAGGTCAGGAGGTCAGAGCCAGCCAGGCCAACATGGTGAAACCCTGTCTCTACTAAAAATACAAAAAAATTAGCCAGGCATGGTGGCGCGTGCCTGTAATCCCAGCTACTCGGGAAGTTGAGGCAGGAGAAACGCTTGAACCCAGGAGGCAGAGGTTGCAGTGAGCCAAGATCGCACCACTGCACTCCAGCCTGGGCGACAGAGCAAGACTGTATCTTAAATAAATAAATAGGATTAATGAAGCCAGGAACTGACTTATTTTTTTCACTTCTGTACTATTTAATTTTTCATAATGAGGCTGCATTGCTTTTATAATAAACGTTTTTAAAACGTCCTTCTACAATTGAAGAAAAATTTCTGTATTCCTTTATAAAGATTAGTATTTTAACAAACTGAATATGTAATACAACTGAAATATATCTGTAAATTATCAGGTAATATTTTAGTTTTATTCTTTCAAGTTACAGTGGGTAGTTTTTCTAATAAAATGTAGTAAGAAAAACTGTTCCGTTACTCATTAAACTTGATGTAAAATATTTACGTGCTATTTGAGAGCCCCCAATACTCTAGCAAAAACCGTTAAAATAATTAAATGCCTCACCTCTTCTACTCTGCACTGAAGCAACAGAAAGAAAAGAGATAGGAAATGGATTAGGAACACAGAAAATTCACACATTCGTAAATAAGCTGCAGATTTGGAAGAATTTCCAAATTAAAGACTACACACTGAATAAACCTTTAAGGTCTTCATTAATCACTATACTAGATTCTACACAAGTAATGGAAAAGATGAATGTTAAGTAGCACTGAAAAAGCTTTTTTTTTTTTTTAAACTAAATCTAAGATATTTAATTTCCAATTAAGAGAAAAACTTCCCAGCCAAGTCTGTTAAGAATACTTACTGATTTGATTCAATGTTTCCTGAGGAATCCAGCTCATGTCAACATCGTTCTGACTTGATGTACCCATTTCTACTTTCTGTATGGGTCTCTTACGCTATAAGAACATAAAGACATATTTTAAAGAAGTTCCATTATATCATTTACTTAATATTTTTTAAAAAAGAATTGAGGTCTTGCTATGTTGCCCAGGCTGCCTGGAACTCCTGGGCTCAAGCAATCCTCCTGCCTGAGCCTCCCAAGTAGCTGGGACTATAGCCACATACTATCATGATCAGCTGTTTACTTTAATTTTTAAAACACCTATCAAATTACTTAATTTAAATATCTTAGTAAACAAGTTATATTCTCTTCTAGTCTTCCTAGAACACACTTCCACTCAAATACTTTATTAAAGGGAAGGAGAAAATCACGTCTAGTGCTCATTATAAAGAATAAATCTTCATCACATTTATTTTCGGGCTTTAAAGACCTTTCCCCTTGCTATAAAGGTTCATGTTATTGGACCATTGGTGGATCAAATAAGAGTAGCTATTTATACAATGACTTTCTTTCCCTTTAGGAATCAAATTGTAATCAAAGAATAAATGTATTTCCATATTCAATAAAATTCAGGACAACTGCTGATATGTTACATGCAGGCAGTTCCTGCATCGTAAGCTAAATACAATTAAACAGTTGGCACAGATAAAACAAAACGAAACCATAAAATCTCATTAAGCTAACCACCTCAATTTAAGAACGTCAAACTTTCTCCCTAGAGTATTTACAGCAAATCTGCTAAAAAGTAAAAATGAATCATCATTTAGCCTTGCTTTTAAAAAAACCCCCAAGAAACCAACAAACCTGTTATCTACATACGAAACAGTATTAATTATATAATCTGTAAGTTAGAACCTAAGTACATGGAGAGATAACTTAAAAATGGTTTCATTTAAATGGAAGAAAAATGGAGATGCAGTTATACCTAATATACAAATTTACCGCAAAAATTCCAACCATTACGACAATGAGGCACAGCAAGTTTTAGAAATATTTAAACACAAAGTATTTCTCTTTTAAAGAGAAAGAGCTTATTAACAACATTCATCGTTAATTTTAACATAGATTTGACTGCCTGACTTAAGGCTTAATAAATAATCGCCAAAATGACTAGCGACTGCTGAGGGTCTAATGGATTATACTAACATATCTGATAAAATTGCTTATACTTTCCCACTGACAGAAACAGTGTAGGTTTTGTTTTTGTAGTCTGGAGGGAAGGAGAGGAGGAGGGTAAGTGAGGGAATGGGGAAGAGGAGGGAAATAAGGATACGGTAGGGAATGAATCCAGAACCATGATCGTGGTAGACCCCAGGTGTTACCATTTTACTACTCTAACTAATCATTTTATTACTCTAACTACAAAAACGGAATTTTGACTGACAGAACAAAATTTATTCGTTCTTTTTCCAATGAAAGGACTCGTTTATTAATTAAGGATTATTTCTATAACTAAAGAGTATTAATGCAGGCTGGGTGTGGTGGTGGCTCATGCCTACAATTCCAACACTTTGGGAAGCCAACGTGAGAGGATAGCTTGAGCGCAGGAGTTCAAGACTAGCCTAGGCAACATGGCAAAACCCCGTCTCCACAAAACATACAAAAATTAGCTGGCTATGGTGGTGTGCACCTGTAGTTCTAGCTACTCGGGAAGATGAGGTGGGAGGATGACTTGAGCCTGGAAGGCTGAGGTTGCAGTACGCCAAGATTGTGCCATTGCACTCCATCCTGGATGGCAGAGCCAGACTTCAGTCTCAAATAAATAAATAAAAAAGCAAATATAAAAGCTAGGTTAGTTGCAGATAAAATAGCATACCCATTAAAAAGTATAGTAAATAGAATAATAAAACCTGAGTTTAGGGAATAAAAACACTAGCATTAAGAGCTACAATACCAATCCAAAGGTAAAGATCACTCTGGAGGGCACAAAGGACACTAATTGTATGGGTGTATGAAAGTCTAAATGAGGCCAGGCGTGGTGGCTCAAACCTGTAATCCCAACACTTTGGGAGGCCAAGGTGGGCAGATTGCTTGAGTTCAGGAGTTTGTGACCAGCCTGGGCAATACGGCAAAACCCTGCCTCTACAAAAAATTTTAAAAATTAGCTGGGGGTGGTGGCATACACTTAAGGTCCCAGCTAACCGGGAGGCTAAGTTGAGGGGATCACTTGAGCCCAGGAAGTCGAGGCTGAAATGAGCCAAGATCACACCACTGCACACACCAGCCTGGGTAACAAAGTAATACTCTGTGTCCAGAAAAAAAAAAAGAAAGTCTAAATGAATCAATTTACATATCCAAGGCTTCAGGTTTTATTTTAAAAAGGTACTCCAAAGTTCTAAGTATACAAACCCACAGTGACAGTCTAAGGCCGAAGAACTAGATTGTGCTTAACTTAGTAACTCTTAACAACTTTTGAAAGACGGCTGTAAGAGGTGTTCATCCATAATTACCTTTCTAGATTCTAGGAGTTGATGAAGGCCAACAATAACCAGAAGCCCAAGACCAGCAAGGAACATATACATAAAGATTCTGGTACAAAAGGAGAAAATATGAACTGTCTTTAATTCAGAGGAAATACCACAGCTAATTACAACTATAATTATAACACATGATAGAAGCTTTCCACATAACTTGTGGGGAAAAGGAATAAAATACTTTATATTCAATTTAAATCCAAGCAGTTAAGTTTTATAAATTACCTTTAAGAGCAATTAGTCAATAAAAAAAACCTCTATGATTGAAAATAGAATTACTATTTATGCTCTATTCAAAAGCTTGGTTTATATAATAATTGCATTAGCGTTCATCTGCCTGGAATATTACATTATTTTGCACAATCCAATTTAAAAATTACCTTAAGTGAATTATATATAAGTTTAGAGTAAAAAAAGATCCATCATTCAGAAAGAACACTTACATTTTCCAAGATAAAATCTTCTAACTTATGTTTTCAATAGTCATTTCAGAGGCACGAGATAGGCTGGTGAACAGTTTATAAGCATGGGGTAGAAAATTTCGATGAGAGGAAGGACATAAAGCCAATACTAACTTTTAAAGAGATTCTTCTGTCAGTTTCAACTATCTTTCCTAATTTGACTTTAATAGTTGTATGAATATCTGAAGTATGAATGAATGTTGGAAGGATCTCACCAAATCTATACAGTCCATTCCATTTTCAATATCTAAAAAATGCTGCAACAGGAGCAAGCTTTCCAGTCTTACTTTACAAGCAAGATCAGGATCTACATGCTACAACTTTCACTTACGTTTCTCCATCTAACCCATCCTCTCTTTCAATAACTGTAACTGTTTGATTGAAGACTGCATCTTGGAATACATTGCCCTGTTTAAAAAAATAAAATAATCAGAAAAATCTAAATGCAATAAAGGAAGGAAAACATGTAACATTACTTAAAATGGTTACTCTAACACATTGAATATAGTCTTCCCATCACTTAGAAGACTCATTCATATGTAACTGCAATACTGCGTGTCAGGGACTCAACACTGTTATTTTCTCACATAAAATAAGAAGTCTCTGGGCCAGGTGAGGTGGCGTATGCCTGTGGTCCCAGCTACTCGGGGAGCTGAGACAGGAGGGTTGCCTGAACCCAGGAGTTTTGAGTCCAGCATAGCAAACATAGCGAGATCCACACCCCTTAAAAAAAAGTTACCAATTTTGCCAAAGTTGTCCCCAAACTTTCTTTTGGGGTAGGGGTGGTGGTGTGAGGACCCATAAAGTAAAATAGAGACAAAATGTGCAGAAAGAAACAAAGCTCACAGCATTCTTACGTCAACAACTTTACCTTTCGTTGTCTGTAATCCTTCAAAACAAGGAAGGAAGGAAAAGTACAGCAGCAGGTCATTTTAAGAACTAGATCGAACAAAAGTTAAATTCATATTCTAAAATGACAGTCGTGCCAGGTGTGCTGGCTCACACCTGTAATTCCAGCACTTTGGGAGGCCAAGGTAGATCACCTGAGGTCAGGAGTTCGAGACCATCCTGGCCAACATGGAGAAACCCCCTCTCTACTAAAAATACAAATTTAGCCGGGTATGGTGGCGCATGCCTGTAATCCCAGTTACTTGGGAGGCTGAGGCAGAAGAACTGCTTGAACCCGGGAGGCAGAGGTTGCAGTGAGCCAAGATCACACCATTGCACTCCAGCCTGGGCGACAAGAGCAAAACTCCATCTCAAAAAAAAAAAAAAGACAGTGGGCTGGAAACCAATTTCTTCATAATAAATGGGATGGTCACTTTAGGTATGAAAATATTTTTATGTTGTGGTCTTGAAATAATTTTATCAGTTCACAATTTGTTTTCAAATGCATTAGACTCACTGGGGCAATACATAGCTATTCTTCACAAAGGTAGTATGTTGTCAACTGTCACTTATTGCTAAACTGTAATTATGTAAGTTTTACTTCAAGATCCTTCAATTTGCATTCCTCTATTGACAATTTCAGGAATAATACACAGATTAAAAAAAAAGTGGTAGAGGTGAATTTAAAAGAAGGAACTAAAACTACACATATACCTGTTGGATCAAATTTTATTCTACTCACAAACAAGGTAAAATCAGTAATTCTTTAAGCTACTTAACTATAGAGTTGAGGATGCTTAATACATTATTTTGAGGACAGGATGAAAATACTTCCTTCTCTCTACTAAGTAATCAGAAAAAGGAAAACCTGATTGCAGCACTAGAAATTTAACTCAGACATAAAGTATGCATGTTAACACCAGGGTAATGAAAAGGTTGAATTAATTTCCAAGAGAAAATAACATTTCCTTCTCTGAAAACTTTTTGACAAAGGAATGGTTTAGATGTGCTTTCATTTAAACAAGGCCCTACTTCTACTAGGTTTCTCTCATTCAGTCATTGATGACTGATATATAATATACATAGTAAAAATCATAAGGCATCAGAACTTATATTAGGACATTTGGTTCTCCTAAATCAAAAACTAAATGATAAAACTTGCTGCTAAAACTACACTGAAAATATATGGATCTACATTACCTATGAGTATATAAAATGATGGGAAAACAGTTACAGACAGTCTTTAAATTTACAAATAGAAGTAGTAAAATGGGCAAAATGCAAGCAACAACAGGAGGTACAAAACACATTATTTGACAGATCTTTTTTTCTTTTTTTGAGATGGAGTCTCACTCTGTCGCCCAGACTGGAATGCAATGGTGCGATCTCGGCTCACTGCAACCTTCGCCTCCCAGGTTCAAGTGATTCTCCTGCCTCAGCCTCCCGAGTAGCTGGGATTACAGGTGCCTGCCACCATGCCCAGCTAATTTTTGTATTTTTAGTAGAGACAGGGCTTCACCAGGTTGGCCAGGCTGGTCTCGAACTCCTGACCTCAGGTGATCCACCCACCTCAGCTTCCCAAAGTGCTAGGATTACAGGTGTGAGCCACCGTGCCCAGAGACAGATCTTAACATCTGAATAAGCAGCAGACTCCATTGTGTGTCTTACTGCTCCTTTTCCCGTTAAGATCTGGCTCATAGCTTTACTTACATCTCCATTTTCACTTCCACCCCCACACAATAGCATGTTATTCCCTTCATCTCTAGTATGCAGCACTTATCAGCATGCTCTAGTGCCTGTTTTCATCTACCTCCCCCACTGGATTACAGACTTGAAGAAGAAATGTGCAATTTATCTTTGCTTCCCTGGTGGCTATCACAGGTTCAACCACAAAACAGGCACCTGAATGAATAGATGAATTCTATTAAACAACATCGCCGTCCCCATCCATCTCTAACTTAAACAAAAAAGTTTACAGGATCTTACGTTCAAATCTTTGTAGTTCAGATTGATGACCAAACCAAAGGGGCGTCCGCCCATGGGCTCTGCAGGAATGAAAGAATACTCAAAAGTTGCCTGTCTCTGGGGTGGCACTACAGTGTTCAGAGGAAGAGCTGTGAAATTCTGGATATAAAACTGGTAGTCCTGAGGATAACGGAATGAGGCATCTAAGGATTCAACGATAAAATCTTCTGTACCCTTGTTGGTAAAGCCTACCAGGAACTTCACAATGTTATTTGCTGGAAAATCTGAGAAACAAAATAGAGACAAGAAAATTAGAACACATGGAAAGAGCACAAAATTTTTAAAAAGGCATTACTAATGGATTCTGCACCCTTTTGTGTAGACTTTGGTGTCAGAATCCCTTCCAACAGAGCACTCCAGTCACCCGCTAACTAGAAATTGATTCCAGTTGCTGTATAGGCTGAAACTCTTTTGTCTGTATGCTAGCACTCCCACATAAGCATTCAAACAAGTGTCTCGATTTCAGACCAGATCACATCCAAATCATGTGGTAAAAAAGAGTTGTATATTTTTGGCAGTGAAATAATCAAGCAGCAGGGTTACATGTGTTGGTGAAGTCACCTTCACCTCCAGCTTAGTGTTATCTGTGCAAATAAATAGAAGAATGAAGAAAATATAAAGTCCAAGACTTTCATCTGAAAACTAGTATCTATTAGAACATAAATATTAATCAGGCAATCCCTATCCATGTTAAGCAATTAATCAAAATGCAAATCTGAAGGTTAAGACCCAAGGATGTAGCTACAAAAATAGAAGAAAAAAAGCATAATAAAATTATACTTCCTATAGGCGTAAAGTTCGAAAGCCCATGGGAATAAAACCGAAAATGTGAGAAGACCAAGAAAATTAATAACTTTCAATATTAAGTCTTCAATAATTACACTGTAGTCTACAAAGCTGAGTTTCTCTGAGTACAGCACAGGCTGTGGGGTCAACAGATCTAGGTCTGGATCCTGTGTTCTCAAATCTACTTATGAACTGGGAGCCCTAACTCCAGTTCTTAACTTCTCCAAACCTCAGTTCAACAATGACTACGCTCAGTGGGCTTGTTAGAACTAAGTAATACATGCCAAGTATTGAGAATAGCATCTACCGTATAGAACTCAATAAATTATCAGCCATAATTATTTTCTTTTAATAAAACCTAGGCTCTGGCTGGGTGTGGTGGCTCACACCCATTATCCCAGTACTCTGGGAGGCAGAGGTGGGCAGATCATGAGGTGGAGATCAAGACCATCCTGGCCAACATGGTGAAACCCCGTCTCTACTAAAAACACAAAAATTAGCTGGGCGTGGTGGAGCACGCCTGTAGTCTTGGCTAGTTGGGAGGCTGAGGCAGGAGAATCGCTTGAACCTGGAAGGCAGAGGTTGCAGTGAGCCGAGATCACACCACTGCACTGCAGCCTCGCGACAGAGCAAGACTCTATCTCAGAAAACAAACAACAAAAAAACCTAGGTTCTAACCTAGACCATACTGGAAAAATTAAGTATTTCATTAATGGTTAACACTCAAAATATGACAAAGGGCTGGGCGTGGTGGCTCAAGCCTGTAATCCCAGCATCTTGGGAGGCCAAGGTGGGTGGATCACAAGGTCAGGAGATAGAGACTGCCTGGCTAACATGGTGAAACCCCATCTCTACTAAAAATACAAAAAATTAGCCAGGCGTGGTGGCACGCGCCTGTAATCCCAGCTACTAGGGAGGCCGAGGCAGGAGAATCGCTTGATACTGGGAGGCGGAGGTTGCAGTGAGCTGAGATCATACCACTGCACTCCAGCCTGGGTGACAGAGCGAGACTCCATCTCAAAAAAAAAAAAAAAAAAAAAGACAAAGTTACTTTGCTGTGGCAGTTTAAAAAAGTTTTAAAACATGATCTTTCTCAGGAGGCTGAGGCAGGAAAATCGATTAAACCTGGGAGGCGAAGGTTACAGTGAGTCGAGAGGGGGCCACTGCACTCCAGCCTGGGTGACAGAGCGAGACCCTGTCTCAAAAACAAAATTTTTGAAAAGGACAGTCAATTTCTAGTTAAACTAGATAGTATTTATTTTATTTTTTCCCCTTAGTTTATTTATTTTTCACTCTATCATCTGCATATTCCCTTTAAATGCCAACAATATTACTTTTACAGATATGGGTATTCAGATATATATGAACAAGTTCATCATTTTAAAATTCCTACATCTGAATTAAAACTAATACTTCCGTACTACCTTCTCCTTTTACAAAGAGTATAGTTGTATCTGCACTTGGTGAAGCTTCAGGTTCACCAGACACATCTTCTTCCTCTTTATCTTCTACCTAAGAAAAAGAACAATTAAGAGGAGATTACTATGGGAGAGAAAAAAGATCATTATTTAACAATAAAGATTTGACTGGGCATGGAGGCTCACGTTTATAATCCCAGCACTTTAAGAGGCCGAGGTAGGCAGATCACCTGAGGTCAGGAGCTCGAGACCAGCCTGGCCAACATGGTGAAACCGTCTCTACTAAAAAATATAAAAATTAGCCAGGTGTGGTGGCACGTGCCTGTAATCCCAGCTACTTGGGAGGCTGAGGCAGGAGAATCGCTTGAACCCAAGAGGTAGAGGTTATAGTGAGCTGAGATTGCCCCAATGCAAGACTCCGACTCAAAAAAAAATAATAATAAAAGAAAGAAATAAAGACTTCACTTTATGTTAGGACGAAATACTGCTTCTCTACAGCTTGCTGGGATTAGTAATAAGAATTTCATCATACCTCATTAATTAAAATAGAACTTTTGGAGCAGTGCATCTTGAGCAGTAATGTGCATACCAATTCTTTGGGGATGTTACAGATCTAATTCAGGCCTAGGGCAAAGCCTATCATTCTCCTTCTAACAAGCACCCAGAAAATGCCAAAGCTGCTGGTATTCAGACCATATTGTGAACTCCAAGGTTCTAGAACAGAGCTTGGTAAACTTTTTCTATAAATGGCCAAATAGCAAATACGGCCTTGCAGACCATAAAGTCTCTCTTGCAACGACTCGACTCAACTCAACTATGGGGCTACTGTGTGAAAGCAGCCCCAGGCAATAAGTCAATGAACGGGGATAGCTAGATGTGGCTTGCAACCACAGTTTGCCCACCCCTGCCCTCAAGTACCTGTTAACAGCCTACAGAGATTTCCATTCTAATTAACCAAATTTTCCTGTGAGGATCAGTCACATAATTTTGAAGGAAAAAAAAAAAAAAGAGTGTGACCAGAGATCTTCCTGGGGTGACAGAAACGTCCTAAAACTGAATTTGTGTTGCAGAACTTGGTAAATTTACTAAGTGTATGTTTAAAACAGATGAATTTTATGATACATAAACTGTATCTCAACAGTTTTTAAAAAATGTGAACAAATTTTATTTAAAACTTTAAACACAGTGCAGCATCATTTCTCCAAGCATCAATATGGATTAGAGACAGTCACATCTTTGAAGTATCCAGACTCTTAATAAATTGAGATGCTTCAGGATGCCATTGTTTACTGGCATTTAACTTTTCACGTATATAAAAACTACTTCCCCCAACAGATAAAACTTGTCAAGAGCAAAGATTGTCTCATAATTGTAAAATCCTCCACATCCAGCTCATGTACTTAAGAGAGGATGCACTCAAACACTTGTTCAACGACTGTGAAACTGTGTTGTAAGCTATATTTTAAGCATCCTTAATGATTTCATTCATTTAGTAAGAATAAGTTTCTACTTCTGAGAAAAGAGATCCATAAGTAGGAAAAGAGACCAGAGACAGAGAGGCCGAAACCATAAATGACAGGGATAGAGAGGAAAAGAGTATATTTCAGAAAGAGTTAAGAGAAATCCCTGATATCTGATTGATGGGTTTTGGAATAAAAATAAACAGAAGAAGTAACAAGGCAACAGCTTGAATCACTGGAGCCGTATCAAAACAACAAAGAGTTTATGGCGATAGGACACATGGCAAATGATGTGGACATTTACAATGTGAGTACTTATGGAGCATTCAAATGAAACTATCCTGAGAAGAGCTGGAAAAGAGCTACAACAGGATAACAACGGAAAACAAGGAATTAGGCAATTAGGTTGCTGGTGACCTTAGCAATACTAGTTTTACTAGATATATGGGACCAGATCATGATAGAGAATAAACGTGAAGTGAGCAGAAGAGAAAAGCTGCCCAAGTTTCTCTTTCAAGAAGTCACTGGCGTTGGTAAAGATAAGTGGGTGCAGCAAATATGGACGAACAGTATAAGCACATATGTGGCTTAACAGAATCCAATCACTGAGGAGGATTAATGCTTGATGTTACAAAATGAAAGAATAATGTAACAAAATTCTGCAGGAAGAGATGGGGACATGAACACAGGTGGAAGGGTCAGCCTTAGAAGAGAACAAGGACAACTCATTATTAAGGAGAAAACGCAGAACAATGGGTGAATAATATATTTGGAAGTAGAAAATACAAAATCTGATAGAGTTCATGCTTGATGGCCTTCTTCACTTTCTGACACTGAAGGCAATGTTGCTGCCAAGACTGAAAACTCATTTACGGATTTAAACACGGTAAATGTTTGGAATACTGATTGTGGATAACTAAGTAACTCATTTACCTTACAGCTATTCAGCATATAAGGTGTATAATGCTTAGTATCTGCTACCTGGTAAAACTCCAAAGTATTTCAGCTATTGCAAACAATCTCCAGAGGAGAGCGTAGAAATTGGTGGCATTGGTCGCCCACAGGGAGATGACTTCATGGCTGGAAGGCACACAAGGGAAACTTTTCATCATATACTCTGTACCTTATAAGTTCTAAGCCATTTGAATATATCATCTATTTTAAATATATATATATCTATTTTTGAGACGGGAGTCTCACTCTGTCGCCCAGGCTGGAGTGTAGTGGCGCGATCTCAGCTCACTGTAAACTCTGCCTCCCAGGTTCACGCCATTCTCCTGCCTCAGCCTCCCAAGAAGCTGGGACTACAGGTGCCCGCCACCACACCCGGCTAACTTTGTTTTGTATTTTTAGTAGAGACGGTGTTTCACCATGTTAGCCAGGATGGTCTCGATCTCCTGACCTTGTGATCCACCCGCCTCGGCCTCCCAAAGTGCTGGGATTACAGGAGTGAGCCTCTGCTCCCAGCTAAATAATTTTTTTAAAGTTAGCTAGTGTTATTACTACTACAGCTCTTGTTTTAATAAAAATAAAACCAAAAACCTCTATCATTTCTATGGGGAGGACAAAAAAACCTTTCAGGAATGATGGTAAGGTCCATTGCAACCCAGTTTTATACAGTAAAAGAATAATCAATGGGGTAGAAAAGCCCCAGGTGACTAGGCTGGGCGCGGTGGCTCATGCCTCTAATCCCAGCACTTTGGGAGGCCGAGGAAGGTGGATTACAAGGTCAGGAGATGGGGACCATCCTGGCTAACATGGTGAAGCCCTGTCTCTACCAAAAATACAAAAAATTAGCCGGGCATGGTGGTGGGCGCCTGTAATCCCAGCTACTCGGGAGGCTGAGGCGGGAGAATGGTGTGAACCCAGGAGGTGGAGCTTGCAGTGAGCCGAGATCGCGCCACTGCACTCCAGCCTGGGCAACAGAGCGAGACTCCGTTTCGGGGGTGGGGAAGGTTTGCCCTCAAAAATTCTAAACCAATAACCTGCGTCTAAACCAGCTGTTGATATCTTAGATCTTATGAAAAACCCTCTTTTCCCTCACTTGACTCCAGCATACTTCCATATCTCCCAGTTCCTTGATGCCTTGGCAGCTGAGTATAAGGTGATAAAGAAATCTTGGGAACAGCAGCAGTAGGTGAACTTTCTAGCTCATTCAGTTCTGGAGGTGACTTCTGTAGCAGCCTTGGCTTTGAGGGATCCTGCCCCTGCTGGCATGGTCTAGTCCAATGGAAGGTAATACTTCTCCTGCCTTTCTATTTCAATCTACCTTAATTATTTTCTGATTTGAGATAAGTAACAAAGCAGAGGGTACTAACACTTTTGTACTAATAGGCCAGGGTAGAAAGTGGATAATCAGAGTTGTTCTTTTTCCTCTAATGGTTCTCAAGGCAGGAGAAATTAAGATATGGAAAAGGTCTGGCCAACGACACAAGTCTCTCAAAGATCTAACAGTTCCCTTCTCTACCCCCTATCCTCTACTTATTTAACAGGGTCTGACTCTGTCACCCAGCCTGGAGTGCAGTGGCACACTCATAGCTCACTGTAACCCTGAACTCCTGGGCTCAAGTGATCCTCCTGCCTCCAATAGTTAGGATTACAGGCACAAGCCACCAGGCTCAGTTAATTTTTTTAGTAGAGATGGTGTCACGCTATGTTGGCCAGGCGGTCTCAAACTCCTGGGCTCAAGTGATTCTCCTGTCCTGGCCTCCCAAAGTGCTGGGATTACAGGCATGCCTCATGGCATTCAGCATCTCTCTTCTACCCTCCTCCTCCACAGTAAGTACATTCCAGTGTCACAGAGCACAAGTAATTTCATATAATTGGTAACAACGATATAATCCATCACTAAATTTCAATACATGCCCAAATTTCAGTGCCCCAAATACCATCTTTAATCCTAAATTCCTAGATGGATTCCCTTCCAACCATCACTCTAAGTTATCTACCACAACTGGTCAAACATTCATTAACAACAACGCAGCAGAAATGTATTAATCTAGTTAAAGCTGTTCACCTAATGCAGGCTGGGTTGAAGATGCGGAGTCTTAACATAAACCCTAAAGGTATCTGTATACAAACGTATGAAACGCTTGACTCACAGAGAATCAGTAAGGAGTTCCTAAAGAGGGGAAATTAGGAGAGTTCACAAATTACTAGGGACATCCTATCCAGATAAAACAGCAGGTGCAGAAGCATAAAAATGATAACTCAAAAACACCAATAAAATAGCAACAGATTTGCTTAGTTGGAAGACATACTCCATAAAAATGAAGGTAAGTCAAAAAAGCAGCAGAAATCTACATATAAGTCTAAATATTTTGACACTGAAATAAGAAAATAGGGAACTAGTGGTTTAATTTTGAAGGAAATGACAAAATCTGGAATCATGAGAGGTTCCAGGTTCAAGTATGACATGAAAATAGAAAGAAAAAAAAACTGTGTAGGATGGATTACAGTCATTCCAGAGAGGAAATAAAATTAGCTAGATGCATGCTGCAAAGATCCCAATTCCAGCCCAATATTCTTACTGTTGTATTACATAGTAAACATTTCAGACCTGAACAACTTTGAAGAGATCTTCCCTAACCCCCTTATTCTTCACAGGATATATTTTATACACTGTTTGTTGTCTGCTTCTCACCCCCTGCCATTAAAACACATATAACTGCCCCAAAAACAGTCTAAAAGAGCAGAGAAAATATCTAGTTTGCTCACCCAGCACCAAGAACAGTGCCTGGCACATAAGGATTCAGAAATAAAACAAGTAAGCAAAAAGAATAAAAACAGAGTAAAAGCAAGCAAGCAAAAAAGAAACTGAGACCCACAGAGATAAGTCAGAAAACTAAGCAGCAGGTATACCAAATCTATGAAGCCCTGGTCCAGTGCTATTTCTACTATGCTGTTACCCTTCTAGACTCATGTCACCACGATCCTGAATTGTTAACTATTTCATGTCTCCTTCCCTGTTCCAGAAAATACGCTCTATTCTCAATGACTGGTGCCTATTCTCCCAATTTCAATTCACTTTGATCACATTAACAAACCTCTAAAAGCTGGGATTTTAAATTTTTGTATAAGGATAAGCTCTAGGCCAGGTGTGGTGGCTCATGCCCATAATCCCAGAGCCTTGAGAGTTGGAGGCATGAGGATCATCACTTGAGCCCAGAAGTTTGAGACTGGCCTGGGTAACATAGCAAGACCCTGTCTCTACAAAAAAAAATTACAAAAATTAGCTGGGCTTGTTGGGGCATGACTGTAGTCCTAGCTACTCAGGAGAATGAGGCAAGAGGATCACTTGAGCCCAGGAGTTCGAGGGTGCAGTGAGCTATGCTCGTGCCACCACACACCAGCCTGGGCAACAGAGCAAGTCTCTGTCTCTAAAAATAAACAAGTAAGGATAAATTCTAGATGTATTATTGATATGGTTTCGCTGTGTCCCCAGCCAAATCTCATCTTGAAGTGTAGTTCCCATAATCCCCACATTGTGGGAGGAACCTGGTGGGAGGTAAATGAATCATGGGGGATGGTTACCTCCATGCTGTTCTTGTGATAGTGAGTTCTCACAAGATCTGATGGTTTTTATAAGGGGCTTTCCCCACCCTTTGCTCTGCACTTCTCCTTGCTGGCACCATATGAAGAAGGACATGTTTGCTTCCACTTCTGCCATGATGGTAAGTTTCCTGAGGCCTCCCCAGTCATGCTGAACTATGGATCAATTAAACCTCTTTCCTTTGTAAATTACCCAGTCTTGAGTATGTCTTTATTAGCAGCATGAGAACAGATTAATACAATTACATACATTTTACATATATTAAATAGTATATAACACTAACCAAATCTGTGGGTTCATCTTCTTCTACCTCGGCTTCATCATCTTCATCCTCAATTATAGAATCTTCTACTGTTTCTTCATCCTCTGTAAGATCTTGTGCCACTGCTAATGAGCCTAATGATAAAATACAGAAAAAGCAGTTAACCTTTACTCTGGAATACTACCTTTTTTTTTTTTTTTTTTTTTTTTACTATCAGATATAGGCAAAAAAAATCTTCCCTTGGACTAACAGAATCTCCCAGTTCACCTGAATGATGCCAATTACAATGCATCTAAGAATATCTGTATTTTATTTTACTAGAAGTCTTAACAACTGCATTTTTTTTTTTTTTTTTTTTTTGAGACAGGGTCTTGCTCTGATGCCTAGGTGGGAATACAGCTGTGCAGTTATAGCTCTCACTGCAGCCTCGAACTCCTGGGCCCAAGTGAACCTTCCACCTCAGCTTCCTGGGTAGCTAGGACTTCCTGGGTAGTTAGGGAGGTAGGCATGAACCACTGTTCCCTGCCTGCACATTTTCAAAGGAAAATGTGGTTTAATTTCAAAAAGTGCCCAACAGATGGAAAAATGAATGGCACAAACTAAAGATGCCTTGAAACACAAAGAACTTCAAGCAATTTTGTTAAGCAAATTAAGGAAAATAATTTTTTTGCAAAGGTAAGAAACTTCTAAATGTAATCCCGGTCATTAATGACATAAAGCAAACTAAACAACCCCTACCTTTAAAAGAAAATAGCATTCTTGGTCAGGCGCGGTGGCTCACGCCTGTAATCTCAGCACTTTAGAAGGCTGAAGCAGGTGAATTACTTGAGGTCAGGAGTTCGAGACCAGCCTGACCAGTATAGTGAAACCCCGTCTCTACTAAAAATACAAAAATTAGTCCGGTGTGGTGGCATACACCTGTGGTCCCAGCTACTCCAGAGGCTGAGGCAGGAGAATTGCTTGAATCTGGGAGGCAGAAGTTGCAGTGAGCGGAAATCGCACCACTGCACTCCAGCCTGGGCGACACAGCAAGACGTCTCAAAAAAAAAAAAAAAAAAAAAAAGCATTCTTAAGTTCTATGTAGGAAACACTGTTATCAGAGGTGACTACAGCTGAAACTCTTAGAACTTGACAGCCTGTGAGTCCAAGAAACAAATATCTATATCATATCCGTGGTAAAAACTGGCTTGCACGAAAAACATTGTTTAGTAAAAACGGTACGGGCAGCTTCAGGGTTGATAGCAAAGAAAGAATCCAATTATTTTTGCATGTGGCTTCAAACATGTTTTATGGCATTTTGTTTTTCTCAAACTTACTGTTACAAAGTAGAGTTATAATGCAAAAAAAAAAAAAAGTAAATTACAGTTTTATAGATAACAGTACTCTAAGTAAATCACATTCTATCTATTTCAGGCAAAACCCTAAAAAGAATTTCAAAGTTCTAATGTCTTCCAACATCTCTCAGACAAAATGATGATGTGGCAATTCTGTGGAGGAAAAACATGGGAAGGGAAGCGTGTTTTTACCCAGGAGAAACAGCTTACATCAAGGACCATGCATTTTCAGTCTTTTCCATGTCTTTGAGTTCTCACTGGTCGCTAAGATTTATTGCAAAATATTAAAGAACACTGAACCATGCATTATGAACTGAAGAGATTTCACTGCCTGCTAAACAAAGACTAAAAATAGTGCATTCATAACTTATAAGTCCTTTTCAAAAACCAGTAAGAAAAATATCCATGTCTGACATAGTAATTTCAAGTTGTAAATTTGAGCACTTTGGAATATAAAGGTCTTTCATGGATATTAAACAATTTTATTATTTTAATGTTAACCAATAACAATTTTGTCCCTATGAAGTCTAACAGTCTTCATTCAGCTGGAAAAAACTGAACAAACATTTTCTTTAAAAGAAAAACCGTTACTCACAAAAAATGTTTACAAGATAGTAATTCAGTTTAGATAATGAATTGATGCTTCTTGAAAGTTTTTACAACTTGAAAATAGTTCTAAATAGTTCTAAAATGAAATCTACATTTGTCAAGTTTTTTTTTTAAATAAGCTTAAAGAGAACCAGCAAACGACTCCCAAAGTAAAAGAATCTTGTTAAACTTGCAGATGAACGCATTAACAGTTGTTTCATTCTCCCACTTGGTTTTCTAGCCATTAAACAGAAGCCAGTCACTTCACTTTTCATTGCAAAACCACTCCTGGATACCTGTCACTACCGTTAAGACACACAGCTTGCTTAAACTTACAGAATGAAAGGGAATTCTAGTGCTTAATCAGCCTAATTATTTCACTTTGCAAATTAGAAAGTCGAAGTTCATGACAAAACCCGGGCAGGAAGTCAAGTTGCCTCATTTTTATATTCTGCTAAGTTACTTTCACACTTAACTGCTGGGTTAATTGTTGGAAAGAATAAATCTACATATTAAAAACACTCGAAGTAGGCTACATTTTTTCAGCACAACACGATGCTTCCACAAACAAAAAATTGCTCCATGAAAAGGAAAGGAAAGGAAGAAGGCAGAAGTAAGGGAGACATCCCAAAGGGATTCTTCAGTCCGCTTGGCAGCGGGGACCGATAACGCGGGTGACGACGAGGTAGTTTTTCTGAAATCATAGTAACACATACGGGTCAAGCAGGGGGTGAACGAGGCAGGTGACCATTAAAAAAGCCACTCTGATGGCTTAGATGTGTCGAAAACAAGAGTTTTAGCAAATGAATGAAGACGGACTCGCGGCGTGGAAGCTAAAGACACGTCAGCCCTGAGCACCAGGGGCTGGGGGTGGAGCGGAGCCGGAGGCGGCCAAAAGAAACAGCCCGGCTGCGGCGCGCTCGGAGCGCAGCCGTGGCCAGAGCCCCCTCGCCTCCTCCTGCAGCCGAGGACCCTTCAGTTCTGGACGCTCCTGCAGGCGCGGGTCCAGGGCCAGAGAAGCAAGCCCAGCCCTCGGCCGGCCACGAAGCAAGGTCGCCCGGACACGGCCCCGCACTCCGCGTGCAAGGGACAGGCCACAGCGGGGTCTCCAGCGCCCGCGGGGGCCCCTGCTGCTACGAGCCTAGGCTTGGGGAGAGGGCGGAGAGAGGCCAGCGGAGTGGACACGGACCCCGGGACCCGGAGCGGCCACCGCCTCCAACTTCAAACTTGCCGTCACTGGCATCTCCTTCCTGGCCATCCCCCTCCGCACACTCTCCTTAGCCTCACCTCTGGGGCCGTCTCGGAACAAGACAGTGGCAGGGAACACGAGCAAGAGAAGCAGCAGCAAGCGGGGGAGGAGTCTCATGGCGCTGCCGGTCCAGTGTCCAGTCTCCGTCCGGGGGGGCTCTCGGCTGCTCCGGCGGTAATGGCGTTACTCTTCATCCGGGCTCCGGGCGGCGAGGGGCGGGACACGTACCACGCACGGGCCTTCGCCACGCCCCTCCCCTGAACGGGAAACGCCGCCGACGTGGCTGCTCAGCGCGGAGACTTAGGTAGAGCCGGCCGCCCGGAAGTCACGTGGCCGGCTGCTGGCCTCTCTGTGGCTCCCGCGAGAGTCCGCCTTCCGCCGCAGTTGCTGGCCGGCAGCCTGCGGTTGGCCGATCTTTCCGCCCAGTCCTTGACTCCCAATTAGTTAGCATTGTCAGTGGTTAGTGTATTTGAATGACGATCCTCTTGATAACGGCGATGTAAAGAACATGAGCTGCCTTTATGTGGCATTTAAAAGCAAAAACAAATTTTTGGAAGAGAGGACATCGTTCAAAGGCAAAACCATGAAAATACACAGTGGAAAATCTTTGTCTGCCCACACCCTCTCCCATGGTTAAGTAATGACAATTCTTAAAATTATTATTTTTATTTTTTTGAGACGAAGTCTTGCTCTGTCGCCCAGGCTCGAGTTCAGTGGTGCAATCTTGGTTCATTGCAACCTCCACCTGCTGGGTTCAAGCGATTCTCCTGCCTCAGCCTCCTAAGCAGCTGGGACTGCAGGCATGCGCCACCATGCCCGGCTAATTTTTATATTTTTATATTTTTACTAGAGATGGGGTTTCACCATGTTGGCCAGACTAATCTTGAACTCCTGACCTCAGGTGATCCACCCGCCTGGGCCTCTCAAAGTGCTGGCATTACAGGCGTGAGCCACTGCGCCTGGTCAGCAATTCTTAAATTTGTATGTGACATTCCAGAATTATAAGTCTGGATTTGTATGTGACATTCCTAAAGTCACCTAAACAGTGCCTGGTATGTAGTCAGCATTTGTAACTACACAATAGGTCCAGCAATGGCTGTCCAATTTTCTTTAGTTCCTTTCTCATCTATTTTGGATTTGAGTTGCTGGAGTAATATAGCAGTTCATGAAATTAATCTGAATATTAGGTAATCTTGGACTGGACCAGTGTGAGATGTCATAAAGATGAGGAAATAAATCATGTGCTTACTATTGTGTCACCTCCTTAAACTGTGCTTTTTCATTTAATTTTCTAAACATCTCTATGAGCTGGATATTATTTACTGAGGAGAAAACAGACCCAGAGAGGTTAGTAATTTACTCAAGGCTTCAAAAAGCTAGCAAATGGCAGATGCAAGATTTGATCAAGGCTATCTGTTTCCAGATTCCATACACTACTGGTCTAGGACATCTGCTGTTCTACTCCGGCATTGTTTCTGCTTCAGGTCTCCTTGTCCTGGGGCTGTAAATGCAGTTGGGAGCCACTGCCACCACTACCTACTTCTGTCTGCTAAAGTCACAGCCTGAAGGTGCTGGGCTGAATCAACCCAATTCCACTCTGCCAGGCCACCAGTGGCACCACTGCTGTGTTGCTGCTGCTACTAGGGCGCCCAGCAGAAGTGGAGGGCCTCCTCTCACTTTGTTGCTGCCTCTGCTCCTGTGCATGCTACCAATGCTGCCACTCTATGTCAGGACTACCAGGGCTGCTGACCCTGTTTTGAGATGACTGAACCTTGCTGAGTTCTCCACTGACTCAGAATAATCTCCCTCCCGTACTTTGAGGCACCGTTTCATGAGTTTCAAATGCGACCTGCTCTGAAGTTGTTGACGTCTGACAGGTGTTTTGACAAATACATCTTTAACTTGCTACTCTCTCCTAACACCAGAAACAAATTGATGGGGACTGTAATCGATGGTGAAGTTACAGACCTCATGCTGTACTCAAAATCACAGCTGCTCTCCATCATGGCACCACCGTGTCTTACTGGCTTGCTTTCCTCATTCAGAGGACTGATTACGGAAGGGGACAACGTCTCATTCTTTACGGTAAAGAGATTCCTAGTAGATCTGTCTCACGGGTTCTCAGATGTTTAGACGTAGCCTGAACATGTAAGGATAATTTAGTGTAGGCTTAACCTGGGACTTCCACTCCAACGATGATGTCATCAATCGATTACTAACAGATTTTATTTGGGACTTGAATTTTACACAACCAGCTACAACTGGTGCAGCAGGAAAAATAAAGTGTGCCTACTCTAGATATTACTGATGTGATGAATTTAGGCAAAATAAGAACATGTAAACGGAAAACAGACCTGTGTGACTGTCCAATTAGTATTTAAAAACGACAGCTGTGCTGGGTGCAGTGGCTCACACCTATAATCCCAGAACTTTGGAAGGCCGAGGCGGGTGGATCATGAGGTCAGGAGATCCAGACCATCTTGGCTAACACAGTGAAAACCCGTCTCTACTTAAAAAAATACAAAAAAATCAGCCAGGCGCGGTGGCGGACACCTGTAGTCCCAGCTACTCGGGAGGCTGAGGCAGGAAAATGGCGTGAACCCGGGAGGCGGAGTTTGCAGTGAGTCGAGGTTGCGCCACTGCACTCCAGCCTGGGCGACAGAGCGAGACTCCGTTTCAAAAAACACACACACACAAAAACAGGCAGCTGTGACCAAGGACGTAAGGGGCTAGCCCTGACCAGTGTGCTCACCAATTCTGCATCACTGTGATCCACATTCTCCCTATAAGCAGCAGCTTTTCCTTGGTGTCCACCCAGAGCTCTCTGCCCTAATTGGTTCCAATCCTTAATTTATGGAATTATGAATTCCACCTACTAATTTAACTCTTTCCAAATCTTTCCCCATGTCTACACTAATCTCTTTGAAGGGATTTATTTTCAGGGGATAGTCCATATCCTGGTGACTCTCCTTCATAGTGAGAGGTGACAACGTGCTAGCAGCCCTTGCTCTCGGCGCCTCCTCCGCCTCGGCGTCCACTCTGGCGGCGCTTGAGGAGCCCTTCAGCACGCCACGGCACTGTGGGAGTCCCTCTCTGGGCTGGCCGAGGCCGGAGCCTCCTCCCTCTGCTTGCGTGGAGGTGTGGAGGGAGAGGCGCAGTCGGGAACCGGGACTGCGCGCGGCGCTCACTGGCCAGCGCGAGTTCCGGCGGGCGCGGGCTTAGTGGGCCCCGCACACGGAGCGGCAGTGGGGCGCCGCCGCCCAGGGCAGTGAGGAGCTTAGCACCTGGGTCAGCAGCTGCGGAGGTTGCGCCAGGTCCCCCAGCACTGCCGGCCCGCATGCACCACGCTCAAATTCTCCCCAGGACTCAGCCGCCTCCCCGGGGGCAGGGTTCGGGACCTGCAGCCCGCCGTGTCCGAGACCCCCTCTACGGTGGGCTCCTGCACCGCCCGAGTCTCCCTGACGGGCGCCGCCCCCTGCTCCTTGGCGCCTAGTCCCATCGACCGCCCAAGTGCTGAGAAGCGCTGCCGCGGGTCGCGACTGGCGCGCAACTCTGCCTGCAGCCCTGATGCAGGATCCACTAGCTGAAGCCAGCTGGTCTCCTGACTCCTGTGGGGCCTTGGAGAACCTTTATGTCTAGCTAGGGGATTGTAAATACACCAATCAGCACTCTGTGTCTAGCTCAGGGTTTGTAAATACACCAATCAGTACTCTGTGTCTAGCTCAAGGTTTGTAAATACACCAATTGGCATTCAGTATCTAGCTAACCTAGTGGGGACTTGGAGAACTTTTCCATCTAGCACTCTGAATCTAGCTCAAGGATTGTAAACACACCAATCGGCACTCTGTCAAAAGAGACCAATCAGCTCTCTGTAAAATGGACCAATCAGCGCTCTGTAAAATAGACCAATCAGCTCTCTGTAAAGTGGACCAATCAGCAGGATGTGGGTGGGGTCAGATAAGGGAATAAAAGCAGGCTGCTGGAGCTCCACAGCGGTGACGTGTTTGGGTTTTCTGACTTGCGTCATGTGTGTTTCCAGGCTGCGTTTGAGCTGTGATAACGTGAAAGTCTGCAGCTTTACTCGTGAGGCTATGGAGCCCTTGTGCCCACCAGGAGTGAAACTATGAACACATCTGAAATGCATAAACTCTGGATTACCATTTTTGAGAACTGTAGAACACTCAGCCTGAGGGTCTGTGGCTTTATTCTTGAAGTCAGTGAGACCAAGAACCCACTAATTCCAGATGCAATAGAACTCAGACAAATCCTGTAGTTGATTTTCCACATCTGCCATTTGAGCAGAGCATTCTTTCTCTTTGATTACTTATAATTTCTCTTAAGTACTTACACAAATGTAAGTACTCCTGTGTTGTTTTATGCCCCCACGAAGTAACTGTGGCCAAGAAACTTCCCTCATGTTTATTTTTTTGAGATGGGAGTCTTGCTCTGTCACCCACGTTGGAGTGCAGTGGCACGATCTTGGCTCATGGCAATCTCTGTCTTCTGGGTTCAAGCGATTCTCCTGCCTCAGCTTCCAGAGTAGCTGGGATTACAGGTACCCATCACCACGCCCGGTTAATTTTTGTATTTTCAGCAGACGACGTTTTACCATGTTAAGCTGGTCTGGAACTCCTAACCTCAAGTGATCCACCCCCCCTTGGCCTCCCAAAGTGCTGGGATTACATGTGTGAGACACCACACCCAGCCGCTCATGTCCTTTTAAATCTTTGCTTAATTGTCACCTCAGTGAGGCTTACCTTGAGCTCTGCTTTAAAATTCCAACCCTCCTGCCCCCACATTCTGCATTTTCCTCTGTTCTCTTGTTCATAGCACTGATTATCTTTTCTCACAATATAGTTCAGCCTGTCTCCCGTTGGATGTGAACATCTTGTGGCCAGGGAGTTTGGGTCTTAATGTTATAGAAGGGTGCCTGATATCCAGTGTGAACTCAGTATTTGTTAAATCAATGAAGGTACAGTGTTGTTACAAGTCACATCTTTCCTCCATAAGTTTGAACCCAGGTTTGATTGTAAACCTAATAAGAAATGAAAAAACATTGAGCAAAAAACCCTAAAAACGTTACATTTATTATAGATAAGCAAAGGCTTAAGCATTCTTTCATGTAGCAAGGGAAAAAAAAAAAATTGGCTTTTGTGTACTATACCTCCAAGGAAAAAAATTCCTTTATAATCCTTATGAAAAGAGGGTACTCATGGGAAAGGAAACAAGAAATAAGAATGACTTTAAAGGGAGTGCTGGCTCTCCAGCCCACCTCCTCACTTAGGAAGGCCTCCAGTCCTTCCCCAGCACATACTTCATAGAAAAGAACAGATGAAGTCATAACTACCTGATCACTCACCACAAAATCCCCCACTTTCATCCTTATGCTCAGGCTGTGCTTTTTTTCTTTTTTTTTCTTTCTTTTTTTTTTTTTTTTTTTTTTGGAGATAGGGTCTGGCTCTGTCTCCCAGGCTGGAGTGCAGTAAAACAATCATAGCTCATTGTAACCTTGAACTCCTGGGTTCAAGTAAATTGTCCTGCCTCAGCCTCCCAAGCAGCTAAGACTACAGGCACACCACCATGCCCAGTTAATTTTTTTTTTTTTAGAGGCGGGGTCTTGCTATGTTGTCCAGGCTGGTCTCCAACTCCTGGCCTCTAGCAATCCTCCCACCTTGGCCTCCCAAAGTGCTGGGATTACAGGTGTTAGCCATCAGTCCTTTCAGTTACAATAAAACGACGTTTAGAGGCCCATCAAAGGCCAACCACCATTTGTGGTTTAGATCCCATCTCCTGCTCAAGGACATGTGATTCTGAAAATAACCCCCTCTTTTCTCCCTCACAATACATTTCTAGTTCTCTAATTCATTATTTGAACATCAACATACAAATATAATATTCCCTGTCTTAAAAAAACAAACTCTCTGGCCTCGGTTCCCCTTCAGCAATAGTCTAATTTCTCTGCTCCCTGACACAGTAAAGCATCAGTATTTTACCCCTCCATTTTCTTCGCAGCCTATTCCAACTGTGTTCTTATTTGTAACACTTCACTAAAATTTGTTAGGTCTAATGGCCCTCATGTGAGCCTTTCCTCCTCTCATTCTTGAGCAGTTGTTTCTCTAGGCTCAACGACATCCATGCGCTGCTGGTTTTCCTTCCACCTCAGCAACCCCTCCTCCTCCTCTGCTCGGCATCTAAATATAGGCCTTCTACAATGGGCACACCGTCTACTCTCTGTGTCTACAGGTTCTGTATTCTTGGATTCAACCGACTGCAGATCAAAAATATGGGAAAACAAATAAAAATCAATAAAGATACAAAAAATATAGTGTCACAATTTACATAGCATTGATGCTATGTTAGGTATTATAAGTAATCTAGAGATGATTTAAAGTATATGGAAGGGTGTGTGTAGGTTATGTGCAAATAGTATGTCATTTTTTTTTTTTTTTTGAGATGGAACCTCGCTGTCACTCAGGCTGGAGTGCACTGGCCCCATCTTGGCTCACTGCAAGCTCCGCCTCCTGGTTTCACACCATTCTCCTGCCTCAGCCTCCCGAGTAGCTGGGACTACAGGCACCCGCCACCACACCAGGCTAATTTTTATATTTTTAGTAGAGACGGGGTTTCACTGTGTTAGCCAGGATGGTCTCGATCTCCTGACCTTGTGATCCACCCATCTCGGCCTCCTAAAGTGCTGGGATTACAAGCATGAGCCACCGTGCCCCGCCAAACAGTATGTCATTTTAAGGAACTTGAGAACCTGCAGATTTGGGTATACATTGGGGGTCTTGGAACCAGTCCCCCTTGGATACTGAGGGATAACTGTACTACATAAGACTGGGAAACTCACCTGCTTATATTCTGTAAGAGGCCTTAGAGGACACTCCATTTACCCAAGCGATGAGAAATGCACCTGGTGACAGGGGCTGAGAAGACCATTGATCAGCTCTGGAGGTCTGGGCTCAGGGCAAGAGATGCTGTTATGGAACTGCACTGATAGCAGTGGGAGTGAGGATGGGAATGGAGGCCAGATGGCGTCACCTAATGGCCAGCAACAATGTGGGCACACTGCTCACAATGAGCTGCAGGGTCAGAATAGGGGAGAGGGGCTGGGGAATGGGCAAGGGGAGTAACCTGTAGAGAGCTGTGATAACACCTGATAAAACACCTTCCTAGAGGCAAGACAAATGGGCACCCAATGACAGCATTGCTTAGTTTATACAATTAAATAAATCAAGAGGCCGGACGCAGTGGCTCACGTCTGTAATCTCAGCACTTTGGGAGGCCAAGGCAGGTGGATCACGAGGTCAGGAGATTGAGACCATTCTGGCCAACATGGTGAAACCTCGTCTCTACTAAAAATACAAAAATTAGCGGGGCGTGGTGGTGCGTGCCTGTAGCCCCAGCTACTCAGGAGGCTGAGGCAGGAGAATCACTTGAACCTAGGAGGTGGAGGTTCCAGTGAGCCGAGGTCACGCCACTGCAGTCCAGCCTGGGCGACAGAGCGACACTCCATCTAAAAAAAAAAAAGAAAAAATGAAATCAAGAAAAACCAGGAGGCTGAGGGCAGTCACCCCAATAAAAAGTTTTGATACTGCTGTGGTCTGAATGTGTCCCCTAAAACTCACATGTTGAAATTTAGAGCCCAATGTGATAACATTAAGAGGAGGAGCCTTTCGGAGGTGATTGTCTTGAAGTCAGAGCCCTCATGAATGAGGTTAGCAACCACATAAAAGGTCTGGAGAGAACTAGCTAGGCCCTTTTTGTCATTCTTTTTATTTTTTATTATATTATTTTTTGAGACAGAGTCTCACTCTGCCGACCAGGCTGGAGTACAGTGGTACAATCTCAGCTCATTGCAACCTCCGCCTCCCAGGTTCAAGTGATTCTTGTGCCTCAGCCTCCTGAGTAACTGGAATTACAGGCATGCGCCACCATAGCCAGCTAATTTTTGTATTTTTAGTAGAGACAAGGTTTCACCATGTTGGCCATGCTGGTCTTGAACTCCTGACTTCAAGTGATCCACCCACCTCAGCCTCCTGAAGTGCTGGGATTACAGGCACGAGCTACTGCACCCGGCCTGCCATTCTTGCTGCCATGTGAGGACACAGCATCCATCACCTCTGGTGGCCACAGCAATAAGGCACCATCTTGGAAGCAGAGAGCTGCCTTTACCAGACTCTGAACCTACTGGCACCTCGGTCTCAGATTTCTAACCTCTGAGACTGTGAGAAATAAATTTCTGTTCTTTTTGTTTGTTTGTTTTGAGACGGAGTCTCACTCTATAGCTAGGCTGGAATGCAGTGGCTCAATCTTGGCTCACTGCAACCTCTGCCTCCCGGCTTCAAGTGATTCTCCTGCCTCAGCCTCCTGTGTAGCTGGGACTACAGGCATGCGCCACTATGCCCAGCTAATTTTTGTATTTTTAGTAGAGATGGAGTTTCATCATGTTGGCCAGGATCGTCTCGATCTCTTGACCTCGTGATCTGCTTGCTTTGGCCTCCCAAAGTGCTGGCGTGAGCCACTGCACCTGGCCTAAATTTCTGTTCTTTATAAGTTACCCAGTCTCAGGTATTTTGTTGCAGCAGCAGGAACCAATTTAGACAGATCCCCTTTCTCCACTGGGCCTGACCCAATTATCCAATTATCAATCCCAGAACTGAAGCAGAAGTCAGGCTCCTATGACAAAGAGCCCTGAAGCACCACCACAACTGCCATTCAGTACTGAATATCTCATCCTTCCTCAAAGGAACCTATGGTCATTGACACACAATCATCATATATTGAGGAAGGTGGAACCTGCAGACCTTTTGAGGATTGTTAGGCACAGGTTGGAACTGACATTTTATCTAGGACCCAAAGTGCCAACACAGCCCCTTTTAGAGTAGGAGCATTTGGAGCCAGGTAATAAGTAGAGCCCCAGCCCAGATCCAGCTAACAGTGGGTTTTTCAGTCATCAGATCCATTCAAAGCTGGTCCCCAAGTGCAGATAGGATAAATGGACATACTTGGTGGTTGAACGAACCCTCACATTAGTTCCCTGGTCTGTGGGGTAAGAACCAATAAGAGTATGAAAGGTGAAGCGGGAAGCTTCTGAAATTGCCACCACTACTCCCCTCCCCAGCCAAAATTAAAAAGTAAAAATACAACCCAATCGCATCAACGGGGAATGGTAGAGGTGTGTGTCACCTTCAAAAGGGTGGTGGTCGGTGTTAAATCCTGGTTTAATCTGCCAGCTCGTCCCTGCAAAAACTAGATAGTTCATGGGAGATGACAGCAGAATACGAAAACTTTTCCAGGTAGTAGCCCCGATGCCTCAAGCTCAAACACAGGAGTTGATCGCAGTTTGTCCTACTAACCCTTCTCTTGCATGTTCCCCAGGAAGAAGGTTGATCGGAATCCTTGAGAAACATGGGGTGGGAGCAGTGACGGACTGCGAATAGGATGGAGGAAATTTGGGGGCACGGGTGATGGAAATATTCTAAAACTAGGTTGTGGTGATTATTGCATGACTCTATAAATTTGCTAAAAATCACTGAATTGTATACTTAAAATAGTTGAATTTTACAGCACATAAATCATCCCTCAATAAAGGGAAGAGCGTATGAAATATATTAGTTATAATAACTTGTGTACTTATGTACTATGGTTTTTATGCCTCTTCTTCCAGTTACCAACACTCTTTCATTAGGGCTGATCAAATCCTCCCATCAAACAAGTGAAGACAGTGAAGACATGCCCAGTGGAGTAGCTTTGCTGTGAAATTTTGAAAATTGGAAACTCTTCTCCCAGCACCTTCTTCGGTCCTTGGCCCCATTTATAAGAATCCTCCACTGTATTATAGTGTTGAATTTTTACCATATTGTGCTCACTAGACTTTTATAAAAATATATTCTAACTGTTCTTCATGCACGCTTAACCTTGCTAAATACAGGATGATCTTTGTCCAGTTTCACAACTTACCCCTAAGGTGCAATCATAATTCATACTAATTCCCAAAGTCCTTCGCAGTTTTTTTTCAGACTGAATCTACTAGATTTGAATTATATATGTGGCTCACTCTTACCAAGAGTTGCATTTATATAGGCAAATGTTAACAATCTTTGAAAGACAGAACATAATATAGAAAACATTTATATCCTCAAACAATATTAGCACAGTCCTGTAACTGTTCTTAAACTAGAGTTACTATGAACTTGATTTCCTAAAACAGATGTTATGGAGGAGCCAGGGCTTGAATCTGAATCTTATGATTCCCTGTCGAGTGCTCTTTTTCCTATTCCATACTATCTCCCCTGCACTATAATTTAGGGAAGAATGTGCTAAGTGCCATTAAAAAGTCAGATAAAACAGAGGAAAGAGGCATTTCAGATGAGGATGAGGGTGATATCTGAATTAGACCTCAAAGGGTACAAATGTTTTAAATATGAGGTACTGCATGGTGGATGTGAAGAAAGGAGGACATTTAGTGGGCAAGGAAAATGCATTCCCAAAAAAGGAAACAATATGGGGAAAGGCACAGAAGTTTGGGCCTAGAGCACGGAAGGCAATGAACATTGACTATGGAGTAAGGATTTGAAAACCTGTCCATAAAATAGATTTAAGTGAATTATGACATGTATCCATGAAATAGCATATAGCCTTTAAAAATCAGAGTTATGAAGACTGGAGATATCGGACAATAGTTATCAGAAACACTATGAGTTCAGATAACCTACTTAGGATAGTACATGAAAGTGCCTTGCAAACTGCAAATAACAATCTTTTGGAAGGTTTATAATGGGGAGTGAAAAGAGAGGAACCATGATAGCTTTAGAAAAGAAAAGGGTTGCAGGAAGGGCTTTTTTAAAGGCTAGAGTAGGGTTCAATGAAGAGTTATAAAGTAAGGTGTGAGAAGATATAAATGAGTGACGGAGCAAATCCTCAAGGAGATGGGATGGGCCAGAGTCAAGGGGACAAGAGATCAAACAGACCAGAGAAGAAAAGAGGAAAGTGTGTAAGTCCACAGATGGGGGAGGAAACTGCGTCCCCACTCAATCTCCTGTGGTGAGATCCAACAGTTTACTCTGTGAAGGCAGAAGCTGTGGCTATTTCCAACTTTCACTTCTCTCTTTTATTCCCCTACTACAAGAAGAGAGTGACACTCCCAGCCGTTAGCTCCCTGAACTTACCACGCCATGGCTTATGTTTGCCCTGAACATGCCTGTCCTGATTTCAAAGGAAGAGATGTCCCTGTCCCTAGGCTGTGCTGTGGAGCCTAGTCCCTCTTTTCTCCTCTGACACCTTGCTTTATCAATGATCCCTGCTCTCTGGAGCCTTCTCAGCATATACATAACTGCTTATTAAATACCTCCACTCAGATGCTTCACAGCTACCTCAAACTCAGGGTATCTCTCCCTACAAACCAGCTATCCCTCTTGTCTTCTCTACATCACTCATCAGAGCTCTGCTAGGCTTCCTAGACCCTTCTCTCTCCACTCCAACAGCTAACTAATAACCCCATCCTTTCCGTTTTACCTTTGAAATCACTCAGCATGCACATCTTCCTCTTTATTTCCACTGCCACTATTTTAGTTACTAGTCTGTTTTTCTTGACTGTAGCACCATAGCAGTAGTTTAACTGGTAGTCCTGATTCTAGCTTCATCCACCATCAACCTACCCTTTCTATCATTATTAGGGCAATCGTTCAAAAATGCACTACCACATCACTTCTCTACTTGAAACCTTTCAGAGTCTCTCATCAGAATAAAGTTCAAATTAATTATTTCCTTTTTTTTTTTTTTTTTTTGAGACAAGGTCCCACTCTGTTGCCTAGGCTACAGTACAGAGTGCAATTCCAGCTCACTGCAGCATTCCCAGCCTTGACTTCCTGGTCTCAAGGGATCCTCCTGCTTCAGCCTCCCGAGTAGCTGGGACTACAGGTGTGCACCAACATGTCCAGCTAATTTTTAAAAATTTTTTGTAGAGATAAGGGTCTCACTATGTTGCCCAGGCTGATCTCAAATTCCTGGGCTCAAGTGATCTTCCTGCCTCAACTTCCGAAAGTGTTGGAATTACAGTTGTGACCACTGTGCCTGGCTAAGTTCAAATTTCTTAGTACAGCACAGAATGCTCCTCATGATCTTCTTCATCTCTGACCCTCTGAAGAGCTTGAGTTTTGGACATTAACTGTACTTGAGGGAATGTAACCGGCATCTCAGGCCTCCATGCTCTGAGCGTGCTCTTGCTCTCCTGTTGTCTTGAGATACCTCATCGGCTGTGAACATCTGGCTCAAGTGCCATCATTTCTGTAAAATCTTCCCTGAGGTTTTCCAACACAGTCCAGAGCCATTTCCTCCCACCATTACATCTTACATTGTTCTAGAATACTGATTTATCTCCTCCTTAGGATCTTCATTTTTCTTTGTATCCTTGGCATCTGACACAGAGCCTGTCCCAGTGCTTATTGAAAGTCATTAAATGTTTATTGAAAGAAAGATGGGCTTAAATGCCACATCCTTGTGCCACACACCAAGGCAGGCACGTTCATTCTCAGACAACCTCTAGGTAAAACCCCATAGGTGTCTCATAATACACACATTGCATACACCACTTATGCACACAGTCCTCTTTGCAATGTGTTAGTGCTTCCTTTCTACCTGTTTCATCACATTTGTGTGCAGATTTCTGGGGCTGCATTAGCCATCCTTCTCCTATCATATTTTCTCATTTTCCCTAGAAGATTCCATGAAACTAATAATAATATCTCTTTTTAAAATATGAGTAACTTCCAAAGCTTTCAATGTTTCACTTTCTAAAATGAAACTACACTATTAGAGCTGCAACCCACTGTGCATTTCTCATGGTTTAATTTGTCATTCTAAGTTTTAGATTTGAAAAATTAAATATTTTTGTTTCAACATTCATATAAGACCTCTCTTATAGAATTCCTCAATAAAAATGACAACAATAATAATACCTTTTATTTATTCACTACTTCCTTCAGGACCAGATATATACTCTACATTTATTTTCACCTTGTATTTATCTAATTTAAGTACGAAACTAACTTTAGTGAGATAAAATAATTTTTCTCTTCCACCTAAGGGGTGTGTGTGTGTGTGTGTGTGTGTATATATATATATAATATTTATTTATTGAGACAGGGTCTCACTCTGTTGCCCAGGCTAGAGTGCAGTGGTGAGATCTTGGTTCACTGCAGTCTCTGCCTCCCGGATTCAAGCAATTCTCCTGCCTCAGCCTCCCAAGTAGCTGGGACTACAGGCACTCACCACCATGCCCAGCTAATTTTTGTATTTTTTTTTAGTACAGACAGGGTTTCAACATGTTGACCAGGCTGGTCTAGAACTCCTGACCTCAAGTGAGCCACCTGCCTTGACCTCCCAAGGTGCTGGGATTACAGGCGTGAGCCACCGTGCCCAGTCGTAAGGCATATTTTGATCAATAGCTATACCTCCAGTCTGGTTTGGGATTTATCAAAAGGATAATATGTATGTTAAATACATTTATTTTTCTAGTGCATCTCACAAAATCAGCTATCTCTGGTTCCTTTGTTTAAATTCAGAACTAATTCCTCAAAACTATGTTAAAGTGGAAATTATAAGGGTTACGTGTTAAGAGCCAGTCCTTTCCTTTCATCTGGGTTTTTCTCTTTGTTTTGAGACAGGGTTTCACTCTGTTGCCTAGGCTAGAGTGCGGTGTATGATCATGGTGCACTGCAGCATCCTCCTGGGCTCAGGCCATCCTCCTGCCTTAGCAACTCCCCATCCCCACCTCCTTACCCCCACACCACACTCCCCTCCCCTGCCACCCAGTAAGCTGGGACAAGTGCTTGCCAGCATGCCTGGCTAATGTTTCTGATTTTCAGTAGAGATGAGCTCTTCCTATGTTGCCCAGGCTTTTTTTCTTTTTTATTTGAGACAGAGTCTCACTCTGTCACCCAGGCTGGAGTGCAGTGGCCAGATCTCCGCTCACTGCAAGCTCCGCCTCCCGGGTTCACACCATTCTCCTGCCTCAGCCTCCCAAGTAGCTGGGACTACAGGCGCCCGCTACCATGCCCGTCTAATTTTTTGTATTTTTAGTGGAGACGGGGTTAGCCAGGATGGTCTCGATTTCCTGACCTTGTGATCCGCTCGCCTCGGCCTCCCAAAGTGCTGGGATTACAGGTATGAGCCACTGCACCTGGCCGCCCAGGCTTTTTTATCTGGGTTTTAATTCCAAAGGATTTCAGAGTTGGTGTCTTTTAAAATTTGGTTGGTATTATGAAGAATATGCCTGCCTGGACAGAAAAAGGATGTCTTGCAGAGGAAATAAAAAGTTGAAGTGAAATCCATGACTATTTTTGTGCATCATTAAAGGCCTGATAATATGGGAGTGGTATTCTGTGAAAATATTTGACAAAAAACCCACTGTATGTTTATGTTAAATAGAATATATTTGATTATTCACAGGAAGACATTAGAAGTAATCGCATTTTTGGAATGTAAGACTTTACCATTTATACAGATTTTAATATATCATCTGCATGGATTGATTTGGCTAGCATATGTAGTAGTGACTCTTCCTGGAGTGGTTGACGAAAATGATTACTGTTTAATCCTCAGGCTTGTTTAATCTAAATCATTTCTATTTTCTTTAAAAACAGCTGGCATCTAAAAATGAAAGGAAAAATGTTTTATAAGTTTTGGGGAAAGACTAACATTCAGTGACAGAACCCCTAAACAGCCAATTTTTGATCACATATGGAAAAGGGGTGCAAAGTAAGCCTATAGATAAGTGAATTCCACAGATAATATGAACACTATATTTTGTTTGTTTGTTTTGAGACAGAGTCTTGCTCTGTTACCCAGGCTGGAGTGCAGTGGTACAATCTCGGCTCACTCTGCCTCCCAAGTTCAAGCGATTCTCCTGCCTCTGCCTCCCAAGTAGCTGGGATTAGAGGTGCTCAACACCATGCCCGGCTAATTTTTGTATTTTTAGTAGAGACAGGGTTTCACCATGATGGCCAGGCTAGTCTCGAACTCCTGACCTCAAGTGATCTGTCCACCTCAGCCTCCCAAAGTGCTGGGATTATATTTTTGATAGAGATGGGGTTTTGCCATGTTGTCCAGGCTGGCCTCGAACTCCTGACCTCAAGTGATCCACCCACCTCAGCTTCCCAAAGTGTTGGGATTACAGGTGCAAGCCACCACACCTGGTCTTCAACACTATATTTTAACTGTTACTTTTGTTTGTTTCTTTCAGCCTTTTTCCCACTAAGGAACACCATGAAGAACAAGGTGGACTGAATTTCATCTTCCTTGGTTTGGTTGGCAGTTGACAGAATGTAGAAAAAATAATCTGAATAATCCAAAAGTGATTTACCAGCATGGCATAGTTAAGAATTGATAGTATTGGCTGGGTGTTGTGGCTTACACCTGTAACCCCAGCACTTTGGGAGGCTGAGGCAGGTGGATCACCTGAGGTCAGGAGTTCGAGACCAGCCTGACCAACATGGAGAAATCCTGTCTCTACCAAAAATACAAAATTAGGCAGGCATGGTGGTGCATGTCTGTAATCCCAGCTACTCGGGAGGCTGAGGCAGAAGAATCACTTGAACCTGGGAAGTGGAGGTTGCAGTGAGCCAAGATCGTACCATTGCACTCCAGCCTGGGCAACAAGAGTGAAACTCTGTCTCAAAAGAAAAAAAAAAAAAAAAGAATTGATAGTATTAAGGCACCCTCTTAATTCAACTATGAGAAAAGCTGGGTCTCAATGGCAGCATATGGAGGCATGCCCTACTGAGTGCCTCCTCATCCCCAAAGCTGTGTTACAAACAGGCCACGGCATTTATGAACATATCCACGTCCTGAAACGGGACAGAGGTGGCAGCAGCTGTGTCTGCTGTTTGGGATCACGCCAGCAAGTGTAGCATTGGTCCTGGGTCCCAAGTCTAACATTCACTCCTATTCAGTACCTTTTATGAGATCGGTAGTTGAGGATATCAAAATGAATATGAGACAATTCCTGTACTCAAAAGTTCTAGTCAAGTCAAAGGACGTGCAAGCAGAGAACTGTAATGCTGTGTCATAGGTGCTATTATGTCAAATGGTACAGTGTGGGCACATGGGAGAAAGCAAGTCAGTTCCTTTTGGGAGACAGAGCAGGAAAGGCTTCAGAGAGGAGGCAGAGCTTGAGATGACAGGCGTTTGTGAGGTGGGAACTGAGTAAGTGAGAAAAAAGGAGCTGGAGAAGAACATACCAAGTAGGAGAAGCTGCATGAGCAATAAAAGGAAAGCACAGAAATAACATACCATGCATAAAGGTAGGGAGTAGAACCATGGTTATTAGAGGCTGAGAAAGGTAGTGAGGGGAGGATAGGGAGAAGTTAGTGACTGGATACAAAATTACAGCTAGATAGGAGGAATAAGTCCCAGTGTTCTATAGCACTGCAGGGTAACGAGAGTTAACAGCAATTTTTTAGATATTTTCAAATAGCTAGAAGAGAGGATTTTGAATCCTCCCAAAACAAAGAATTGATGAATGTCTGGAGTGATAGATTTGCTAATTACACTGATTTGATCATCACACGTTGTGTACATGCATGGAAATACTACTCTGTATCGTGTGTGTGTGTGTGTGTGTGTGTGTGTGTATATATATATATATATATATTTTTTTTTTTTTTAGAAGTTGTCTCTCTCTGTCACCTAGGCTGGAGTGTGGTGGTGAGATCTTGGCTCACTGCAACTTCTGCCTCTTGGATTCAAGCTATTCTCCTGCCTCAGCTGCCCAAGTAAGTGGGATTACAGGCACATGCCACCACACCTGGCTAATTTTCTGTATTTTTAATAGAGACGAGGTTTCACCATGTTGGTCAGGCTGGTCTTGAACTCCTGAACTCAAGTGATCCACCTGCCTCAGCCTCCCAAAGTGCTGGGATTACAGGTGTGAGCCACCATGCCCAGCCTGTATCCTATAAATATGTACAATTAATATGCTAACTAAAAAGAAAAGAAAAGAAAAGAAAATCACATGTTTAGAAAGCTGCAATCGGTTAGACATGGCTGATATGCATGATGAGAAGGAGAAAGCAGTGAATGGTAAGACTGGATAGGAGGGCCAGAGCCAGATCATAGGGAACTTTATACACCATGCTAAGGAGCTCAGATTTGATCCAGAATGTGATTGGGAACCACTGAAGGGCTTTATGCAAGGGAGGGGCATGAAAATATTTTGCTTTTGAAAGATCAAAATATGTCTACTCTATGGAGGATGGCATGAAGGGGACCAAAACTGAAGGCAGAAACAATAATTAGGAAGTGAGTGCAACAAGTCAGATGAGAAATGACAGGGGCTTGAAATGAAGCAGTAGCAGTGGGGATGGAGTAAAGGGGCCCTACAAGGTTAGAGGGAGGGGCTTCCAATTACAGCACCAGCTATGACAGGAGATGGAAGAACCCTCGTCTGAGGATGGAAGGGAAGGCTAGGTTGCACAGTATGGAAATGTGACTTCAGGAACTCCTATTAAATCTTGTGTTATTGTCAAATTACATGGAAATGTAAGATTATTTATCATGATCATCAAGGTGACCTACCATAGTCATGGACTTTGGATGATTTTCTAAACTTTTCGATCTGTAAGAAACAGAAAGAAAATAATGTAAAAAGGAGGAAGGGGGGACTGAAATAGTGAACATGGTGAGCAAGTATGCCATTATTTAGCATATTTTCCCCCCACTTTCAAGGAGAAATCGTCAATTAAGATAGAACTATGAGACCCTCAGAGATTAAGATCAAGCTCTTTGGTATATAACATGTGGATCATTCTCACTTCATTTAAATAAAAACAATGAGGCAGGGTATGGTGGCTCACACCTGTAATCCCAGCACTTTGGGAGGCCAAGGTGGGTGGATCACTTGAGGTCAGGAGTTCAAGACCAGCTCTGCCAACATGGTGAAACCCTGTCTCTACCAAAAATACAAAGATTACCTGGGCATGGTGGCATGTGCCTGTAACCACAGCTACTCAGGAGGCTAAGGCAGCAGAATTACTTGAACCTGGGAGGCGGAGGCTGCAGTTAGCTAAGATCGTGCCATTGCACTGCAGCCTGGGTGACAGAGTGAGACTTCATCTCAAATAAAAAAATAAATAAAATAAAAAAAAATGAGGCACACTCTCACTACATTTAACATTCCCATAGATTTACTTAAGATACGATTCTGACTGACTTGAAAACTTAATGAATTTACTTGAAAGTCATGAAGAACTAGAGGCAAAAATAAAACATCTGAGGCTGTTAAGATACTTGCTTTTATATCCTTATGTCCCACTATTTCCACTAGTGAAGAGAACTGGCAAAAGCAATGCCATAATTTTGAGAGGCTGCAGAGGTAAGCTGAAGCTTGTTTGCATGCCGAATATACCGAGATCAATTGGGCCAATCATCACAGGCTTCACAGAGGGTGGTGGCTGAAAGCTGATGTAGGTCTGGAGTTTTCTAACAAATGTCCTTCTTGGCTGGAAAGGGTTTTGAGAGCTCTTCTGCCCATCTCACCCCCGAGTAGCTGGGATTACAGGTGCCCACCACCATGCCTGGCTAATTTTTGTATTTTTAGTAGAGATGGGGTTTGGTCTTGAACTCTTGACCTCAAGTGATTCACCGGCCTCAGCCTCCCAAAGTGCTAGGATTACAGGCATGAGCCACCGTGCCCTGCCCATACTGCTGTGTTCTTAATCAACCCCACAGGGTTTGTGCATACACCTTGTAGCATCAGATATTGAGCCTCTTCTAAAATAGCAGACTGTAAGGCTTAATGTTAGTGTAAGAAAATCTGGTGATAAAATACAGAGCAGGGCAAGTAGTTTCGTTGTAGACAAAAATCTTAGCCCATAATCTTTATAGTTTCTTCCTTAGAGTGACTGTACATTCCATGAGAGCAGGGAATCTGGCTTTCCATTTCAGGTTCTACAAAAAAAAAATTAATCAAGCAACTACTTTATGCTAGGCAAAACATGAAGCACTTTCATACAATGTATCTTGTTTACCTTAAATTGAGATAAGAAATAGTTTTTTTTTTTAATATCTATCTATCTATCTATCTATCTATCTATCTATCTATCTATCTATCTATCTATCTATCTATTTTTTTGAGACTGAGTCCCACTGTGTTGCCCAGGCTGGAGTGCAGTGGCACAATCTTGGCTCACTGCAACCTCCACCTCCCAGGTTCAAGCGATTCTCCTGCCTCAGCCCCCTAGTAGCTGGGATTACAGGCACGTGCCACCATGCCCAGCTAATTTTTGTATTTTTAGTAGAGACGGGGTTTCACCATGTTGGCCATGCTGGTCTCAAACTCTTGACCTCAGGTGATCTACCCCCCTTGGCCTCCCAAAGTGCTGGGATTACAGGTGTGAGCCACCACACCCAGCTGTATTATCTATATTTTAAAGATATTAATTTAAAAAAGAGAGGGAAACTTACCTTGGTTTTCTGGCTTTTTCTCTGGGCTTTCTAATTAAATCCTCTAAATGTTTATTTCTCTTTTCCAAACTGAAAGAAGAAACAATTGAATTTTATGACTAAAACTGACTTTTCTAGACCATTATTTTGTTAGATTCACTAGAGGATTTTAGTAGATAAAAATAGGTAATCTAAGGCCGGGCGTGGTGGCTGAAGCCTGTAATCCCAGCACTTTGGGAGGCCGAGACGGGCGGATCACGAGGTCAGGAGATAGAGACCATCCTGGCTAACACGGTGAAACCCCGTGTCTACTAAAAAATACAAAAAACTAGCCGGGCGAGGTGGCGGGCGTCTGTAGTCCCAGCTACTCGGGAGGCTGAGGCAGGAGAATGGCGTAAACCCGGGAGGCGGAGCTTGCAGTGAGCTGAGATCCGGCCACTGCACTCCAGCCTGGGTGACAGAGTGAGACTCCGTCTCAAAAAAAAAAAAAAAAAAGGTAATCTAATTATCTATACACTATCCAACCACCTAACCATATAGAAACTTGGGATTCTTTCCTAGCAACTCAAAATTATTCTATCAGTTTTTCCCTTTATAGGTTCCAGTGGTGAAGAAGGAAAGTAGACAGTAGCAAATATATAAAGTAGCATTCAGATATTCTCCCATTTGCTTACACAGTGGTTCACTTATACTGATCCTTCTATCTGAGTAAATCCAATATGATCCTGAGGGTAACATGTTAAAAACAAAACTCCTGGCTAGGCGTGGTGGTTCACACCTGTAACCCCAGCACTTTGGGAGGTTAAGGCAGGTGAATCTCTTGAGCCCAGGAGTTCATGACCAGCCTGGGCAACGTGGTGAAATTCTGTCTCTACAAAAACACAAAAACTAGCTAGGCATGGTGGCACATGCCTGTGATCCCAGCTACATGGGAGACTGAGCTGGGAGGATTTCTTGAGCCCAGGAGGTGGAGGTTGCAGTGAGTCAAAATCATGCCACTGCACTTCAGCCCGCGACAGAGCTAGACTCTGTCTCAAAAAAGAAAAAAAAAAAAAAAAAAAAAAGAAAGAAAGAAAGAAAGAAAGAAAGAAAAGAAAAGAAAAGAAAAGAAAAGAAAAGAAAAGACAAAAAACCCTGAGCTAGAAACAGCTTAACACGCAAAAATATGTGACAGCATTACAGGACCATCACAAACCTATTTTTCCATCCAGGGAGGTTGTATGAGCTTCCCGTGGCTGCTGCAACAAATCAGCACAAATTCTGTGGCTTAAAACACATACATTTATTTTCTTCTGGAGGTCAGAAGTCCAAAATAAGCTTCACTGGCCTGAAATCAAGGTATTGGCAGGGATGTGCAGCCTCTAGAAGTTCGAGAGGAGAATCCTTTGCCTGGCCTCATCCAGCATCTGGAGGCTGTTCTTATTCCTGAGGGGGCTTGGCCCCACATCACACCACCTTTTCTCCCCATTTCCACTGTCAGGTTGACTCTTCTTCTTCTGTCACCAAATCTCTCTCTGCCTCCCCTGTCTTATAAGTACCCTTGTGATTGCATTTAGGGCCCACTCAGATAATCCAAAATAATCTCCGCAACTCAAGATGTAATCACATCTGCAAGGCTCTTTTGCTATATAAGGTAACAGTCACAGGTTCTCATGATTAGAACTTGCATGTCTTTGGGCCATTCCTCAGCCTACTGTAGAGGATAAATAGGCCCTGAGAGGAGATGAAATTCTACCGCAGAGGTCTAAACTCAAATGCCTATAGAAGGGTCAGGCAGGTATGTGAAATGAGCAAAGCCAGCTAAATGGTGATTCAGACAAACCAAAGCGCATACACCCCTAGGCCCTGCCTAAAAGAAGTTGCTACTTAGCTCTTGCCAAATGTTGCCATGTGAGAATGCTGCAGCCATGATTAGATCTTCTTGTCTTACTTATTTTTAAATTTTTATTATTGAGAGACAGAGTCTCACCCTGTCACTCAGTCTGGAATGTAGTGGTGCAATCACAGCTCACTGCAGCCTCAAACTCGCGGGCTGAAGCAATCCTCTCATCTCAGCCTCCTGAGTTAGCTAGGACTGCAGGTGCATGCCACCACACCTGACTAATTGTTTTAATATTTTGTAGAGACAAGAGTCTCGCTATGTTGCCTAGGCTGGTCTTGAACTCCTGGCCTCAAAATATCTTCCCGCCTCAGCCTCCCAAAGTGCTGGGATTGTAGGCATGAGCCACTATGCTCAGCCTACTCTTGTTTTTAAAGAGGAGATAGAAATCTAGATTTTTACAGAATATCTTCCCTTTTCAATTTTGGCAATTAATTTAAAAAATACTTTAAACATTATATGGACAAAACACAAATGCCCCAGAATATAACTTGTAAGTTGTCATTTTGAAATCTATACTCTTTCTTTCAGAGATATCAGGCTTTTGTTTTAAAGGGATAAAGAGAAGTTGTCAAACCCAGAAATAGAAGATAATGTGAAACAACTCTGTATAAACCAAAAGCCTGAGTCTGTCATGCTTAATTATCAGAGAAATAGCATGGAATAAATCTTCTGTATTTCTAGAATTGAAAAGAATGAGTCCAACTCCTGAAGGAGGGAGATACCTAAGGAAAGAAAGTGAAAAGTATTTCCAAGTGTGCAACAAGGCAACAGTGGAATATATTGACACTGTGCTTCTGTGTGTAGAGCTGCGGGCAAATAGCTATAATCTAAGCCTACCTAAATGGAGTCCTTGGTTTATTTTGGAGGAAGTCATGTCCTCCATAGAGGCCATGAGAGAACTCTGCTGAGAGCTAGGCAAGCAAAGCAGCACCACTGAATGGAGTATAATGAGTGCTTTGATTTGCATTTAATGACATGACTGTATTTCTTTCTTGTTTTTCTTTTAAGACAGAGTCTCGATCTGTCACCAAGACTGGAGTGCAGTGGCGCAATCTCAGCTCACTGCAACCTCTGCCTCCCTGGTTCAAGTGATTCTCATGCCTCAGCTTCCCAAGTAGCTGGGATTACAGGTGTGCGCCACCATGATTGACTAATTTTTGTATTTTTAGTAGACATGAGGTTTTGGCCGTATTAGCCAGTCTGGTCTTGAACTCCTGGACCCAAGTGATCCTCTCACTTTGGCCTCCCAAAGTGCTGGGATTACAGGCATGAGCCACTGTGCCCAGCTGACATGAATATATTTCATGTGCTTTTTTGCCATACATGTATTTTCTTGGTGGAATCTCTACTAAAATCTTTGCCCATTTTTATTGGGTTATTTGTTTTCTTATGACTGAGTTTTGAGAGTTCATTACATCTGGATAGAAGTTCTTTAGCAGATACATGATTTGCAGATATGTTCTTCCAGACTATGGCTTGTCTTTGATCTGTTAACAGTGTCTTTAGAAGAGTAGTTTTAGGCTGGGTGAGGTGGCTCACACCTGTACTCCCAGCACTTTGGGAGGTTGAGGTGGGCGGATCACGAGGTCAGGAGTTCAAGACCAGCCTGGCCAACATGGTGAAACCCCATCTCTACTAAAAATACAACAACAAAAAAATTAGCCTGGTGTTGTGGCGTGCGCCTGTAGTCCCAGCTACTTGAGAGACTGAGGCAGCAGAATCACTTGAACCCGGGAGGTGAAGGCTGCAGTGAGCTGAGATTGTGTCACTGCCCTCCAGCATGGTGACAGAGTGAGACTCCGTCTCAAAACAACAACAACAACAACAACAAAACAAACAAACAACAAAAAAAAGAAGAGCATTTTTAAATTTTGATGAAGTCAAATTTATCAAAATTTTCTCTAATGAATCATGCTTTTAGTGACATGTCTAAGAAATTATTGCCTAACCCAAAGTCATAGCAATTTTCTGTTTCCTTCTAGATGTTTTAAGGTTTTAGCCTTTATCTTTGGGTATACTATCCATTTTGAGTTTACTTTGTATGTAGTGGAGTGTATAAATCAAAGTTAATTTTTTTGAAAATGGGCAATGATTCCAGCACCATTTGTTGGGAAGGTTATCCTTTTTCCACTTTGTTGCCTTTGTATCTTTGTCAAAAATCACTTGTCCATATATGTATGGGTCCATGTCTGCATTCCCTGGTCTGTTCCATTGATTTTTATATTTTTACACCAATGCTACACTGTTTTGATTATTGTAGCTCTATAAAAAGTCTTAGAATCAGAGTTTCCCTCCCATTTTATCCTTCTTTATCAGAGTTCTTTTGGCTATTCTATGCCTTTTGAATTTCCATATGAATTTAGAATCAGCTTGTTAAGTTTATTTAAAATTGGAATTGCACTGAATCAATAAATGAACTTGGGGAAAATCTTAACAAAATGGACCCATGAAAGAGCTATACCTCTCCATTTATTTAACTCTTTACTTTCTCTCAATGATGTGTTGTAATTTTTAGTGTATGAGTCTTTTACATACTTTTGCCAAATTTATCCTTATGTAGTTTATATTTTTGGAGCTATCAGAAATGCTTTTTAATTTCTGATTGTCTGTTGCTAGTATATAAAAAGACAACTGACTTTTACATATTGATATTGGATCCTGCAACCTTGCTAATCTTAATAGTCCTGGTAACTTTTTTGTAGATTCCATCAGATTCTCTACATAGATGATCATGTGTTTGTGAATACATGCAGTTTTGCTTCATGTCCAGTCTGGATGAATTTTATTTTTCTTGCCTGATTGTACTGGACAGAACTTCCAGTACAATGTGAATGTACTGAAATGTCTTGTTCCTGATGATAAGAAAGCATTTAGTCTTTCATCATTAAGTATAACGTTAGTAAGCTTTTGTAGGTGCTCTTTGTCCTAATTGAGAAAGTTCCTTTCTTTTCCTAGGTTGTTTAGGTTTTCTCATGAAGAATGATGTTGGATTTTGTCAAACGGTTTTTCCGTCTGTCGAAATTATCATATGCTTTTTCTTTTTTAATTTTTTAAATATGCTAACTAACAATGATGGATACAATTGTTATTATATATAAAGCTGGCCCTTTTTTGCTATATAAGGTAACATTCACAGATTCTAGGGATTAGAACATGGATTCACCATTTACTTTTACCTGACATTTTTAGCAGTATATACTGTACCCAATTTGTAGTCTTTTATTCCTCACCCCCTTCCACCCTTTCCCCCAAGTCCCCAAAGTCCACTGTATCATTCTTTTTTTTTCTTTGTCTTTGTACAATATTTTATTAAAGGTCTTTACAGAGCAACATCCAGACTCCAGAATACAGCTGCCAATGAGACCCTGTTACGCTGTGGGGACTGTTTGGGGCACGGCAGGTGGCTCTGGCTCCCCACCCTTCTGCTCTGAGATGGGGGTGGTGGGCAGTATCTCATCTTTGGGTTCCATGATGCTCACGTGGTCAGGCAGGGGCTTCTTAGGGCCAGTTTTACCAGTTGGGTCCCAGGGCAGCATGATCTTCACCTTGATGCCCAGCACACCCTGTCTGAGCAACGTGGCGCACAGCAGTGTCAATGTAGTAGTTAACAGGGTCTCTGCTGTGGATCATCAGGCCATCCACAAACTTCATGGATTTAGCCCTCTGTCCTCAGAGTTTCCCAGACACCACGACCTCGCAGCCTTTAGCCCCACTCTCCATGATGAACCACAACACACCATAGCAGGCCCTCTGCACGGCAAGCCCTCCTAGGGTTTGTAATGCAGACACTCTGCCTGGGCAATGGCACACAGGCCCCTAGCGGCCACCTTTTCAGCATAAAGCTCTACACTGCCCTCTGGAAAGCCAAACCTCTTCTGAACTACAGCAGTCAGTTCCCGAGTCCCCCAGCCCTTCTCACCAAGAACATTCTGTGTTCTGGTGACTAAGGTAATGATTTCTCTTGGCTGGTGTAACTCGCACCTCAACTCCAGAGGAGCCAACTTCAGCCAGTTCCTGAGTAAGAAACTCATTCAGTTCAGCTTAGAAGATGCTATCAGTGACAAACTTCTTCTTGGAAATTTGCATGGCCATCCTGCCGCCATGCTCCGCCGAAAGGAAAGGCACTGTATCATTCTTATGCCTTTGTGTCCTCATAGCTTAGCTCCCACTTATGAGTGAGAACATATGATGTTTGGTTTTCCATTCCTGGGCTACGTCACTTAGAATAATGGTCTCCAATTCCATCTAGGTTGCTGCAAATGCCATTATTTCATTCCTTTTTATGGCTGAATAGTATTCCCTGGTATATATATATATATATATATACCACAATTTCTTTATCCACTCATTGATTGATGGGCATCTGGGCTGGTTCCATATTTTTGTAATTTCAAATTGTGCTGCTAAAAACATGCATATGCAAGTATCTTTTCTGAATAATGACTTCTTGTCCTCTGGGTAGATACCCAGTAGTAGGATTGCTGGATCAAACGGTAGTTCTACTTTTAGTTCTTTAAAGACTCTCCACACTGTTTTCCATAGTGGTTATACTAGTTTACAATTCCACCAGCAGTGTAGAAGTGTTCCCTTTTCACCGCATCCTTGACAACATCTGTTTTTTTTTTTATTTTTTGATTATGGCCATTCTTGCAGGAGTAAGGTGGTATCACATTGTGGTTTTGATTTGCATTTCCCTGATCATTAGTGATGTTGAGCATTTTTTCATATGTTTGTTGGTCATTTCCATATCTTCTTTTGAGAATTGTCTATTCGTGTGCTTAGCCCACTTTTTGATGCGATTTTTCTTTCTTGTTAATTTGTTTGAGTTCCTTGTAGATTCTGTGTATTAGTCCTTTGTCAGATGTACAGAGTGTGAAGATATTCTCCCACTCTGTGGGTTGTCTGTTACTTTGCTGATTATTTCTTTTGCTGTGCAGAAACTTTTTAGTTTAATTAAGTTCCACCTATTTATGTTTTTTTTTAAGAGAATATAGAATTTATTCGATATTGAATATAAAAATAAACCATCTAAATAGGGGCCCAGGGAGCTTCCCTTATTTCTCTAGGTGCCTCCAAGCCTTCCCACCCCAACCCCAATAAAAACATTTTGCATATATAATGGCTAGCAAAGACTAAAAAGATGCAAAACTTCCAAAGACAGCAGGCACTCAGCTTAAGGAGGGTGATGACTGGGTCAGATGAGATCTTCCTGCAGGAGCCCACCATTTTCTTAGTCACAGCACTGACGAAAATACACCCCAGCCTTCTGGACCAGAGGCTGACATTAGGGGGTCCCTGAGCAAGTGATGGGCTGGAGCTGCTCATTGGGAGGCAGACAGTCTACTCCGTCAATGCATCCTCCAACTGCTTCACTCTCAAAGCCTGCTTCTGTTCCTGCAGCACACCACATAACTGATGCATGGCCATTTTTAGCCGGGGGAGCTCATCTGCAAAGATGAGGTGGAACCGGCCTGGCTCCTTATACATGCAGGCTTTGCCACGGGATAACAGCTTGTTGTCCAGGAAGCAGCGAGAGGAGCTGTTCCTCTTCAGATGCACAGGGATCCAGGTACTTTTTCAAGTTGATCCAGACACAGAGGCCAGAGCTGCAGTTGTGAAAGGGGATCTCCAATGCCTTCAGTTTGGCAGTGATGTACTTGTGAGCTTCCCAGAGCCGGTAGTTACTGGCGGGCAGGTACGCTCTGTCAATCCATTCTGTGTTCTGGAGCAGCTGACACAGCTTGTGCCGGGCGATGCCAGAGATACTGCGGAGGTAGCCAAAGGTGCTCACAGCAGAAGACATCTCCTTGTTGTGGGTGTCAACAGAGCACCAAAGCGGAAGGCAGAAATGCCAAAATCCTTCCTGGTGTCCCAGATCACATGGGTCCTGTTGTGATCAGGCAAACTTTTCATGCTCAGGACACTGTGGAATGTGACGGATTCATCAAAAACACAGACAGCACGTAAATCTCATCTATGATCACATGTAGGTTATACCTCTTGGCAAAATCCAGGTATTCCATCGCAAGTCTGAGGAGTAGATGTCACCCAGAGGATTCTGAGGATTGATTAGCACAAGGCCTTGGACCTTTTTCCCCTCAACCCTAGCTTCAAGCAGGGCTTCCTCTAACTTGTCCACAGTGAGGTGGAAAGGATGGATGTTTGTAACAGTGATCTCACTCTCCAGGTGGACAGGAATCAACTCAACCTTCATGTACAGACAGGAGCTAAAGTCAAAGCCACTATCGAAGGGAGCAGGGACCAGGAAGGCCTCGCCTGGATTACACAGAACCATGGCCAGCGCAGAGAAGACAGAGCAGCAGCCATTTAGAACAGCCACATTTTCTGGATCAAGTCAGGCAGGTGCCTTGCACTAGTAGGTCAGGAACCGGGCCACTTCTTCTCGCAGGAACGGGTGCCCTCTCCAATCAGGGTACTGCAGCAAGATGTCCTCAATGCAGTTCATGTTACTTTTTTTTTTTTTTTGAGGCGGAGTCTTGCTCTGTGCCCCAGGCTGGAGTGCAGTGGCACGATCTCGGCTCACTGCAAGCTCCGCCCCCTGGGTTCATGCCATTCTCCTGCCTCAGCCTCCCGAGTAGCTGGGACTACAGGCGCCCACCACCACGCCCGGCTAGTTTTTTGTATTTTTTTAGTAGAGATGGGGTTTCACGGTGTTAGCCAGGATGGTCTCGATCTCCTGACCTTGTGATCCGCCTGCCTCGGCCTCCCAAAGTGCTGGGATTACAGGCTTGAGCCACCGCGCCCGGCCAGTTCATGTTACTTTCTTGCAATCTTTCAATCATCAGATCAATGCAGAGCTTGTTCTCACTGGTGCCAAGGTTAATGAAGCCTAAGGTGTTCTTGTCTTTATGATATTTGTCTTTATGATAGGCACTGTAGTCCTGGAAGCTCGACTGATAGAAGACAGAGATGTCAATCCCACAGTTGGACAGGTCACGGCTGACGAAGGCAGCTTCACAACCACTCAGTTGGGGAACTAGATCAGGCTGCCCGGGCAATTGGCCCCCCTGCCCATATCTGACATCACCCCTAGAGTCCTGGGAAGGAAAACGCACTTGGAGCTCCAGGCCACTCGTGACCCCAGACTATAGGAGCTGGATCATCTGGCACATTAAGCGACCCAGAGGGCTTCCTGCTCACAGACGGCCCGAGCGTGCCTCCGTTCTTCCAGCGGCAGGCCCTGCCTGCTGTCAGCTGTACTCGAAGTACTCCCTCATGGTCTGCCGCAAGTGCAGCATCATCTCCAACAGCTGGGTATAGATGCTCTGGTCTCTGAGGACCTGGCCTCTCGTCTGGCCAGAGGGCACAGGAAGGGTGTCTGACTGATGACTCATACTCTGGGTATCTGTAGTGGCCCCTGAAGGCTGGCTGGCACCTCTGTCTCTGTTTTCACTTATCTTCTCTCCAGCCTAAAGCCTGACTGAGGAAACTGTCCATGATTGTCAGTGCTCAGGGACCTGCTCTGTCGCCCTTCTCCTCATTGAATGTATTAATCATTGTTTTTGTTGCATTTGCTTTTGGGTTCTTGGTCATGAAGTCTTTGCCTAAGCCAATGTCTAGAAGGGTTTTCCGATGCTATCTTCTAGAATTTTTATGGTTTCAGGTCTTAGATGTAAGTCCTTGATCCATCTTGAGTTGATTTTTGTATAAGGTGAGAGTTGAGGATCTAGTTTCATTCTTCTAAATGTGGCTTGACAATTATCCTAGCACCATTTGTTGAATAGGGTGTCCTTTCCCCACTTTATGTTTTTGTTTGCTTTGTTGAAGACCAGTTGGCTGTATTTATGTCAACGTTTTTTTCGTGAAAAAATAAGCCTGGCCAGCATAGTGAAACCCCGTCTCTACTAAAAATACAAAAAAAAATTAGCTGGGCGTGGTGGTGGGTGCCTGTAATCCCAGTTACTTGGGAGGCTGAGGCAGGAGAATCACGTGAACCCAGGAGGCGGAGGTTGCAGTGAGCTGAAATGGCACCATTGCACTCCAGCCCAGGCAACAGTGTGAGACTCCATGTCAAAAAAAGAAAAAGAAAAAAAAGTCAAAGAAACACAACGGGATTGTGACTACAAATAAGGGCAGTACTAATATTTTTACTATATACTGAAATGCAGCTTTTTGTGGGATTTACAAGTTTTGGGTGTAAACAAATGTTCACCTTATTCTCTGTGATCAAGGTATAAAATCGCATGGATTTTTAAAAGAATGTTCAATCCAATCAAACTTTTTGATCATCCTGTACTCAAACTATCATGAAACTTTGAAAGAAAAATTGTGGATTTACACTGAAATTTTCTGTGATTTTTGATATGGTTTTGCATGGAAAAGCATTTACAGTGGCTTCATGTGGGTAGAAATCACAGTTGCTGTGACAGGGCAGTGAGCTGTCATTTATGAATTCAGTGTTGTCTGTAGGAGATATGGCACTGGAAGTATTCTTCTAGGACTCTGTTGGCATTCTGTGGATGGTGAATAGTAAATAAGTTAATGCAGAAGACTTTGATGAGTGACTTCAAACACTACAGATTATGATCGGGGATCACATGATGGGTAGGAATGGAATAGAAGATCACCTTGAATAACAAGGTAGCAGGGCTTGATAAAATGGGAAGCCACTGGGACATTTTTATGAGAGGATCCACCTCTCACCTGGTTGTGATGGGGACTAAGATAGATAGAACAAGTCTCACATTTTGTAGGAAGGTGTTCCAGAACCAGGAATGTTTGGAGCAGGGACTTCTACATCTGAAACAGACAGATCTGGACAAAAGTGTTAGAGAGAAAGTGGTATTCAGGAAGGAGAGATGCATGGCTACTTAAATCTCTAGCATTGTGGAAAAGCTATCAATTCAGACTCAGAGGGCAGTGAATGTATCTCTAAGGAAATGGCATTTCAGCAGATATGAAGATAGTACAAGATCATGGGGGTGAAGACAGCCTGAGCATTCCAGGTAGAACAACATGCTAAAACTTGGAGGCAAAGGGAATATGGTACATTTGAAAAAGTATAATATCTCTAGTGTGGCAAAAGCAAGTCAGGGAATGGTAAGATGAGATCAGAGAAGCAGGGAGGAGCTTGATCAGGAAGAAGACTGTAGGCCATGGTAAGGATTTTTGCTTTTACCTAAGGTGATGGAAAACCACTAAAGTTTTTTAAGATACAAAATGGCATACTGATATTTATATTTCAGAAAGATCACTCTGGTTGCATATACAGGGTGGACTTCACCAAGTAGTTTTATTTTAGTCTTTTAGAAACATAAAATGTCACCAATAGCTTTTGTAGTAAATAGCTGTTTCTAAAGTCCAAGGCCTATGCATTGAAAATTCACAGTATAACCTATGAATGCATTTGAAGAACAATACCTCAAACTCTATTAAATTTTAGCAGAATCAATAGACTAGCACCAATTTAAAAGAACATTGTTCTGATGATGTATTTGATAATTTTTTAAAAAATTTTAGTTGCATCTATAAAGTGAAGGCAAGTTTATCAAGAAAGTAAAGGAATAAAAGAATGACTACTCCATAGGCAGAACAGCCTGATGATTTTTGAAGCAGTGTATACCTTTTAATGAGACTAAAGCTAATTCACTATAATTAAACAAAAATACTGTTCTTCATGGATATAACAGACTAGATTTGATTTTTTAAAAAATAAATCAGGGCTGGGTGCAGTGGTTCATGCCTATAATTCCAGCACTTTGGGATGCCAAGGTAGGATTGATTGAGTCCAGGAGTTCAAGACCAGCCTGGACAACACAGCGAGACCCCGTTTCTAAAATAAATAAATAAATATTTTAAAAAGTCAGGTATGGTGGTGCATGCCTGTAGTCCCAGCTACTTGGGAGGCTGAGGTGGGAGGATCGTTTGAGCTCAGGAGCTGGTGATTGCAGTGAACCAAGACTGCACCACTGCACTCCAGCCTGGGCGACAGAGTCAGACCCTGTCTCAAAAAACAAAAAAGTTGGCTGAGCACGGTGGCTCATACCTGTAATCCCCCACACTTTTTGGGGCTGAGGTGAATGGATCACTGGAGGGAGGTGAATGGATCACTTGAGGCTAGGAGTGAGAGACCAGCCTGGCCAACATTGCAAAATCCTGTCTCTACTAAAAATAAAAAAAAGAAAGAAAGAAAAAGAAAAAAAAAGGACAGGGTGGTAGTGCACACCTGTGGTCCCAGCTATTTAGGAGGTTGAGGCAGGAGAATCACTTGAGCCTGGGAGGCAGACATTGTGCTACTGACTCCAGCCGAGATTGTGCCACTGCAATCCAGCCTGGGCAAGACAGCAAGACACTGTCTCAAAAAAAAGAAAGAAAGAAAGAAAGAAAGAAAGAAAGAAAGAAAGAAAGAAAGAAAGAAAGAAAGAAAGAAAGAAAGAAAGAAAAAGAAAGAAAGAAAATTCTAATAAGCAGTCACAGTTGACAATGCTTATGATAAAGCCTAAATTCAGATTTTGACCTTTGGTCTCTTCTTCAACACAAATTGGGTCAACCACTCAACTGAAATATACATCAAATTTTTTTTTTCTTTCCACCCAAGCCCCGCAGAACATTTAAATTTTTTAATTTAAAAATAACTGCGACAATCATAATGGCAGATGGGAGGCAGGACAAGATTGCAGCTCTGACTGGGTCGGACAGAGCAGTGTGTGGAGGCTCGCATCATGAATTTTAGCTCCAGAATGACTGCAAGAACAAATCAGGAATCCTGAGAGGACCAACGGACCCTCTGAAGGAAGCAGACTGCTCCTGCAGGAGCCGGGAGACACCCCAAATCCTGTGGGTGCCCAAACTGTGGAACTGGGAAAGGGAGAGCCTCTGCTCCCGAACACACACTCGCACTGAAGAAAATGAAGGTCTAGTTTGCGAGAGAAGTTTCTCACCTTACCTGGAGCTGAGTCAATCTAGAGAGCCAAGTGAAATACAGGGGTAGAGGAAGCAGTGGGAAAGGCCCTGGGAGTTCACTGGGTCCCCAAGCAGGCCATTCCTGCCTGGCTCCACAGGGACCCTTTAGGAGGGCAGCCAGAGGCCGGGGGGAAAATGCCACAGGGAGAAGGAAGTCTCCAGCTGAACTTTGTAACAATTTGAATTGAGCAAGGAGCCTCCTGGCCAGAACATGGGAGAGGGTGGGAATCTGGCTTGCAGACTCCACAGGAGGGAAAAGAACCAAAGCCCTGTTCTTTCACAGCTGGGAGGTGGGTAGCCTGGGGAAGTTCTCAAGCCCTGCTCACCCACTGCCTGGAAACAGACTTGGGACTGTTAGAGGGGCCATGGTGAGAGTGAGACAGGCCCTTTGGATTGATTGTGTGGGAGTTGGGTGAGGCCTGTGACTGCAGGTTTCCCCCCACTTCCCTAACAATTTGCATGACTCAGCAGAGGCAGCCATAATCCTCCTAGGTACACAACTCCAGTGACCTAGGAATCTCACCCCCATCCCCCACAGCAGCTGCAGCAAGACCTGCCCAAGGAGAGTCTGAGCTCAGACATACCTAGCCCTGCCCCTACCTGATGGGCTTTCCCTATCCACCCCGGTAGCTGAAGACAGAGGGCATATATTCTTGGGAGTTCTAGGGCCCTGCCCACCACTGGTTCCTCTCCATACTACCACAGCTGATGCTCTCTGGAAAGCGCCGCCTCCCCGCAGGAGGCCAACCAGCACAAATATAAAACATTAAACCACCCAAGCTAAGAACCGTCACAGAGTCCATTTCACCCCCTGCCATGTCCACCGGAACAGGTGCTGATATCCATAGATGGTTCACATCACAGGACTCTGTGCAGACAACCCCCAGTAGCAGCCCAGAGCCAGGTAGACTTGCTGAGTGGCTAGACCCCAAAGAGAGATAACAATCACTGCAGCTAGGCCCACAAGAAGCCACATCCACAGGGAAACGGGGAGAGTACCACATTAAGGGAGGAGACCACCCCTCATATTGTCTTATGCCCAATTTCTGCCTCCAAAGAAAGAAGAAGTAAAAACTAAAAGGAAGAAATGAAATCCACAAGCAGATAGCCTGGCACCACGCCTTGGACCTGGTAGTTAAAGATCAACCCCTGACCTAATCGGTTATTTGCATAAAAAAGCACTGTGAAGATCCCTGTCCTATTCTGTTCATTCTAATTACCGGTGTATGCAACCCCCAGTCACGTACCCCCTGCTTGCTCAATTGATCACGACCCTCTCACATGGACCCCCTTAGAGTTGTGAGCCCATAAAAGGGACAGGAATTGCTCAACTGGGGAGCTCGGCTCTTGAGACAGGAGTCTCGCCGATGTTCCCGGCTGAATAAACCCCTTCCTTCTTCTTTTCTCCCCCACTTCCTTCTTTAACTCATTGTCTGAGGGGTTTTGTCTGTGGCTTTTCCTGCTACAACATCAAGGGAACACCCCATGGGACAAAAGAATCTGAATGACAGCCTTCAGCCCTAGGCCTTCCCTCTGACAGAGCCTACCCAAATGAAAAGGAACCAGAAAACCAACTCCGGTAATATGACAAAACAAGGCTCTTTAACATGCCCCAAAATCACACTAGCTCACCAGCAATGGATCCAAACCAAGAAGAAATCCCTGATTTGCCTGAAAAAGAATTCAGGAGGTTAGTTATTAAGCTGATCAGGGAGGCACCGGAGAAAAGGTGAAGCCCAATTCAAGGAAATCCAACAAACGATACAAGAAGGGAAGGAAGAAATATTCAAGGAAATAGATAGCATAAAGAAAAAAATTAAAACTTCAGGAAACATTGAACACACTTACAGAAATGCAGAACGCTCTGGAAAGTCTCAGCAATGGAATTGAACAAGTAGAAGAAAGAAATTCAGAGCTAGAAGACAAGGTCTTTGAATTAACCCAGTCCAACAAAGACAAAGAAAAAAATCATAAGAAAATATGAACAAAGCCTCCAAGAAGTCTGGGATTATGTTAAATGACCAAATCTAAGAATAATTGGTGTTCCTGAGGAAGAAGAGAAATCTAAAAGTATGGAAAACATATTTAGGGAATAATCGAGGAAAACTTCCCCCGCCTTGCTATAGTCTTAAACATCCACATACAAGAAGCACAAAGAACACCTGGGAAATTCATCGCAAAAAGATCATCACCTAGGCACACTGTCATCAGGTTATCTAAAGTTAAGATGAAGGAAAGAATCTTAAGAGCTGTGAGACAAAAGCACCAGGTAGCCTATAAAGGAAACCTATCAGATTAATAGCAGATTTCTCAGCAGAAAACCTACAAGCTAGAAGGGATTGGGGTATCTTCAGCCTCCCCGAACCAAACAATTATCAGCTAGGAATTTTGTATGTAGTGAAACTAAGCATCATATATGAAGGAAAGATACAGTCTTTTTCAGACAAACAAATGCTGAGAGAATTCCCCATTACCAAGCCACCACTACAAGAACTGCTAAAAGGAGCTCTAAATCTTGAAACAAATCCTGGAAACACATCAAAACAGAACTTCTTTAAAGCATAAATCACACAAGACCTATAAAACAAAAATACAATTTAAAAAACAAAAACAAAAAATAAAAAAAACCAAGGTACACAGGCAACAAATAGCATGATGAAAGCAATGGTACCTCACATCTTAATACTAACATTGAATATAAATGGCCTAAACACTCCACTTAAGAGATACAGAACCACAGAACGGATAAGAACTCACTGGCCAGGTGCAGCGACTCATGCCTGTAATCCCAGCACTTTGGGAGGCCAAGGTGGGTGGACCACCTGAGGTCAGGAGTTTGAGACCAGCCTGGCCAACATGGTGAAACTCCATCTTTACTAAAATACAGAATTAGCCAGGTGTGGTGGTGCACACCTGTAATCCCAGCTACTCGGGAGGCTGAGGCAGAAGATTCGCTTGAGCCCGGGCGCTGAGGTTGCAGTGAACCAAGATCGCACCATTGTACTCCAGCCTGGGTGACAAGAGTGAAACTCTTGTCTCAAAAACAAACAAACAAACAAACAAAAAAAAAACAAAGAAAAGAAAAGAAAAGAAAAAAAAGGACTCACCAACCACTGTTTGCTGCCTTCAGGAGACTCACCTAACACATAAGGACTCACATAAACTTAAAGTAAAGGGGTGGAAAAAGGCATTGCATGCAAATGGACCCAAAAGTGAGCAGGGGTAGCTATTCTTATATCAGACAAAACAAGCTTTAAAGCAACAGCATTTAAAAGAGACAAATAGGGATATTATATAATGGTAAAAAGCCTTGTCCAACAGGACAATATCACAATCCTAAACATATATACACCAAACACTGGAGCTCCCAAATTTATGAAACAATTACTAATAGACCTAAGAAATGAGATAGACGGTAACACAGTAATAGTGGGGGACTCAGTACTCCACTGACAGTACTAGACAGGTCATCAGGACAGAAAGTCAACAAAGAAACAATAGATTTAAACTATACCTTTGAACAAATGGACTTAACAGATATATACAGAACATTTCATCCAACAACCGCAAAATACACATTCTATTCAACAACATATGGAATTTTCTCCAAAATAGACCATATCATAGGCCATAAAACGAGCCTCAATAAATTTAAGAAAATTAAAATTATATCAAGCACTCTCTCAGACCACAGTGGAATAAAACTGGAAATCAACTCCAAAAGGAACCTTCAAAACCATGCAAATACATGTAAATTAAATAACCTGCTCCTGAATGAGCATTGGGTCAAAAACAAAATCAAGAAGAAAATTTACAAATCCTTTGAACTGAACTACAATAATGATAGAACCTATCAAAACCTTTGGTATACAGCAATGGCGGCAATAAGAGGAAAGTTTATAGCCCTAAGCACCTACATCAAAAAGACGGGAAGAGCACAAACTGACAGTCTAAGGTCATATCTCAAGGAAGTAGAGAAATAAGAACAAACTAAACTCAAACCTAGCAGAAGAAAGGAAATAACCAAGACCAGAGAACTAAATTAAATTGAAACAAAAAATACAATACAAAGATAAATGAAACAAAAAGCTGGTTCTTTGAAAAGATAAATAAAATTGATAGACCATTAGCAAGACTAACCAAGAAAAGAAGAGAGAAAATCCAAATAAGCTCATTAAGAAATGAAACAGGAGATATTACAACTGACACCACTGAAATACAAAAGATCATTCAATGCTACTATGAACACCTTTACACACATAAATTAGAAAACCTACAAGAGATGGATAAATTCCTGGAAAAATACAACCTTCCTAGCTTAAATCATGAAGAATTAGATGCCCTGAACAGACCAATAACAAGCAGCAAGACTGAAATGGTAATTAAACAACTACCGACAAAGTCCAGGACCAGATGGATTCACAGTAAAATTCTACCAGACATTCAAAGAAGAATTGGTACCAATCCTTTTGACGCTATTCCACAAGATAAAGAGAAAACCCTCCGTAATTCATTCCATGAAGCCAGTATCACCCTAATACCAAAATCACGAAGGAACATAATCAAAAAAGAATACTACAGACTGATATCCCTGATGAACACAGACACTAAACTCCTTAACAAAATACTAGCTAACAGAGTCCAACAACATATCAAAAAGATAATCCACTATGATCAAGTGGGTTTCACACCAGGGATGCAGGTGTGGTTTCATATATGCAAGTCAATAAATGTGATACATTACATAAAAAGGATTTAAAACAAAAATTATGTGATCATCTCAATAGATGCAGAAAAAGCATTTGACAAAATCCAGCATCCTTTATGATTAAAGCTCTCAGCAAAATTGGCACACAAGGGACATACGCCAATGTAATAAAGGCCATCTATGACGAACGCACAGCCAACGTAATACTGAATGCGGAAAAGTTGAAAGCATTCCCTCTGAGGACTGGAACAAGACAAGGATGCCCACTCTCACCACTCCTCTTCAGCATAGTACCGGAAGTCCTAGCCAGAGCAATCAGACAAGAGAAAGAAATAAAGAGCATCCAAATTGGCAAAGAGGAAGTAAAACTGTCACTATTTGCTGATGATATGATCATTTATCTTGAAAACCCTAATGACTCCTCCAGAAAGCTCCTAGAACTGATAAAAGAATTCAGCAGGCCTGCCGGGCACAGAGTGGCTCACGCCTGTAATCCCAGCACTTTGGGAGGCCAAGGCAGGTGGATCACAAGATCAGGAGATCGAGACCATCCTGGTTAACAAGGTGAAACCCTGTCTCTACTAAAACAATACAAAAAATTAGCCAGGCATGGTGGTGGGCACCTGTAGTCCCAGCTACTCAGGAGGCTGAGGCAGGAGAATGGCGTGAACCCGGGAGGCGGAGCTTGCAGTGAGCTGAGATGGCACCACTGCACTCCAGCCTGGGCGACAGAGCGAGACTCTGTCTAAAAAAAAAAAAAAAAAAAAAAAAGGATTCAGCAAAGTTTCCTAATACAAAATACATGTACACAAATCAGTAGCTCTTCTATACACCAACAGCAACCAAGTGGAGAATCAAATCAAGAACTCAAGCCCTTTTACAATAGCTGCAAAAAAAAAAAAAAAAAAAAAACCCAAAAAAAAGAAAGAAACAAACAACAACAACAACAACAAAAATCCTAACCAAGGAGTCGAAAGACCTCTACAGAGAAAACTACAAAACACTGCTGAAAGAAACCGTAGATGACAAACAAATGAAAACACATCCCATGCTCATGGATGGGTAGAATCAATATTGTGAAAATGACCAAACTGCCAAAAGCAAACTACAAATTCAATACAATCCCCATCAAAACACTACCATCATTCTTCACAGAATTAGAAAAAACAATTCTAAAATTCATATGGAACCAAAAAAGAGCCTGCATAGCCAAAGCAAGACTAAGCAAAAAGAATAAATCTGGAGGCATCAAACTACCTGATTTCAAACTATACTATAAGGCTATGGTCACCAAAACAGCATGGTACTTGCATAAAAATAGGCAAACAGACCAATGAAACAGAATAGAGAACCCAGAAATAAATGCAAATACTTAAACAGCCAACTGATCTTTAACAAAGCAAACAAAAACAAAGTGGGGAAAGGACACCCTTTTCAACACATGGTGCTGGGATAACTGGCTAGCTGCATCTAGGAGAATAAAACTGGATCTTCACCTCTCACCTTTTACAAAAGTCAACTCAAGATGGATTAAGGACTTAAATCTAAGAGCTGAAACCATAAAAATTCTAGAAGATAACATTGGAGAAACCCTTCTAGACATTGGCTTAGGCAAGGATTTCATGACCAAGAACCCAAAAGCAAATGCAATAAAAACAAAGATAAATAGTTCAGACTTAATTAAACTAAAGAGCTTTTGCATGGCAAAAGGAATAGTCAGCAGAGTCAACAGACAACCCACAGAGTGGGAGAAAATCTTCACACTCTATACATCTGACATAGGACAAATATCCAGAATCTACAAGGAACTCAAACAAATCAGTAAGAAAAAAATAAACAATCCCATCAAAAAATGGGCTAACGACATGAATAGAAAATTCTCAAAAGAAGATATACAAATGGCCAACAAACATATGAAAAGATGCTCAACATCACTAATGATCAGGGAAATGCAAATCAAAACTATAATGCAATACCACCTTACTCCTGCAAGAACAGCCATAATAAGAAAATCAAAAGACAGTAGATGTTGGCATGGATGCGATGATCAGGGAACACTTCTACACTGCTGGTGGGAATGTAAACTAGCATGTAAACAGCCATCACGGAAAACAGTGTGGAGATGATTCCTTAAAGAGCTAAAAGTAGAACTACCATTTGATCCAGCAATCCTACTACTGGGTATTTACTCAGAGGAAAAGAAGTCATTGTATGAAAAAGATACTTGCACACTCATGTTTACAGCAGCACAACTCACAAGTGCAAAATCGTGGGACCAACTCAAATGCCATCAATCAACGAGTGGATAAAGAAACTTTTATTATATATATGTATACACACACACACATCTATATGATGGAGTACTACTCAGCCATAAAAAGGAATGAATTAATGGCATTTGCAGTGACCTGGATGAGACTGGAGACTATTATTCTAAGTGAAGGACTCAGGAATGGAAAACCAAACATCGTATGTACTCACTGATATGTGGGAGCTAAGCTATGAGGACGCAAAGCCATAAGAATCATATAAGGGACTCTGGGGACTTGGGAGGAAGGGTGGAAGGGGGATGAGGGATAAAAGACTACAAATATGGTGCAGTGTATACTGATTGGGTGATGGGTGCAACAAAATCTCACAAATCACCACAAAAGAACTTATCTAACCAAATATCACCTATACCCCAATAACCTATGGAAAGAAAATAAATAAAAAATAAAATTAAAAAATTAAAAATAACTGAGGCAAAGCAGTAAGACCAAAATGATAGTTTGATACTATTTTAAAAATATTAGTTTTTTAATTTTGATATTTCATTAGCCTATGATGATTGAGCACTGGCTGAATTTCCGTAGTTATAAGCTGAAGAGGAATCAAATTTTACATTTCCTGAGTATACAACATCCTCTCCCCTCTTCAAATTTAAAACTTGCCTGCATTAGTTTGAAAAAATGGGTAACTTTTTTGACATTTGTTCTGCTTATAACAATTGTGAAAACCAAAAGCAAACTTTCTAAGATACAAATGCATGCACTTTTAATTATTTTGGGTGAGGCAGGCTTATAGAAAGCTCATATTTGGGGGGATCTGTCTCTATAAAATTAGACCTTTTGTTAAGCTCCAGTGATAGCCAGCACAGCATAAATGAAATTGGGGGAAGGATGGAAGCAGCAGCATATTAGAAACGAGTATAATGAACAAATAAGAACTATGCAGAGTTTAGGAACACAAATTTTGCAGTGTTTCATGCTGAATCCCATTCTCATGAGAGAATTTATTTCCTTCTTGATATATGTATGAATATCTTTAATTTGGTGTGCATTCAATATCTTTTTGTGAGTAATTTCTAAGCACTGCAAGATTTTACTTGAATACTATGAAAATATCCTCTAAAATTGTTGAATGTTTCTTATTAATTCCTTCATCAACCCTTTAAATCAAGGGGGAGCTCTGAGAAAGGAAGATGAAAATCTGGTTGCTTAACTGTTGAAGTAGTCCAGACATTAAGCAGTCTACCTCTATTAATAAAGAATGAACCTAATTCATAAAACTGCACATTTTTCTTCTTTCTAGGAGTCTGAAAAAAAGAATTTAGAATCCAAAGACTAAGGTATTAGTAAATATTCACAAAATTAAGGATTCGTTTTTTCAACTTACTGTGCAATCTGGGAGTGGGATATTGCAAGCCTTTGGTCAGCACATTCAATGATTTCTTCATATGATGTAACCTTGAAAAAAATAAGCTAAACCAATTATTTTTCATTCTAGAATTTTAATTTTTTTTCCTTTTTTATTACTACAAATTGAAATTTAATTATTTGACTATTAATGAAACTTTCACAATAGGCAAAACAGATTCCTTACATTTTGAAATCAGGAATATGAAAAAAATTATTATAACGTGCCCATTCATTATGAAGGAAACGTGAAGTGCCAAAAAATGGACAACAGTAGTGAGTCAACTATAATCCAGTTGTCTTCCAAATAAGCACTATATGCATCAACTAAGGGTTGTAGTTCATTTGGTTAAAGTTAATGCAGTTTTAATAAGGTAAACTAGAACACTAAGTTGGCAAGATTTAGAATTATCCTGAAAGCGAAGTAGCAATACTAAGATTTCAAATTGCCAACAGCAGAATGGAGAGACGCACACAACAATCTTCGATAGCTTTCAGCTAAAAGGATAATGGGGGTGTTTTATAATGTCATTATGAAGTAAAAGGGATTAATATAAATGTGCTACATCATCCCACAGACTCTTTTTAGCTCTAAAATCCTATTAATATTTGGCATAGTTTTTCTTTTTTTTTTTTTTTTTTTTGAGACGGAGTCTCGCGCTGTGTCACCCAGGCTGGAGTGCAGTGGCGCGATCTCGGCTCACTGCAAGCTCTGCCTCCCAGGTTCACGCCATTCTCCTGCCTCAGCCTCCGAGTAGCTGGGACTACAGGCGCCCGCCACCACGCCCGGCTAGTTTTTTGTATTTTTAGTAGAGACGGGGTTTCACCATGTTAGCCAGGATGGTCTTGATCTCCTGACCTCGTGATCCACCCGCCTCGGCCTCCCAAAGTGCTGGGATTACAGGCTTGAGCCACCGCGCCCGGCATATTTGGCATAGTTTTTCAAAGGCACAAATATTTCTGTAAGACAATTTGTACCAGGCCAGGAGCAGTGTCTCAGGTCTGCAATCCCAGGACTTTGGGAGGCCGAGGCAGAGGGATTGCTTGAGACCAGGAGGTTGAGAACAGCCTATGCAACATAGTGAGGTCACATCTCTACAAAAAAAGTTTAAAAATTAGCCAGGAGTGGTGGCACATGCCTATAATCCCAGCTACTAAAGAGACTGAGGTAGGAGGCTTGCTTGAGCCCAGGGGGTTGAGGCTGTAGTTCGCACTGCACTGTACTTCAGCCTGGGTGACAGAGTGAGATCTTATCTCAAAAAACAAAGGAACAAAAATGTGTACCTTCTTTATTAAGCTGCCTAAATGTCTTTGATACTTGTCATTTTCTTCAATGAGTCTGTTGCAGTGGCTTTCTTTTGACTCTAGGAGACATCCCAATTTTGTGATCTATGGAGAAACATCAGTAAAAACACTAACCTGGAATCTGCCACGAAAGCTATATATGGATGCCAAGAACAAACAAGAAAAGTGAGCAATACTTTATTCCAATATTCTTCTAAACCACAGGTGAAGCATGAGAGGCTATGAACCAGATAATGGTTAGACTGCACTTAGAACAGATAAACAAAAATTATAATGGGGTTTTACCTTTTCTCTTTATACTATAAAACAGCACTGCAAACAACTGAACACCTATTGGTACACACAAATATTTATCAGCCCCTTATCATCTTTCCTTATATAGCCAATGCATAGGCATATTTGACTCTACATGAAGTAAAGCACTGATGTTTTCAGGTTTGAGAAATACTCTCCCTTGCATAAATGACTGCAAGTTTTTAAAAAGGTTCAGCTTAATGTATTCCATTTTCTGACCTATGGTCCAATTTTTATTTGCAAGAAAGCCATTAAAAATGAAAAATTATGTGACATCTAAAATTAATTATCAGGAAATAGTATTCACAAGTTTCCCTAGCAGTTACCTTAATTTTCAAAGCAGTTATAGAAGAAAAACTATAAACATGAAAAAACAATGTTAGATGACTTTTAATCATCTAATGTTTTATTTTTTATTTTATTTATTCATTTGAGATGAAGTCTCGCTCTGTTGCCCAGGCTGGAGTACAGTGGTGCTATCTCAGCTCACTGCAACCTCTACCTCCCAGCAACTCTCCTGCCTCCTGAGTAGACAGGATTACAGGTGTGCGCCACCATGCCCAGCTAATTTTTGTATTTTTAGTAGAGATGGGGTTTCACCATGTTCAGGCTGGTCTTGAACTCCTGAGCTCAGGTGATCCACACCCCTCGGCCTCTTAAAGTGCTGAGATTACAGGCGTGAGCCACCACGCCCGGCCTAATGTTTTAAATACACTTACGTGTCTGTAGTGAAGAACCCTAGAGGAATCGATAACAGAGCAAATTTGCAGCAGAAACAGCAACTTACTTTCTCTTATATGAATAAAGTAATGAGGACAATATCAAATCAGTGGTCCCACTTCTCTAACAACATACATTATTTAAGGTACTTAATCCAGTTGTTATTACTTCAATTTAACAGTTGGAACCAAAGTGAAGATAATTTAAAAGATTTTTGAAGTAGAAAATGCTAGAATCCATATTTCTCAGCTATTAATGTTAGGCTCTTTTCATTGCATCTCCTCACTACGTCCTGGAGGGGGTGTTCCACTCTGCTTCATGACACTTGACTGAAGCAATGTGGAATTCCTTCTCAGTTTCTATTTTTCATCATAGATTTCATGGTACACTTTGAATTATTTAATAGCTCTCAAGATCAAAATAACAACCCTTTTAAGTCTGCAGATTGATTTTTTAAAAATTTGCTAGCCTCAGATTAAAGAAAGAATAGCAAAAGCTTCCTTACAGAATAATATTTATTTTAGAGATAAAGGAATTGCTCTGCAGAAGCCGGGTTTTTAGAGTATCATGAAAAGAAATACAACATTGTAAGTGTCTGCTAAAGTACAAATTTTAACTGCTTTAAGGGTGTAAGTGACATATGATTAATAACACATATTTAAGGTGTACGGTTTCGTAAGGTTTTGTTGTTGTTGTTGTTGTTTGTTTTTGTTTTTGAGATGGAGTATCGCTTTGTCACCCAGGCTGGAGTGCAGTGGCGCAATCTCTGCTCACTGCAACCTCTGCCTCCAGGCTTCAAGTGATTCTCCTGCCTCAGCCTCCCTAGTAGCAGGGACTACAGGTGCATGCCACCACACCTGGCTAATTTTCGTATTTTTAGTAGAGGCGGGGTTTCACCATGTTGGCCAGGCTGCGGTTAGGTAAGTTTTGATATATATATATATATATATATATCAAATATGCTTCCAAAACCATCACCATCATCAAGATAATGAGCCTACCCAGCACCCTCCACAACCGAAGTTTCCTCTTGCCACTCAGCAACCCCTCCCTCCTGCCCATCTGCCTTCCTTGACCCCCACACACTCTGCCAGTCCCAGGCAACCACTGATCTGCTTTCTGTCATCATAGATTACTTTGTATATTCTAGAATGTTATATAATGGAACCAAACGGTATTTACTCTTTTTTTGTCTAGTTCTTTTCACTTGGTATATTTATTTTGAGGTTCTTCTATGTTGCATGTGTTTCAGTAGTTCATCCTTTTTTTATGACTGAGTAGTATTTTCACTGAATGAATATATACAATGGATTTACCCATTCACCTGTAGACAGACATTTGGGTTGCTTTCTGATTTGGGCTGTTTATTATAAATAAAGCTACAAAGACCTCATACATATTTGTATGAACATAAGCTTTCATTTCTCTTGGGTAAATATCTGGGAGTAGGCCAGGCACAGTGTCTCATGCCTGTAATCCTAGTGCTTTGGGAGACGGAGGCGGGAGGATTGCTTGAGCTCAGGAGTTTGAGGCTGGCCTAGGCAACAAAGCAAGACTCTAGCTCTACAAAAAAAAAAAAAAAAAAGTTTTTTTAATTAGCTAGGGCTGGTGATGTACACCTGTAGTCCCAGATATCCTGGAGGCTGAGGTGGGAGGCTGCAGTGAGCCAGGATTGCGCTACTACACTTCAGCCTGGGTGAGAGAGAGATACCCTGTCTCTTAAAAACGACAACCAAAAAAAAAAAAAAAGAAAACTAGCAGTAGAATAATGGTAGGTGTGTGTTTAACTTTTAAAGCTATTGCCAAAATGTTTTCCAAAATGGTTGGACCATTTTACATCCCAACCAGCAGCGAATGAGAGTTGTATTTGCTCCACATTCTCTCCAAGCCTTGGTACGGTCAGTCTTTTTAATTTTAGACATTCTAAAAGGGGTGCAGTGGTATTCTTTGTGGTTTTAATTTGCATCTTTTTTTTCTTTTTTTTTTTTTTCTTTTTGAGATGGAGTTTCGCTCTTGCTGCCCAGGCTGGAGTGCAGTGGCACGATCTCGGCTCACCGCAACCTCCACCTCCCAGGTTCAAGCGATTCTCCTGCCTTGGCCTCCCAAGTAGCTGGGATTACAGGCATGTGCCACCATGCCCAGCTAATTTTGTATTTTTTAGTAGAGATGGGGTTTCACCATCTTGGTCAGGGTGGTCTCAAACTCCTGACCTCAGGTGATCCACCCACCTCGGCCTCCCAAAGTGCTGAGATTACAGGTGTGAGCCACCTTGCCCGGCCTAATTTACATCTTCAGCACCTCCTTTCCTGAGTGGCCTGTCCCTGTGTGCTACAGCACAGAGCGGAGACACAGACCCACAGAAGTTGTGATGGGCCTCGCTGACTGCCTTGAAGATGCAGGCTCTAAGGGCAGGGGTGAGTTAGGCAGAGGCTGGACACCCATGTTGGGTCATGTTCACAGCAACAGACATTTGACATAGCAGAGGAGGAAGTCCTCTTGGAGAGCTGCTCCCTGGGCAGCATGGATGACAGCCAGCGAGAGGCAGAGAAGCCAAGATGAGGTTCACTCGGTCCAGGTAAGACTGCTCAGTCATGAGCCCTCCAAACATATCCTGGGTTTGCTCCTCTCTGTATCCCAAATTCGTGGACACAGTTCCAAGTTAATAATATATTAATTTGCTTCAATGTATTATGAGGCAGTGAAATCCAAATCACTAAAAAACTGAGGTCAATACATCTTGTATTCACTTTCTGTTGCTGCTCTAACAAATTACCACAAACTTAGTGGCTTCACACAACACAAAGTGATTATCTTATAGTTCTGTAGGTGGGAAGTCTGGCATAGGTCTCACTGGGCTAAAGTCAAAGTGTCAACAGGGCTGTGCTCCTTTCTGGAGGCCTTAGGGGAGACTTTCCAGCTTCTAAACACTGCCCACATCTTTGGCTTAGGTCCCCTCTCTTCATCTTCAGAGCCAGCAAGTGTTATAGCTTTGAATATTCTTTAGTAGTCATATCTCCCTCTGACATGTCTGGGAAAGGTCCTCTACTTTTAAGAACTCATGATTACACTGGACCCACCCTGACAATCCAGGATAATCTACCCCTGAATCTCAAGGCCCTTGATTTAATCACATCTGCAAAGTCCATTCTGCCATGTTCTGGAAACTATGGTGTGGAAATTTTTGGGGGTGCCATTATCCTGCTACCACACACCTTTTATGAGGTTCACTGAGGCCCTCCATGATTTGAGGTGCAGGTGGCCTGGCTATATGGTGAAGCCAGGGTATTTAGCTCTATCTAGGTTGTAATTCAAGGTTTGCTAAGAGGCTTTTACTTGCATTAACACACTTTCCTCATATAGGGTTGTCTTACATTCTGGTAGTGTCAACTTAGAGGGAAAGTATGTCAAGGTACACATAACATTCACCATGAACAGTGGATAAATCAGCCATCATTATTAATAGGCTTGCAGATTGAGATATGGGAAGAAAATTGACTGATTGAGTTTCCAATTCTCCACATAAAGGTTTTGAGGTTGTGTACATACAATACAATATAAACCTGGCTGGGCGCAATGGCTCATGGCTGTAATCCCAGCACTTTGGGAGGCCAAGGTGGGCGAATCACCTGAGGGCAGGAGTTCAAGACCAGCCTGTCTAACATGGTGAAACCCCGTCTCTACTAAAAAATGCCAAAAAATTAGCCGGGTGGGGTGGTGCATGTCTGTATTCTCAGCTACTTGGGAGGCTGTGGCAGGAGAATCACTTGAACCCAGGAGGTGGAGGTTGCAGTGAGCCACGATCATGCCACTGCACTCCAGCCTGGATGACAGAGCAAGACTCTGTCTCAAAAAACAAACAAACAAATACAATATCAATCAGAAACTAAACATTAAGCCAGAATATATAGAGCAGGTGAGGAACAACATGCAGATATGAAGCTAACTAAGACCTACACTCCAGTGCCATATTTATTAATGAACTTCTTCATAGCTAAAACGAAATGGAAATCTGGTCAGTTACATAAATAATGATGAATCTGGTTGTCATTATTTATGTGATGAAAATATACCTGCTTCTAAAGGAGAAGCTTGTCCTAGTGCGCCCGAGATCTCTAAGGAAGTTCTCACCCAAGTGAAACAACCACGTCTCCATAGAAAATGAGAAGGATGTTTCCTCGGATTGTTGAGGGTCTAACATCAGAGCACGGCTCAGTAAAGGCAATTCTGTGAGGGCCAAGATAGCATGTTCCAAGCAGCAGCTTTCAGATCATGAACATGATTCAGGATATGACTCTTTACTAAGTGGTAAAATGAATTTATGACCAACATAAAAAAAGAAATGGAACAGAAAAAAAAAGAATTTTAAAACCCAATGTTTTAGCTGTGTGTGTGTACATATAAGAATTCCATCAAGATGTAAAATGTATTTTTTCTAAACTGAGGATTACTACTAGAGGAACAAAAGAACTGCAAAGATTATCCTTCAGAGATACAAGAGCTCTTAAGCTCTTGCCAAGAGCTGGTCAGGAAATAGATTGATGTGATATCCTTCAGCAAGGATCTATGGTGCAAATATTGTTTCCCACTCTTGCTTTAGAAAGGAAATTAGGAAAATCAGAACCAGGAAGGTGAGGGAGAGGGTCAGAGTATCAGAAGAACTACTGTAAAATGCCAGGATGCTTGAGAGAACAAGAAAACAGATGGTAAAGTTGACATCTATGTAAACTAAGAATTTAAGATTCCATCCGGCAGGACAGCCCTCCCACCTGTGTGACCCAAGTTCTAGTGATGACTCTAGTCTCTTCCTTAGGAGGCTGGTCAGTGGCAGAGAGGCTGGCAAACTATAAAGTATACTCAAGGTAACACCGTGCCAAATTCAGATACTGGCAGGTACCTTCTGTCGTTCAAGTGGACCGCAAGGTACTGGGTTTTGATTGTTTTCTTTTGGTTCACTTGGAAAATTTTTCCTAGAGCAGTAATTTTCCACTTTGCCTATTCCTTTCTTATTCTTGTGACTTCTTTACAAATTAACAAACTATTAATTTTAAAGGCTACCAAAATAATAAATTAGGTAAATGTTTTATGTAATATATGATTGCCATATTGAAGTGGTATGTTTTAGGACAGATTTTGGTTTGTAAATTTTAACTACTCGACAATACTAGTGAGAGGATATCTCATTTGTATTAAAAGGTATCTATTTTACTGAAGATGGGCTCTAGGAGGAACTTACTATAAGCCTATTTGAACTCTGAACATCAATACCATTAAATGGACTTTTGCCTTGTTCCCAGTGATCAAATCTCTGACTGTATCAAGGTCTTCCTGGACCAGGAGACATTTTGCACTTGACAGTTAAACACCCAGGATGCTCGAGCCAGCAGGAAGGCAAAGCTGAAGTCAAGGACCCTGTCTCAGGATGGAGGAGGACAGGCTGTAAATGGAGCAGATGGCAGGGTCAGAACTGTGAAGAGGAGCCAACAGCAAGGGGTCAGAAGGACATGAGGGAAGCACACGACGATGTGCCAGGGGAAGCATGAGCATCACCCTGCACTCCAGCGGCCACACCTTGCTGGCCCAGAGTTCCTTAGAGAATGAGGTGTGAATCTTCTGGAGTACATTCTGCACTTCCAAACAATAAAAACAAAACCCTTTTTATCTTGAAAACTTTCATGCAAGTCTAAAGAATAACATAATGGACCTCCATGTTTCCATCACATAACTTCAACGATTACCAACATTTTCCATTACTGTTTTATCTTTCTCCAACTCTGCTCCTACCCCTACTATGCCACCTTTTTGTTCTCCTGGAGTACTTTAAAGCAAACCTTGTCATCATATTAATTCATTCATAAATACTTTTCAAAATATAATACTAACAGGATGGGTGTGGTGGCTCACACCTGTAACCCCAGTACTTTGAGAGGCTGAGGCGGGTGGATCACCTGAGCTCAGGAGTTCATGACTAGCCTGGCCAATATGGCAAAACACTGTCTCTACTAAAAATACACAAATTAGCTAGGCATGGCGGTGGGCGCTTGTAATCCCAGCTACTTAGGAGGCTGAGGCAGGAGAATCCCTTGAATCCCGGGGGCAGAGGTTGAAGTGCCACTGCACTTCAGCCTGGCAACAGAGCGAGGCTCCATCTCTAAAAACAAACAAGCAAATGTAATACTAACAGAGAAGGGCTTTTAAAAACACAATGATACCACTATCACATCTATTAAAATCAACAATATCAACAATAATTTCGTAATATTATCTAATATGCTGAGTTCAATTTTCTATTATCTCACAAATGTCTTTTTATAGTGGTTGGTTGATTTTCATACACTGCCTCTGGCTGATTTGTCCTTTAAGTCTCTAGCCTCTCTTAGTCTATAACAGTTATTCCCCTCTCCTTCCCTTCTCTTGTGCCAATTATTTATTTATTAGAGTCCTCCGCATTCAGGATTTGTCATTATGGTATGATCAAGTACATTTCTTTACCCACTGTAGTTCCTGTCTGCTGGTAGTTAGGTCTATACGCTAGCTTTTGGATTCAGCAGTTTTGGTAAGAAGCCTTGTGGATGGTGTTGTGTGCTTCCTCTGCACCATGTCAAGGGGCACAGGTCTGCCTGTCTCACCATTAGTGGGGTTGAGATTCATCAGTGGGTTCAAATTTTGGTCAATACGACTCATTCATTAAAAACTCCTTATCAATCTTGAACCTAAAGGTTTTAGCAGCCATTATGATAGCTGCTTACATTCCTTAATCTATTCAGGAGTGCAAAATATAATTTTCTAAACTTATCTTTTCTTCGGCTTTTAATAGCTTACATTCTTCAATAAAGAACTCTCCCTCATCAATTATTTGGATACTCTGAGATAGGGTTTGTACAGCAAAGCCCACAGTGCATTTTAAAGGTGATATGGTGTGTTTGACACTCTGCCATTTGTGACCTTGTTCCCATTCCAGTTCCCACTGCTGGGAACACTACCTGTCACTCTCATCATCATCTTTGTATCACCAGGGCCTGAAGCATAGGTACTGCTAATGGACAACAGAATGTATTGTATGCTGTCCTCTTGGTTCCCTATGCCCAAATTTTACTGGTCTTTAAGACCCAACTGCCATCTCCTTCATAACCTGCACTTAGAAATAACCTCTTCTAGTCCTCAGACAAGTATCCACTCTGTTAATGCCAGTCATTGTACCTCTTCTCTAAAAACTTTCCCCTTCCTCCTGATAAACAGTTATTTATGTATCTTATCTTCTTTTCTAGACTCCTTAGTAGCAGGGTTTATGTTTTGTTTCGCTTTCTAGCTCCTTAGCGATTAGCTTGTTTAATCTTTTCTGAGAAGTCAATAATAATTACTATTTTTTAGGCTGGAGTGCAGTGGTGTGATCTCAGCTCACTGCAACCTCCGCCCTCTGAGTTCAAGCGATTCTCCTGCCTCAGCCTCCCAAGTAGCTGGGATTACAGATGCCTGCCACCGCGCCTGGCTAATTTTTTGTATTTTTAGTAGAGATGGGGTTTCACTGTCTTGGCCAGGCTGGTCTTGAACTCCTGACCTCATGATCCACCTTCCTCGGCCTCCCAAAGTGCTGGGATTACAGGCGTGAGCCACTGCACCCAGCCAATAATTACTTCTTAAATGAAAAAAAAAAAAAAAAATTAGAAAAGAGGAAAGCTTTGAAACTTCATGTTATTAGACAGTTTCTTTTCTATTAAAGGTGAGTTGTATGTAATGAATTTGGTATATAATGCTGCTTTTAACCATTTAAAAAATATGATGGTAGACTTATCTAATTAACTCCTATAAAAATTCCTTATGTTAATTAGACGTTTTCATTTTAGTGAGATCCAACTGAGTTCCAAAATTTCTCTATAACTATCTAGATTCTAAGATCACATTTTCATTTTCTTTTAACATATTTTTCCTATTTTATCTGCCTTTATCTTTACAATACCATCTAAAGTACGTTATGAGTGTTATTGCCTAAAGCACACCTTAACCATGGTTGTTGTCCACAGCTATTACTGTAGCATATGCAACAGTATTAGTGTACTTAATCTACTATGAAAAAACAGCACTTTTTCTTTTAATTTCTGCATTTGGAAGGAGATAAATCTGATTAGTCTTAACAGAAACGAGGTGGGACAATATTTAAGATTTCAAAACCCAAAAATGCAAACTTCAATTCTATATTCTTGTGGGTAAATAATAATGCCATGATGTCAGCCTGTGACCATTTTAATAAGCCAGTTTTTTGAAGGACAATTTCTTAAACTTGTTAGTAAAATAATGTTGTGTATAAAAATAATAGCAAGGTAACAAAAGGTCTTTCTTACCAGGAAATCAAGCTCCTCATTTAGACTGTGGTACTTATCCAGTTTGGCTCCCAGAAAGGTAGGTACATCTCTGATACTCTTGGCTTCATCTGAATCACAGTCTGTGACCTGAGGTTAAATATATTTGTTCTCACTTTCAATCATTTCATACTCCTTGGAATACTTGACAATAAATACTTATTAGTTTAAAAATCAAAGAGATTATCAGTGGCTGAAATAATAAAAGTGTAGAACTTAGAACTAGAAGGACTTCAACAAATTTACCAAAAGAGCATAAATATCTGAAAATGTATATTTTTATGTTAAAGATAGTACATAGTAAATATTAAGCTCACCTTAATAGCATGATCTTGAAATGCTTTTTCCTTAGCAATTAAATCTCTAAAGGTTGTGATTCTATCTTTATGTTTCAGTAGCTAAGAAAAGGAAAACATTCTGTATTTTAGAGAGGAAATACAACTACACTCTAATATTTATAATAAAATAATCAAACCGGGCCGGGCGTGGTGGCTCACGTCTATAATCCCAGCACTTCGGGAGGCCGAGGCGGGTGGATCACCTGAGGTCAGGAGTTCAAAACCAGCCTGACTAACATGGTGAAACCCTGTCTCTACTAAAAAATACCAAAATTAGCCGGGCATAGTGGTGGGCACCTGTAATCCCAGCTACTCAGGAGACTGAGGCAGGAGAATTGCTTGAACCAAGGAGGCAGAGGTTGCAGTGAGCCAAGATGGCGCCATTGCATTCCAGCCTTGGCGTCAGAGCGACACTCTGTCTCAAAAAAAAAAAAAAAATAATAATAATAATAAAATAAAATAAAAAACCATGCACAGTCTAACAGTCTTCAAAAAACATACAAAAAATATATTTTTACAGCTCTTGTGAGGAAAATAATTCACACAGCAGGTCCAAGACTGAGAGGCTTAGAGAGGCCTGCTGGCAAGGCTGCCCTGTGACTGGCATTTGGAAAGTTGGACTGTGGGAAGTTTTCCACCGTTCTCTGATGTAAATGGCTTATGGTGCTTAACCTACTTGCCCAAAGCATGGGACTTAAGCTAAGCATCTACTTTCCTTCCAGGGATCTGGAATTTTGGCACGTACTAGGCAGAGGGTGCTTGTGTGAACTGCTCCCGATAAAAACCCCGGGCACTGGGTCTCTAAGAAGCCTCACTGGTAGATGACACTTCCACACCTGTGGTTGTAACTCATTGCCGGGGGAATGAAATGCATCCCGTGTGACTCCATGAGGACTCTTGGAAGCCTGAGTTTTGCTTCCTCTAGACGATGCCCCTGTGCTTTTCCCTTGGCTGATTTTGCGTTGTATCCTTTGCTGTGGTAAGTCATAGCTATGAGGACGACTCACAGTCCTTTAGCTAATCATCAAACCTGGGGGTGGTCTTGGAGTCTCCCAGGAGTTATCCTAACATACAGTTGTTGTTACAGTCAGGCTACTAAAATTTTTCCTTAAAGAAAAAAAAAATAGCCAAATCTGGGTGTAATTTATAATCATTTCTTATTTGTTCCTTCAGTATAATAATCATCTTAATATCCAATATTCAAACTGATTAGTGAAGTGTGGTGCACGGAATATTTTTTATTCTTTATTGTGAACATTTTCCAATATTTAAAATAGAGAAGAAACTTTAATGAGCCCCATGTAACTATCATTCAGCTTCAATAATTAACAGCTAATGGTCAATGTCATTTGTATCCTCAATCACTGCCCTCTTCCGTCCATCCCCCTTCACTGAATCAAACTGCAGACATCATATCACCTGTCAATACTTCAGTAATTACATAGAAATTAACCAAAAGAACATAAATATCTGAAAGAAGTATTTTTGGGTTTTTGTTTTGTTGTTTTGCTTTTTGTTGTTGTTGTTTGTTTGTTTTGAGACAGGGTTTTGAGACTTGCCTCACCACAGCTTCGACCTCTCTGGGCTCAGGTGATCCTTGCACCTCAGCCTCCAGAATAGCTGGGACACAGGTGTGTGCCACCACGCCTGGCTAATTTTTGTATTTTTTGTAGAGACAGAGTTTCCCCATGTTGCCCAGGCTGATCTCAAACTCCTGGGCTCAGGCCATCTGCCTGCCTTAGCCTCCCAAAATGCTGGGATTACAGGCATGAGCAACTGTGCTTAGCCTGAAATTGTATTTTTGTAATATCCTCAGTTGGGCTTATTTTTGAAAGCTGTTTAGAGAAGTGGATGCCAGTTGTTTCTCTGCGTGGCTATGCTCATACCTTGGTCCTGTCCTTTACAGGCTGGCTACGAGGCAGACAGATTCTTCAGGATACCCGCGAGACGTCAGTTCAGAGAAGTGCTACAGAACTGAATTTGTTATGATCCAAGATTCCAGGTCTGAATATATTTTGATTCCTTAGCCAGAAAAAGTTGTCATTTCTGCATTCCTCTCAGATTCAAAATGGTACAATTTGACATCCTGTTATCACCTTCCCTATTTAATTCTCTTCATTTTATCCTTCAATCTCTATTCTGCAACGCCTAGAAAAGCATACTTGAGGCCGGGTGCGGTGGCTCACGCCCATAATCCCAGCACTTTGGTAGGCTAAGGCAGGTGGATCACCTGAGGTCAGGAGTTCAATGGTCGCATTTCATTAAATTTGGCCTGGCCAACATGGTAAAACCCCATCTCTACTAAAAATACAAAAATTAGCTGGGCGTGGTGGCACATGCCTGTAATCCCAGCTACTTGGGAGGCTGAGGCAGGAGAATAGCTTGAATCTGGGAGGCGGAGGCTGCAGTGAGCCAAGATCATGCCGCTGCACTCCAGCCTGAGCAACAGAGCAAGACTCTGTCTAAAAAAAAAAAAAAAAAAAAAAAAAAAAAAAAAAAATTAAAGAAAAGAGTAACTAAACAAAATTCAAGAACCTCTGCACTCACCCTTCACCCACCTGAGAAATAAAATTGTTTTAAATGTTTCTATTATTCCAAAGGATGAAGTTTGAAATCGCTATAGGAAAATCAAAATAAATGAGCCTTCGGGAATCAGTAGTGCCATGCAAAAATGAAAAAAATTATCATACTAAATTTTTTGTAGGTTTTCCAGTATAGATAAGCAATAAAACAAGTCAAATGTTGAACATTTTATCTCTTTAGTGAGGGGCACAGTAAAACTAATCTAGTCCCCCAAAATAATGTTTTAAATCATTCCACCTTTAAGAGTTACTTCCTCACTACCTTTTAACTATTTTTTCGCTAAAAATAATATACATTTTAGATGAAGAATAAATATAGTACCTCTTTATCTAAATTTTTCTTTTTAAGATGGAGGCTCTTCAATTTTTGCAGCATTATATCACTAACCTTCTCACTCTCTTTGAAATGTTCAGCATCAGAATTGGTGATGTCCTAAGGATAAGAGTTTCAGAAGCTAGATGAAAAAGTTTTTACTAAAGCTAAAAGGAAGTAAAAAACATGCATATGAAACAAAAATAAATCTCCTTTCAATAAGTAAGCAAATCAAAAGAGGTAAAATCATATTGCACTCTATTCCTCAATTACTCATCAGAAGGCATCTAATAAAGGGTTAGTATGGAAAGACTTCATTGTTTTAATTTTAATTTTAATTTTTTTTTTTTTTGAGACAGAGTTTTGCTCTTTTGCCTAGGCTGGAGTTTAGTGGCGCGATCTCTGCTCATGCAACCTCTCCCCCCGGGGTTCAAGTGATTCTCCTGCCTCAACCGTCCAAGTAGACGGGATTATAGGCACCCACCACCATGCCCAGCTAATTTTTGTATTTTTAGTAGAGATGGGGTTTCACGATGTTGGCCAGGCTGGTCTTGAACTCCTGACCTCAGGTGATCCGCCTGCCTCGGCCTCCCAAAGTGCTGGGATTACAGGCGTGAGCCACCTGGCTGTGCATGTCCCTTCATTGTTTTTTTCATTAAATGCAGTGTTTATAAACTCCCAGGACAGAAGCATCATTTCCCCATCTTAAAGATAAAGAAACTGAAGTGGAGGTTAGGTTACTTGGTCAAGTCACACAGCTAGGAAATGATAAGCCAGCATCTGAACTCCTCTGACAGCAACTTCACTTTTCATTGGACTGCCCTTCCCCGGCTCCTAACCAAAAGTGGTATTTCAGATTGGGCAAACAGCTCATTAATGTGAATAATCACTAATCACTAGGCACAGACTGACCAGAGCACAAGACTACTGCTCTGGGAAGGCATTCCTAAAATGTGGGAAGTACTTAATAAAGGGGTTCTTTTTATCTTATTACATTTTATCTTTCTGTACACTTGTGAGGATTAGGTGTTCAAGAAAGATAAGCAGAAAGAAGACATGGGGCAAAGAAGGGCTGGATGGATGGCTTAGGGGTCTGTATTTTATCTTCAATTCTTCATTTTCTTCTTCCACAACTTAATTCCTTTTATTGCCTCTCTTTTAGTCCAACCCTATTATTTATTCCTCCCCTACTAAAATATCTAATATATGTTTTATTACCTGGCACTTGAGAAGTCCCACCATCAGAGCCAGAAGACTGTGCATTTCGGAGGCCAGTTGAGAAGATCTTCCTATATCTGCAGGATTCAGGCTCTCTTCTTCACAAGGTGAGCAATCCAGAAGCAGATTAGAATGTGTCATTTTTGTATCCTATATACACGTAATTCAGATTTGTCAAAAAATGACAAAGAACCTGAAATATCTTTTAAGTAAAATGCTGTATAAAATGCCACTCTTAAAAACCTTGGTTGATAGTTCTCAAACTTCTTGATCTTAGGATCCCTTTAGAAATGAAAACTGAGAATATTTTAAAATATTTGTTTACTAATTCTTTTAAAGTAGCAATAAATCCATTTGTATAAACATAAATAACAATTTATTTCTTTATTTATTTTTGAGCCAAGGTCTCAGTCTGTCACACAAGCTGGAGGGCAGTAGTGTGAACACGGCTCGCTGCAGCCTCAAATGCCTAGGCTCACACAATCCTCCCACCTCAGCCTCCCCAGTAGCTGAAACCACAGGTGCATGCCACCACATTTGGCTATTTTTCATATTTTTTGTAGAGATGGGGGTCTCACCATGTTGCCCAGGCTGGTGTTGAACTACTGGGCTCAAGCACTGTTCTTGCCTTAACCTCCCAAGTGCTGGGATTGCAAGTGTGAACCACTGTGCCCAACTAATAACAATTTTTAAATAGAACAATTACCACATTTTTCAAAACAAAACATTTGTGAAAAGAATGGCACTGTTCTGCATTTTTTTCCAAATATTTTTAATGCTGGCTTAATTGAAGATAGCTGGATTCTCATATTTGCTTCACACATTCCATCAGCCATGAGAGCAATTACATCATCACATATCGTGTGGCTTCTGGAAAACTCCACGGTACACTTGTGAAAAAATGAGAGTAAAAAAGGTGATAATGTCTTAATATTACTATAAAAATACTTTTGACTTCACAGATACTCCCAGGCCATACTTTGAGGAAACAGAACTAGAGTTCGTGAAAAGCAAAACTATAAGCAGAGTAAGTATGAATTCAGAGTGTTAGAGAAATTGATTAATCAAAATAAAATAAGGAACTTAAAAAAAAGGCTCAAGAAGAAAATTATATACCATGCTAAATTTCTGTACAATTAAACTAACTCATTTAGAGCTTACCCATTCAAAATGCATCATGATTTGGTTAGGAGCTCCAGTTAAGATGGCTTAGGTCAGTGGTTCTCAAAGTGTGACTCCAGGACCAGCAGCATCAACAACTGGGATCTTGCTAGAAATGCACCTTCTCAGGCCCCACCCCAGAATTACTGAATCAGAAACTCTAGGGTAGGGCCAGCAATATGTGTTTTAACAAGCGTTTCAGGGAATTTTGAAGAATGTTCAAGTTTGAAAATCACTAGCTTAGATAATCCTTTTTTCTTAGATCTTAGAATTTTTTTTTAATTTAGGAAAAGAATATTTTCCTAAGAATCCTTAAAAACAGTAAAATAATTTACTTGTAAAGAAAAATTAAAATGATTACAGATTCATAAAAGAGGGCCACTAACGACATCTTAAGGTAACATTAGCTCAGTTCAAGTTGTTAAAACAAATACAAAAGTAGGCCGGGTGTAGTGGCTCACGCTTGTAATCCTAGCACTTTGGGAGGCCGAGGAGGGTGGATCACCTGAGACTGGGAGTTCCAGACCAGGCTGGCCAACATGGTGAAACGCTGTCTCTACCAAACCTACAAAAAAAAGTTATCTGGGCTTGGTGGTGTGTACCTATAATCCCAGCTACTCGGGAGGCTGAGGCAGGAGAATCGCTTGAACCTGGGAGGCAGAGGTTGCAGTGAGAGGGGATCGCACCACTGCACTCCAGAGTGGGCAACGGAGTGAGAGTCTGTCTAAATAAATAAATAAATAAATAAATAAATAAAACAAATACAAAAAATTAACTTACACATTTTTCTAGTTCAGATTTGCCTTCTTTCTAAGTAATCAGTTAATAAGAGTTTACTATACATACTTTAAGACAGGCCTACACAACGGAAATAGATGTGCTCTGTCTTGTGAAAATTATCACTTCTGCAGTGTGTTTCCAGGTTCTTGGCTGCCAAAAAAAGCCTTTTGAACTACATATAATAAAGGATTACAGGTTCTCCAAACATATTGATATGGTTCTGATGCTGTTCTTAAATGCATAAAACTAGCATATGATATAGGTTTGTTTTGCCTTGTAAACCAAACATGCAATTGTATTATTTTGTTTTGTTGATGAATAGGATTGAGAGATGACTTTGAAAATCTTTTCTCAAAGGAACCCTGGCGCTGGACATGGTGGCTCACACCTGTAATTCCAGCACTTTGAGAGGCTGAGGCAGGTGGATCACTTGAGGTCATGAATTTGAGACAAGCCTGGTCAACTTGGTGAAACCCCATCTCTACTAAAAATACAAAATTAGCAGGGCATGGTGGCGCATGCCTGTAATCCCAGTTACTCGGGAGGCTGAGGCAAGAGAATCACTTGAACCTGGGAGGCAGAGGTTGCAGTGAGCCACGACAGCGTCACTGCACTATAGCCTGGGCAACAGAGCAATACTGTCTCAAAAAAAAAAAAAAAAAAAAGAGGTAACTGCTGGGAGATGCTGTTGATTACTGGCAATGAGTACCCACAAAATTCCCAGGTTAACTGCCACCTCTACCAAAATAATCACAAGAAGGCAGGAATAGCTGTTCTTTGAACACTCATGAACCAAAAGAAACTTCTCCAAACTTGTGGTGTATTTTCCTTTCCATATCTGTTTTTTGTTTTTCTTTCTTCTTCCTTTTTTTTTTTTTTTTTTTTTGAGACAGAATCTTGCTCTGTCACCCAAGCTGGAGTGCACTGGCACAGTCATAGCTCACTGCAGCTTCAAATTCCTGAGCTCATGCAATTCGCCCGTCTCAGCCTCCCGAATAGATAGGACTACAGGTGCACATCACCATGCATGGCAGATTGGCTGATATAAAAAATGTTTTGTAGAGATGGGGTCTCACTATGTTGCCTAAGCTGGTGTCAAACTCCAAGCCTCAAGAGATCCTCCTGCTTCAGCCTCCCAAAGTGCCGAGATCTGTTTCTTTCCTTAATAATTATTTCTGCAAACAAATATAAGTGCCACATCTAAATATGCATCACCAGACCACTAGAAACTCTTGAAAATCCGCATTAGAGATTTAGAATGTGTATCAATACCTTGGTAATATCTGACTTCATGACTTCCTCTAATTGCTCCTTTAACTGAGCTGTCTCAGATTTAGGGACATAATTTTGCTCTTCACTCCTTGCAACGTGCTGTTTAAGTTTTTTATTCTCATTTTTTACTTCGTTGATTTGCTGCTGAAGTTTTATATTCTTAGCTCTTTCATTTTCAGACATAAATTGCAAATTTTTAACCTGAGTGAGCAATTTCTCAAGTCGAGATTTCAGTTTCTGTCTTTCTTCCAGGTTTGCCTTGTCACGTTTCTGGAATTCCTCCTGTAAAGACAAGAACTCTTGCTCTTGGGTCTCTTTTTCCCGTTTCAACAAGTCCAGAGCAGAAGCTGTGACCTTTTCCTGCTCTTTTCTGAGTTGTTGTAGTCTCTTTACCTCTTCCTCTTTCTTGCTTAAGGTTTTGTCCATCTCTAAATACTGACTTACAGATTTATTTTTTTGTTGCATTTCAGTCATGTACCTTTCCTGTAAACGCACATAATTAGCCTTGATCTTCTTAAATTGAAGCTGTAACATTTCCTTGTCATTCCTGGATTCCTGAAGATGTTTTTGGGTGTTAGCTAAAATCTCTTGCAAATTCTGTAGTGTCTTTTTAGTATCATTTTTCTCTAGGATTATTTTGTATTTTTCTTCAATTAATTCTTCAACATTCTCCTTTAGCTTATCGATGACATCAATGAACACTTGCTGTTTGGTAGTCTTCATCTGTAGTTCTTTAACTCTCTTCTCTAAATACAGGTTACTACACTGGAGTTCTTGGATTCGCGCCTCCTGCTTTCTGTTAGTATGTTTTAATTTCTTCAAGATTTCATTTAAAGCCATGTCCTCTTGAACAGGTTGTAAGCTTTCAGCACTTTGCTCCATGTCAGGCATCTCACAGTTCTCCTGAGATGCTTTACTCCTCCAGGAGATGCCTGCCGAAGACCAAGTTGAGACAATTTCTGGCCTCTCCACACCCTCTGCTGTGACTTCCTTTGCATAACTGACTGACATCTCAGGAATCTCCCCATAATTCTGTATTTCTTTCGAAGGAACTGCAGTCTGTAAATTATAATAAACAAAGTAAATGTGAATGCGTAGAAAGATCATGAACTTTCAAGTCAGATAGGGCTGGCCTTGAATTCTGTTAGTAGATCCCCTGTTTGGTTTCCTCTACTATAAAGTAACGATAGTACCTACTTCCAGTAATAATGCCTATTAACAAAAGTTAATACCTATGTATTAATTGCTAAATGTTTGTACAGCACCTAACAGCACAGCAGAGCACAGGCAGTAAGTATATGACAGATATATATCCCATTTACTTTGACAAAAGGAAAATTAAACTTTTGTCCTCTTACCATTTTCTATTATGCAAACTTCCCTGCACACATATAAGATGCTTTGACTTCAAATGAATTCAGACAAATAAATCTATCAATTACCTTATAGACTGCAAGGTCTCTCTCTTTTTTTTTTTTTTTTTTTTACATTTTATTATTGGGCCAAAAGTTTGGATTTTTAGGGAAGGTCTCTTCTCTTTTGAATATTTTTTTTCCACATTTAGACTGTTTTCTAATTATTCTGTGACTCTTAGGAACATTAGAATGGCAGAAGAACATGCCTCATGATTGACTTTATGCTGACAGTACAGGTTTTGGGGAGGTTACAAAAGGACAGTAGGCCGGGCAAGGTAGCTCATGCCTGTAATCCCAGCACTTTGGGAGGCCGAGGTGGGTAGATCACTTGTGGTTAGGAGTTTGAGACCAGCCTGGCCAACGTGGTAAAACCCATCTCTGCCCAAAATACAAAAATTAGCCAAGCGTGGTGGCACATGCCTGTAATCCCAGCTACTCAGGAAGCTGAGTGAGGCAGGAGAATCACTTGAACATAGGAGGCGGAAGTTGCAGTGAGCTGAGATTGCACCACTGCACTCTAGCCCGGGCGACAGAGCGAGACTCTGTCTCAAAAAATAGTAATAATAAAATAAACAAAAATAAAAAAGACAGTACATTGTGGTAAGAAATGGTGAAATGAATATGACATTAAAAACCCAGGGCCAGGTGCAGTGGCTCATGCTTGTAATCCCAGCACTTTGGGAGGTTGAGGTGGGCAGATCATGAGGTCAGGAGATCAAGACCACCCTGGCCAACATGGTGAAACCCCATCTCTACTAAAAATACAAAAATTAGCCGGCTGTGGCGGTGCACACCTGTAGTGCCAGCTACTCAGGAGGCTGAGGCAGGAGAATTGCTTGAACCCTGGAGGCAGAGGCTGCAGTGAGCCGAGATCATGCCACTGCACTCCAGCCTGGGCAACAGAGCGAGACTCCATCTCAAAAAACAACAAACAAACAAAAAGCAAACCCCAGGCCAGGCACAGTGGCTCATACCTGTAATCCTAACACTTTGGGAGCCCAAGGTGAGAGGATTCCTTGAGATCAGGAGTTCGAGACCAGCCTGGGTAACATAGTGAGACCCTATCTCTCCAAAAAAATATTTTAAAAATCAGTCAGGTGTGGGGGCACGTGCCTATAGTCCTAGCTCCTTCGGAAGCTGAGGCAGGAGGATTTCTTGTGGGCCATGGTCACACTGCTCTCCAATCTGAGTAACAGAGCAAGACCTCGTATGTAAAAAATAAATAAATAAAAACCCAGTAAAAGGGAGTGGTGCGCTGTATAATTCTCTGGAATTTAGAGACAAGGACTTCTGTATTTTGTTTTTTGAGCTCATCCTTCTGCAGAACCTTGCATCTTAATGGTTTTTCATTGTTCTGGGATAAAGATAACTATCATTACTGAGACCTACAAGGCCCTAATATCTTGCTCTTGATATCTACTATGGTTTAAATGCATTCCCTAAAGTTCATGTGCCAGAAGCTTAATCCCCAATGCAACAGTGTTGGAAGATGGGGCCTAGTAAGAGGTGAATAAAAATGACTAAATGTTGTTATCGCAGGAGTGTGTTAGTTATCACAAGTGGATTTATTACAAAAGTGAGTTGGGGGCTGTGCGGTGGCTCACACCTGTAATCTCAGCACTTTGGGAGGCCGAGGCGGGTGGATCACAAAGTCAGGAGATTGAGACCATCCTGGCTAACACTGTGAAATGCCATCTTTACTAAAAATACAAAAAATTAGCTGGGCGTGGTGGCACATGCCTGCAATCCCAGCTATTCAGAAGGGTGAAGCAGGAGAATCGCTTGAACCCAGGAGGCGGAGGTGGCAGTGAGCCAAGATGGTGCCACTGCACTGCATCCTGGGTGACAGAGCGAGAATCCATCTCAAAATAAATAAATAAATAAATAAATAAATAAATAAATAAATAAAAGTGAGTTCAGCCTCCACTTGCTCCCTTGATCTCACCCTCTTTTGCCCCTCCACCTCCCATCATGAAATGACAGCACAGAGACCCTTGTGTGATGTTGGCACCATGGACCTAGCCTCCAGAACCGTGAGCCAGATAAATTTCTATTCATTATAAATTGCCCAGTCTGTGATATAGCTGCAGCAGTATGAAATGAACTAAAGCAGTAGCTGGCCCGTACCACCTGTCTTCATCTGCTATACCCCTCCTCCTTCCTCCAACTCTGATCTTCCTGTACTCAGGGCTTCCTTCAGGTCCCAGTAGGTACCATGCTTCCTGCAGCCACAGGATCTGCAGACGTTATTCCTTCTGTATGGCATGTTCTCCTACCCCTAGCTGCCCAATTCACTCCTACTCATCCTTTACAGCTCAGCTCAATGATCATTTCTTCAGGGATGCCTTCCCCAGACTCCCTGATCAGGGTGGTATCCTAATCATAGATGCCCATCCTACTTATATTTGCAGCACTTACCATAGTTGCAAGTTTATACGTAACTTTATATAGCATCATAGCATATATAGTAACTTTATATAACATGCTCTACATATACTTTGTATGTAACTTTATTCACATAACTTATTGATCTTATCATAGTTGCAAGTTCACATTTATTTGTGTGATTATTTGATTAATGACTACCTCCTCTAGTAGGATGTTGTTTTCATGAGGACAAGAACTGCATCTTTTTGTCTGTTTTCTAACCATTACCTAATACGTAGTACAGACCTGGCATGTAATAGATGCCTAAAAGTATCTTTTGACTGAATGAAAAACAGCTAAATGCAATGGAAAGAGGAAAGAACAATCTTGAGAAACCCTATTTAGGCTGATTTTTAAAATGTTGTTTTCCAGAAATCAACATGGACAAAGAAAGTTCTTTTAAGTACTGTCAACTACTTTCAAAAAAATGAAAATGCTCATACTTGTAAATAAGGCATTATAGTCATAGTATTTCCCATCAAACTCACATTGAAAAGGTATTATTGGCCAGGTGCAGTAGCTCACACCTGTAATCCCAGCACTTTGGGAGGCCAAGGCGGGTGGATCATTTGAGGTCAGTAGTTCAAGACCAGCCTGGCCAACATGGTGAAACTCCGTCTCTACTAAAAATACAAAAAAAATTAGCCAGGTGTGGTGGCACATGCCTGTAATCCCAGCTACGCAGGAGGCTGCAGTAGGAGAATCGTTTGAATCCAGGAAGCAGAGGTTGCGGTGAGCCAAGATCGTGCCACTGCACTCCAGCCTGGGCAACAGAGTGAGACTCCGTATCAAAAACAAAACAAAACAACAAGAGAGAAAAGGTATTACTTATACTATTCGTGAATTTTATCTATTTTCCCATACCAATTCCTAGTATTTTTAATTTTTTTGTTCAGAAAGTGCACAGAATATATACTGTCAGTATCTTCAGTGTTCTGAGGATACTACATGTGTGCTCGGAATCAATAAACCAAATGATAAACTAATATTTTCACTTTAGTAGAAAAATTAGTATTTTTTGCTTGTCAATAGAAGTCCAATATGACAGAGAAATCTTGTTTTTCTTGAAAAATTAATTAGTGCTTCAGCACTCCTTCCTCTTCTTAACCTTTCCATTACTGTAAACTCTGCTACTGCCAGCCAGTTTGATTCAACAAATATAAAAGCTTATTATATTCAGGCTGCTCTGTCTACACGGCAGCCATTCTTTTGTTTCTTTACTTCTCTAATATGCTTGCTTTCGATGGAAAAAATTATAGTAAAAAAAGCTTATTACATTCAAGGAACCATATAGACACTGTGGTGCATAACAGGGTAAGACAGAGTCCTGAGCCTTAGAGAAATTACCATTTGGTAGAGCTAATCCTCAAGTATGGACTTGAGGATTATTTTTCTTTACCAGAAAAATTTATTTCTGAATTGGCTAAGATCTCAGAATGCATTTTCCCCGGAGAAGCAAAGTCCCTTATGCTAACTAGGTGATTTAGCACTGCTTGGAAAAGTCTCAGATTTTATATATATATATATATAATTTTTTTTAACGAATCCTTTAATACTCCACAGGCTTTACTGACCATCACAATCGTACTTCCTCTGCTTTATAATTAACTCTCAGATGAACTAGGTTAGAACTATTCTCTTTATAAATGGTTTTACAATATTATTGTGTACACTTTCCTTACACACGAAGCTTGGAGGTTGGCTAGGGTTGAGGGCAGATTCCTTGGCAGTACTTTTAGCCAGTGATTTTTCTGGAAATTTCAGGGTCTCTCCACTGCAGTGGATTAGAGGCGGGCTTCTAGGAGGAGGCTGTCTAAAATACTCGTTACCAAGTTGGTCTGTACTTGCAGAAACACTAGTTTCCATTGGATTTTCTTCCCTAAATGAGTCTTGCTTTATATTGTTGTCTTTTGCATAATTATACACTTGACTTTGAAATTCTGGTTTCTCTGTCATTTCATCATCAAATGCTTCTACACAGTGAAATTTGCAAACGATGTCAAATTGTCTCAAGGAAGATATGCTGATGGTGTCAACTGGCTGAGTTAGTACATTCTTTGAGTAATTTTCAATGTTGTTGTCTCATAAGAAAGAGAAAGAAGGAAATAAAAACGAGTAGATCATGAACTTGGATGGTAACAGTTATATTTATATTTATCAAATAAACTGCTGTAGCCACTTACAAATTAAGTATTATTTCAACCTTATTTACTGTGTGGATTTTAGCATGGTTTTATGCTAGCAAACAAAACAAAACTTTACATGGGGGAAAGAAGTCCCCAAATGACTGCTACAAAAAAGTTTGTTAGCCGGGCACGGTGGCTCAAGCCTGTAATCCCAGCACTTTGGGAGGCTGAGACGGGCGGATCACAAGGTCAGGAGATCGAGACCATCCTGGCTAACACAGTGAAACCCCGTCTCTACTAAAAAAATACAAAAAACTAGCCGGGCGAGGTGGCGGGCGCCTGTGGTCCCAGCTACTCCGGAGGCTGAGGCAGGAGAATGGCGTAAACCCGGGAGGCGGAGCTTGCAGTGAGCTGAGATCCGGCCACTGCACTCCAGCCTGGGCGACAGAGCCAGACTCCGTCTCAAAAAAAAAAAAAAGTTTGTTATATGTAATTCTGGTCAAATACATATCTTCAAAATTATTTTGTTGTACTATAATTTTAAGATGTTTTAAAGTACAAAATCTTTCAAAAGGACAGGGATAGTATAATAGAAAACACATATAAACTTGCTTAATCTCACAAAAATCCCTTGATGTCAGTACTGTTATTATCCCTATTTTACAGATAAGGAAACTGAAGTACAAGAGATGTTAAAGTCACTTGTCTAAGGTCACGGAGCTGCTAAGCAGTGCTGCTGAGATTCTAGACTACTACTTCTAAATGCTATGCTGTACTATTTTTCAATATGACAAATTATGCAGGTGTAATGTTTTTTAAAATCAGAAGCAAATAAGAATCAACATAATCATTATCAACATAATCATTCCCAAAGAATAAAGTTCCCAGATTTCTTCATTTTGTGACACCCTTAAAGTCTCAGTACTTTTTTTCACAGTACCTCTGGACCAAAGGAATATTTAAGTTCCATTTAGTAAATAATTAAGTTCAAACTAGTATTTGTCCTAAGTTATTAGCTGTTTGAAAATACATATAAACTAAAAGAAAAATATAATATTTTATTCTTAAACAACCACACTTTACTACTTGGATGTACATTGTTAGGCATAATACAGCACCTCAAACCGTGGAATCAGATTGGAGACCACCACTCTCACTTCCTATTCCACAATGATTTTCATGCAGGACTTGCTTTTTATTATAGCAACCTCCAAAAACCTACCTTTACAAATAAGACATCACAGGAAGGACTATAATATGGGTTTATAGTGAAAACTACAGCTAACAGATTGTGGGGGTCTGATAGATGTCCAGTGTCACTGTTTCCCTCAAACTCCAAAATACCCTGCAACACTTTAGGTGAATGATTAATATATAGCATTGTTTTATGTGCTTTTATATTTTACATAAATAGCATATCACTATATCTATATCCATATAAAAGTCTTGTATGCAGTGGTTTATACCTGTAATCTTAGCACTTTGGGAGGCTGAGGTGGGTGGATCACCTGAGGTCAGGAGTTCGAGATCAGCCTGGCCAACATGGTGAAACCCCGTCTCTACTAAAAATACAAAAATTAGCAGGGCGTGGTGGTGCATGCCTGTAATCCCAGCTACTTGGGAGGCTCAGGCAGGAGAACCACTTGAACCTGGGAGACGGAGGTTGCATTAAGCCAAGATCATGCCACTGCACTCCAGCCTGGGTGACAGTGCAAGACTCCGTCTCAAAAAAAAAAAAAGTCTTTATTTCACACAAAATTTTGCTTTCGAGGCTTAGCCATATAAATACATACATATGTAGTTCATTATACTGAAAGACTACGCTTTATTCCTTTCTTGTTGGCTATTTAAGTTGCTTCTAATTTTGCCCTTAAAAACAGCATTGCAGTGAACATGTTTCCTTCTATGCCAATGTAAAAATTTTTGTCTAGGCTCTGAGGATACACCTCGAAGTGAAATTGCTGGATTATAGAAAATACATATCTTCAACTTTACTAGATATTGCAAAATTACTCTCCAAAGTGTTTGTACCAATTTATGCTTCTACCAGTAGCCTCAGGGTTCCTTTGCTCTACACATCCCTCCAAAACATGTCAAATTCATATGTATGAAATGGTATTTTACTGTGATCTTCTTAATGTACATCCTTTCATGTATTTAATGGTCTTACAGGTTTCCTTTCTGTGATCTGCTTGTTGTATACTGTTATGGGCTCAATTGTGTGCCCCTAAAATTCATATGCTGAAGCTCTAATCCCCAGTACCTTAAAATATGACTCTTACTTGTAGATATGGCCTTTAAAAAAGTAATTGAGCTTAAAAGAGGTCACAAGGGTAGGCCCTAATCCAGTATGACCAGTGTCCTTGTAAGAGGAGGAAGAGACAGCAGGAAGGCGTACACACAAAGACAAAAGGTCATGTGAGACACTGCAAGAAACTGGCCATCTGCAAGCCAGGGAGAGAGGCCTCAGGAGAAAGCAACCGTGCTGGCACCTTGATCTTGGACTGCCAGCCTCTAAGAATGAGAAAATTAATTTCTGTTGTTTACACAGCCCAGTTTATGGTGTTTTGTTATGGCAGCCCTAGCAAACTACTAATACATATACTTTGCCTGTTTTTCTATTATGTGATTTTTTTTTTTTTTTTTTGAGACAGAGTCTCTGTCACCCAGGCAGGAGTGCTGTGGCACGATCTCGGCTCATTGTAACCTCCACCTCCTGGGTTCAAGCAATTCTCATGCCTCAGCCTCCCAAGTAGCTGGGATTACAAGCATGCACCACCATGCCCAGCTAATTTTTGTTATTTTTAGTAGAAATGGGATTCCACCATGTTGGCCAGGCTGGTCTTGAACTCCTGACCTCATGTGATCTGCCCACCTCGGCCTCCCAAAGTGCTGGGATTACAGGTGTGAGCCACCATGCCTGGCCTGAGTTATGTGACGTTTTCTTTTTTTTTTTTTTTGAGACGGAGTCTCGCTCTGTCACCCAGGCTGGAGTGCAGTGGCGCTATCTCGTCTCACTGCAAGCTCCGCCTCCCGGGTTCATGCCATTCTCCTTTCTCAGCCTCCCGAGTAGCTGGGACTACAGGTGCCCACCACCACACGCGGCTAATTTTTGTATTTTTAGTAGAGACAGGGTTTCACCGTGTTAGCCAGGATGGTCTTGATCTCCTGATCTCGTGATCCGCCCATCTTGGCCTCCCAAAGTGCTGGGATTACAGGCATGAGCCACCGCGCCCAGCCATTATGTGCCTTTTTCTAAGTGACTTGTAGTTTAGATACCAAATCTTTTGTCAATTATATTGCATGTATCTTCAGTCCATGCTTTTTACTTTATTATACTTTGGCCATACAGATGTTTTCTTAATGTAGTCAATGCACCAATTATGGATTGCAATTCTCATGTCTTTTTTGTGAGACGGAGTCTCACTCTATCACCCAGGTTGAAGTCAGTGGTGTGATCTCAGTTCACTGCAACCTTTGCCTCCTGGATTCAAGTGATTCTCCTGTTTCACCGTTTCAAGTAGCTGGGACTACTGGCATGCGTACTATGCCCAGCTAATTTTTGTATTTTTAGTAGAAGCAGGGTTTCACCATATTGGCCAGGCTGGGTTTGAACTCCTGATCTCCTGATCCGCTTGCCTCATCCTCCCAAAGTGCTGGGATTACAGGCATGAGCTACCGTGCCTGACCCTGCATTTCTCATGTCTTAAGAAATCTTAGGCGGAGCGTGGTGGCTCATGCCTGTAATCACAGCACCTTGGGAGGCTGAGGCAGTCAGATCAGAAGATCACGGGTTCAAGACCAGCCTGGCCAACATGGTGAAACGCTGTTTCTACAAAAATACAAAAAAATTAGCCAGACATAGTGGCAGGCGCCTGTAGTCTCATTACTCAGGAGGCTGAGGCAGGAGAATAGTTTGAACCCGGAAGGTGGAGGTTGCAGTGAGCCGAGATCGCTCCACTGTACTCCAGCCTGGGTGACAGAGCAAGACTCCATCTCAAAAAAAAAAGAAAAGAAAAGAAAAAGAAATCTTTTCTGTTGTCACAAAGGCGTTTGATATGGTTTGGCTCTGTGTTCCCACCCAAATCTCATCTCCAGTTATAATCCCCATGTGTTGAGGGAGGGACCTAGTGGGAGGCAACTAAATCATGGGGACGGTTTTCCCCATGCTGTTCTTGCGATAGTGAGTTCTCACAAGATCTGATGGTTTTAAAGTGTTTGGCAGTTCTCCTGCCCCTCCTGTCGTCATTTAAGACATGCCTTGCTTCCTGTTTGTCTTCTGCCATGATTCTGTTTCCTGAGGCCTCCCAAGGCATGTGGAACTGTGATCCAATTAAACCTCTTTTCTTTATAAATTACCCAGTCTTGGGGAGTTCTTTATGGCAGGGTGAAAACAGACTAATACAGCATTTTCTACACTTCTTTTATAAGTTAGAACTTTGCAGTTCACATGTAGGCCTTTATCCATGTGCACTTTATTTTGTATTTGGTGTGAGGTAAGGTTCTAATCATTTCCTACATTGAGAGAGCCAACTGTTCCAGCACAACCAAATGAAACCCCCCACTGGTTTATAATGACACCTCTATCAAATACCATGTGTCCTCATACATAAATGGGTCTACTTTGTCTTTTATTTATTCCACTGGTTTGTTACCCTTCTGCCTATAATACATCATTATAATTACTATAACTAATAACTCTTGTAATCTAGCAGGATAAGTTTCCACATCTTCTTTTTCAAAATTGTGTTGGGTATTTTTTTTAACTTTTTCACTTCTGAATGGGAATGTTAGGATTAAGGTAGGATACACGAAATTGCATTAATTAATAGACTTCAGGAAAACTGACATCTTTACAATCTGAACATGAAACATTTAATTATTTATTATGGCCTCCAGGAAAGTTTTATAATATTTTTTAATGGAAACTTACACTTTTTGTTAGATTTATTCTTAGGTACCTTAGTTTGTGCTGCTACTGATAATAGTAAGTTTTTAATAATTACTGTTTTACATCTGTTGTTGCTAGTACATTGGAATGTTATTGGTTTTTTAATATTAATTTTATATCTAGCTTTCTTCTAAACTTTATTAGTTTTAATAGCTCATCTGTAGGTACTTATGACTTTTCTATGTAGAAAAGTACATATTTGTAAATAATGATAATTACTTCATTACTTCTCTTCCTTTCTAATGCTTATAGCACTTTTCTCCCTTCCTTCCTTCCTTCCTTCCTTCCTTCCTTCCTTCCTTCCTTCCTTCCTTCCTTCCTTCCTTTCTTCTTTCTTTTTTTTTTTTTTTTTTTTTTGAGACGGAGTCTCGCTCTGTCGCCCAGGCTGGAGTGCAGTGGTACCATCTTGGCTCACTGCAAGCTCTGCCTCCTGGGTTCACGCCATTCTCCTGCCTCAGCCTCCCGAGTAGCTGGGACTACAGGTGCTCGCCACCATGCCCGGCTAATTTTTTGTATTTTTAGTAGAGACAGGGTTTCACCGTGTTAGCCAGGATGGTCTCGATCTCCTGACCTCGTGATCCACCCGCCTCGGCAGTACTTATTTTTCTTGTACCTGCAGGTATTAAATTCCATAATTTCAATAAGCCTTGTCAAATCTTTTCATTTTAGTATTACTTACAAGTATTAAAAATAAAGACATTTGTATACAGCATTTAGATTTGCTTTAATAAACATGATCAATGGAGGGCCCGGTGTGGTGGCTCACAGCTGTAATCCCAATACTTTGGGACACCGAGGCAGGAGACTCACTTGAGCCCAGGAATTTGAGACCAGCCTGGGCAGCACAGTGAGATCCATTTCAAAAACAAAACCAAAAACATGATCAAAGTATCTCATTATATGATTAAATCCCACATAGCTTTCATGTATCAATTTAGGATTAGAATAACAGATTTGGAGTTACATCAACACACAGTTCTCTTTTTTTTTTTTTTTTGAGAGAGGGTCTCATTGTGGTTGCCCACGCTGCAGTGCAGTGGCGTGATCTCAGCTCACTGCAGTCTCAGCCTCCTGGGCTCAGGTAATTCTCCCATCTAGGCCTCCAAAGTGGCTAGGACTATGACACCTGGCTAAGTTTTTGTATTTTTAGTAGAGGCGGGGTCATGTTGCCCAATCTGATCTCAAACTAGTGAACTCAACCAATCCTTCTGCCTTGATCCCCCAAAGAGCTGGGATTACAGGTGTGAGCCACTGTACCTGTTGCTTTTTGTTTTGTTTCGTTTTGTTTTTGAGATGGAGTTTCGCTCTTGTTGCCCAGGCTGGAGCGCAATGGCGTGATCTCAGCTCACTGCAACCTCCACCTCCTGGGTTCAAGGGAGTCTCCTGCCTCAGCCTCCTGAGTAGCTGGGATTACAGGCATGCACCACTATGCCCGGCTAATTTTGTATTTTTAGTAGAGACGGGGTTTCTCCATGTTGGTCAGGCTGGTCTTGAACTCCCAACCTCAGGTGATCCACTTGCCTAGGCCTCCCAAAGTGCTGACATTACAGGCGTGAGCCACTGTGCCTGGCCCTTTTTCTTTTTTTTTTTAAGAGACAGGTTCTCCTTCTGTTGCCCACTGGAGTGCAGTGACATGATCATAGCTCATAACAGCCGTGGACTTCCTGGCTCAAGCAATCTTCCCACCTTGGCCTTCCAAAGCACTGGGATTATAGGTATGATCTACCACACCCAACCTCAATACACATTTAAAGATACTTGTATAGTAGAAAATTTTTGTGTCTGAGACTGGGACTTGATTACGGCTCATTCATTTAAAGCTACACAATCCTGGGCAAGTTACTCTCTGAGTCTTATTTTCCTTATCTGTAAAATGAAGATAAAAACAGCCCTTATTTCAATTTTTTAAAAGCCTTATTTCAATAAGATTGTGGATTAAGTGTGATGATATATATAAAGTGCTTAGCACAATACCTGGCTATTGTTATTATCACAGAACACACAAAAAAAGTTTCTCTCTTTTGCATATTGCTAACAAATAGATACTTACCATTTAACAAATTGTCTAGTGTGCCATAAGCATCTTCACAAAGTGTGGATTCATACTCATTTTCCCTTTCAAAATTCTTTATTTCATTCTGTATTAATAAAAAAGGCATTAATACTTCAAGCAAACATCATAAGCTTCTTCTAAAGGTATTTGCACATTGTTATGTAATTCTGCTATTAGAATATTTCATTACACAGATAAAATGTGCTTTCTGGTATCTTTCCCCAGCATATATTTGGCTCCCTTTTAGTAAAACTATGCTAACAGAGTCCCAATATTAAACAACAATGTAACAAATAGCTTGCTATTTTAATATTTTGGTTTTTTGGTTAGTCAAATCATGTGACTATAAACTTAGGAATACATGATAGCATATTTATGTATTGATAATTCTTTGATGTTTATTAAATCTAGTCTAAACAGCATTAAGATGGTTGTTATTCTAATCTTTTAACACTGAAGATATATAAAACAGGCATATATCTGTGACGTATTTTTATAAATTCCTATTTAGTGGAATCAGATGTCACTGACTATCAAATGTTTAGAACAACATTCATGAAGATATTGGGACATTACAACCTTTTATTTTGTAATAAAAGGAGCTAGGCATCTTCATGAAGATAGGAAAGTTGTCATTTACATGCAGGGTGCTGTCAATGTCATTATGAATGACAACTGAATTATTTGCATACTGACATAAGTGGAAGATGCATTAGACTATAAGCCAGGTTCCTTGGGCTCTTGTCCTGCCTCTGTGCCTGAATTGTTGTGGTCATGTCCCCTGGCTGCACTCCTGGGACTTCATGAGGCTAGAAAGGATCAGTTTTAATGCTGTGTAAAAATGTACCTCGCTCTCTCGCCCAGGCTGGAGTGCAGTGGCACGATCTTGGCTCACTGTAACCTCCACCTCCCGCGTTCAAGTGATTCTCCTGTCTCAGCCTCCAGAGTAACTGGGATTACAGGTGCTCGCTTCCATGCCTGGCTAATTTTTATAGTTTTAGCAGAGATGGGGTCCCACCATGTTGCCCAGGCTGGTCAAAATGTAGCTTACGCTAGTGAAACTGGGAAAACCAGACCGTGTATTCCCTTCCTTTCTGTGTCCACTGAAGATTGTTTTATTGTTCCTTATATTTTTGAAGAAATTGAATTCTGAATACATCTGAGCCTCCCAGAACTTATAAGCAATGCACACCTGAGGCAAGTCACAAGTGGTACTGGTAGTTTCCATACAGATGGGAGAATCTGAAAGCATTATGCCTTGAGAAAGATTGCTGACATTCATGGTATCCGATTCTGATATGCTTTCTACTTTTTCATGAGAAGTATCCACTTCAAAACGTACAGGATCTGAAGGTGATGGCCAAAATATTTGATAGTCCTTGTTCATAACTGTTGAATAATGGAAGGCTTCTTTAAAAAAAAAAAAATTGTGTCTATTAGTAGGTGCAAACAAAAAGCTTTTTCCCTATTCTTCTCATTAAGTAGAAAAAGTTCACTGCCCTTGTTTGAAATGTCATTTGTCAAGTTATTAGAAAAATTAAAAATTTTAGTCTGAGTATACCATAATTTGATATGGTAGTAAATACTGATTTCGAGAAAAACAAATAATATTGGCTACTATCCAATAATTCCCTAGGCGGCTTTGGACCTAGAAGGCGAAGGGATCGCTATGTTATTTAATCAAAGGATATTTACAAAATATTATCAGAGACCTATTAGTTTCCACAAAATGCTGGATTTCTATTTACTTGATACCTGCCACTTGAACACCTCACTACCAAGTCAAAAACAGCATTGTAACTCAGTTTTCCCTCCTCACTTTCCCATACTGCGCCTATTCCCTCAGGTACTAGTGTTTGCAAATTGGAGTTGTCGTGGCATCCCTCTACCTCATCATCCATGGCTATTCAGATACCAAGTCTCGTCCATGTCTCCTTTAAAAAAGGCTGTCAGGGCCAGGCGTGGTGGCTCACGCCTGTAATTCCAGTACTTTGGGAGACCAAGGTGGGCGGATCACAAGGTCAGGAGATCGAGATCATCCTGGCTAACACGGTGAAACTCCGTCTCTACTAAAAATACAAAACAAAAAAAAAATTAGCCGGGCCTGGTGGTGGGCAGAGGCAGGAGAATGGCGTGAACCCGGGAGGCGGAGCTTGCAGTGAGCCGAGATGACGCCAGCGCACTCCAGCCTGGGTGACAGAGCGAGACTCCGTCTCAAAAAAAGAAAAAAGTCTTTCAGTAACCTGTGCTTTCTTTCTATCCCATGTTGCCACACTGGTCCACATTCTCCTGACTTCCTCAGGCCTCTCCGGGGCTGAGTGGAAAGGATGGCCACTCACATTGAGTCTATAAATTCTTCTTGTCCTTCCAGGCCATGCATAGCCTGGAGTGATATTACCTACCCAGTACTCCCCTGCTCTACTCAGATCAGGCTCATTTCCCTGCAAACAGATAATGTTCCTTACGAATTAAGCTTCAGTCATCTGCCCTGGCACGTGCTTCTCTTCCTAAAACCTTCTGGTCTACCCATTTATCTATTTTCAAAATTGCTTCAATGTCTTCAGCCTCTAAATCTCTATCTTACAATTCAGTACTTGGTGATTTCGTTTACTGTTCTAGAGCTTCACCACTGTTTCAAGGGTGTTAGTGTTTGTATTTACAGATCATAAACCGTCTGAAGAGGAGTAGACTTACGGCTTTCCAATATCCCCTACTGCAAATGGACCGGTGCTGTCTACACAGCAAACATTGATTGAAGAAAACCTGCATTCTAATGATTTATTTCTATCAAGCTCTCTCAATTTATAGTCATTACTCATCTGCCTGGATTCTTTTATTGAAGGTCTGAATGAATAGTTTATTGAAAATTAGTTGTTTTCGGCCGGCCGCGGTGGCTCAAGCCTGTAATCCCAGCACTTTGGGAGGCCGAGATGGGCGGATCACGAGGTCAGGAGATCGAGAGACGATCCCGGCTAACACGGTGAAACCCCGTCTCTACTAAAAAATACAAAAAAAAAATAGCCGGGCGAGGTGGCGGGCGCCTGTAGTCCCAGCTACTCGGGAGGCTGAGGCAGGAGAATGGCGTAAACCCGGGACGCGGAGCTTGCAGTGAGCTGAGATCCGGCCACTGCACTCCAGCCTGGGTGACAGAGCAAGACTCCGTCTCAAAAAAAAAAAAAAAAAAAAAAAAAAAAGAAAATTAGTTGTTTTCAAACCTATGTCATCACTCGGTAAAAGACAAAAAAGTAAGCCAAGCAGACTAGTCAGGATCAGTGAAAGGCCCAACTTCATGCTCACCTTTCCCTTGTCTTTCAAATAATGCTGCCTGGATTGTGGTGAGATCTGAAAAATTCTTGCTTTGTTTTCTCAATGCAAAACAGCGCAAAGGACTTGTTTCTTAAGTTTTCTTGTTTGTGAACCCAGCACTTCCGATTACATTTCTACAACTTTGTTTATCCCTCATATGGCACTGCACAATCTGCCAGTTTCTTTTTAATTTAAAGTTAGGCTATTTTTTCCATCTTTCATTTGTCCTTACAGGTTTATGTTGGATTTTTAACATATTTATCAAATGTTTGAATAGATGTCCCAGACATTCTAAAGCTGTTTTAGGACAGGAGTTAAAAGAGGTGTCACGGGCGTTACTGGCAAAAACTATAATCTTGTTTAAACGCTTTTTCAGTTGTACGACAAACTTTACCTTTTTAAAAAGCACTTATCTCATTCATTTTTCACCTCAAAACGAGACACCAAACTTTTTAAGACACAAAAGTGTGCTCACTTCCAGGATCCATAGAGTTTCTTGGACCCACGCTACGGACCTGGCGCTCCCTCCCTCTGCACCGGGTTTTGTGGGAGGGAGAACGCTTTCCAACCTCCTCCACCGAGGACTCTCACAAACTCGCAATGGAGCTCCCGGAGTGCTGGAACGCCCCTGTGTGACGTCCGCCCGCGCCCGGGGATCTCCGCGGGGACCGGCGCAGCCCGCGAGTTCCGAACCACTGTGGGTGCGGCGGGGGACGGCCTCGGGTCTGTCTTCCCAGAGAGTGGTGAAATTGGGAGGTTACGACCCCCTAGGCCGAACAGCCTGCGGGCTAGCTGGCGCCTCCTGCCGCAGTAAACACAAAGTGGGGGAAAAAAACCCCAAAACTCCGATAAGAAACGGCCAGCACGGGCCTCGCTGGGCCAGCTACTCAACACGCCTGCCCGGGAGCACAAAACACCCACAAGCCAATACCACCCGGCATTCAGAGCGAGCGCCGGACTCTCAGCCCGGCGCAGGGGCAGGACTTCCGCTCAAGCCAGACTTCCGGGCGAGGCGGCGCGGGGCTTCCGGTTGGGGTGGTAGGGTGGTGGACCTGTTGGTCCCGTTTTCCCGTCGCACGTGGTGGCCACTGTTGGCTTCTGAATGCTTTACAAGGCGGAGATCCACGCCGAGGCCGTTGGATCGGCCGTGGGTACATCCGTCTGAGCCGTTCCTGTCCCAGCGCAGAGCGGCGGCCTCCGGCGGCGCCCTGCAGCCATGGACTACCGGCGTTTTCTTATGAGCCGGGTGGTCCCCGGGCAGTTCGACGACGCGGACTCCTCTGACAGGTAGGCGGCCGTACAGTGCCCTGGCTCTGGTTACTGCTCTCACCTTGTCCGCCCCCTTGGGGCGTGGATTCTTGTTTGTAGTTTAGAGGGAGACTAGTGGTTCATCACTCAGCGTCTCTCTTGACAACCTTTTGCCTGTTTCTGCATCCCCACTGGGTCTTTCTCCCCGTTCACGCGGCAGTTAGTGAAAGCCGCTTGTCAAGGGAGTCTGCGGTTTTCAGGTCGGTTAGCGTCACTGGAAGGCAGAGTTGGGGATAGCGATTAGGAAACATGGGTTTTTGCGCTTTAACCACATTTAGCGTTCAACAAATACTAAGCACTTAATATGTACCTCGTTCTGTCCTGGGCGCCGGAGATGAACAAGACGAACCAACTTCCTGCTGTCATGGAACTTTACCTTCTACGTGAAAGAGAGGGCACACCATTTAAAAACCAAATAATGATGTAGACTATGCAAATCGTTTAATATACCAAGTGCTGACTGAATGGGTAGGGAAAGGTTAAGTCCAGATTTGAATGACGAGGAGCTAATCTTGGCAAGAGCAGAGGGAACAGCATTTCACACAGAAGGGACAGCAAGAGCAAAGGCCCCGAGGCCAGAGTGCCTAGAGCACAGTGGAGGTAGTTGAGAAGATTGGTAGGGTGATGATAGAGAAGTAAGAAGGAGGGCCAGATCATGGAGACCCTTACAAGTGATAGCGAAAAGTTCAGATATTAATCTGGGTCTTACGGAAAGCCATAGGAGGGATTTTAGCAGAAGAATGACATTAGTGATTTAAAGGAATCATTCTTCTATGTAGATGATGTTCATGGAGGGTGGGAGTGGAACAGAGAGACCAGTTTAAAAGTAATAAGGTAATCAGATTCAAAGATGGTGGGGACTAGAGCTCAGATCCTGAAGATATGTCTTGGAGGTAGAAGTGGCAGGGTTTGGTGGTAGATTGGAGGTGGGGTCTGGGGAAAGAGGAATGAAGGATAACTCCTGCCTAAAAGCAAAATGAAACATATTGGAGTTATTTTGGAATTCCAAGAAAACAGTTTATACTTTATGTTTACAGTAAGGATTCATTACATGTAGATTTTATTAATTATTGGGGATTTTTAAATAAATATATGTATGTTGACTGCTTTCTGTGTGTCAGATCTAGTCTTAGGTCGTAGGGAGGCATTGGTAAACACCCTCCTGAATGACACAGAGCTTGCACCCTAGCAGGGGATACCGATATTATTAAATAATTAGGCTATTTGTATTCGAATTGGGTAAGTAGTGCAAAGGAGAAGTAGGTGAAAAACAGGGAAGACTTCCTTGAGCAAGTGATAGTGAGCTGATACCTGATGGATGAGTAGGGGTTAGCCAGAGAAAGAGGAAGGGCATTCCAGTTTTATGGTTACAGAAAAGTGTACAAAAAGCCTTAGGGAAGAAGTTAAGCAGCAGAAGAAACACAGCCAGCACAGCTGGTGGGTAGTTAATGGTAATAAGAGGACACTAATTTACCATTCACCCCAGGGTATTGTAAGGATACACCAGTGATTTTCCATCAGGGAAGATGTTGCCATCCGGACTTCTACCCAGGGGACTTTTGGCAATTTCTGGAGACGTTTTTATTTGTCACAACTGGGGGTGGTGGTGCATTAGTGGCATCTGGTAGGTAGAGGCCAGTGATATGCTGCTAAACATCCTACAATGCAGAAGACACTCGCCCACAATGAAGAGCTATCTGGCAAAGTTATAACTTCAACATGCCACTCTAGGCAATTATGTATCAATCTATGGAGCATATGTATGAAGTCCTGGTAAATAGCAAGTGTTTGATGATTATCTGTTCTCTTCCTCCACATGTCCATGGGGAGCCCTCAGAGCCATGGCTAATTAATTAATTGGATTAATAATCTGACTTTACTTAAAGTTATGTATGTTTTTCAGGTGGTATCTCCTATTACCAGCTGCTTTTTTATGGTTTCTGTCCTTATTCTGTACGTGAGAGGTAAAAACTGAATTTGGCCTCTGTTGAATTTGGCCTGCAGATATGTTTTGTTTGGTATGCACAGTTATTTGTAAAAATTGACTATGCCAATGAAGGGATAGATTTTACACAGAAATCCAGACTTATAGCTTCTCTTGAAAACTTAAGATCTGGTAACACTAGGCCTGAATTCTAATATGGCAAAAAACAAACAAACAAAAAAGCCCTTACTAGTTGTGCTCCCTTTACCTTGGATCTCTTCTCCCAGTTTGCCAGTCCCCGCTTCTATCATGCAGCCTACTTCACTCATTTGTAGTGCCTGGCCCCTGTATTCACCGTTTTTTCCCATCATGAACAGGGTTGATTTGGATTTCTTTGTGGGGCACAAATCTTGATGTAACTTCTTTTGTTGCAAAGTGTTATTGAGTTCAAAGTAAGGCTGCCTTAGACTTATTCCCAAATTTTTTGTCAGAAAGCTTTTTTTTTTTTTTTAAATTACAATTTTTTTTTAGAGACAGGGTTGCCCAAGCTGGAGTACAGTGGCACAATCATGGCTCACTGCAGCCGTGAACCCCTGGGCTCAAGCAAGCCTATGACCTCAGCCTCCCAAGTAGCTAGGATCAAAGGTGTGAGCCATTGCACCAGCCTTTTTTGCCCCTCTCTCTTTTTTCTTCTTTTACAGAAAGATTTTCCTCTCTCTTAAAGCAGCTCTGTGAATCATTTTCCTAGAGTCAAGTCTGGTATACTGGTCTGAGTTGTGTATTCAATAGAGAAGATAACAATGTAATTTCTAAGTTCACCAAGGCAGAAGCAGATTTAACACTTGATGTGCTTCTTCAATAGTAGGATTTGGGCATGGAGAATGAGCAAACAACTGCAACAGAACTGGAAAACAGGAGAACATGGTTTTAAGGAGATGGAGCTTATCAGAAGGTGTATTGTATATAAATATATAATCTATTCTAGATTTATCAATATTTTAATATCTTACATCATAAATATGTGAGATCAGTTAGGGCATGTGGAAATATTGTTATGAAATAATAAAACATTGTTATTTCTAGTGAAAACAGAAACTTGAAGACAGTCAGAGAGAAGGATGACATTCTGTTTGAAAACCTTCAAGACAATGTGAATGAGAATGGTGAAGGTGAAATAGAAGATGAGGAGGAGGACGGTTATGATGATGATGACGATTGGGACTGGGATGAAGGAGTTGGAAAAGTCACTAAGGGTTATGTCTGGAATGGAGGAAGCAACCCACAGGTATTTTATAAAGGATCCTGCACATCTTTATGTAGTCTGCTTAGGTCTTCTTTTTTAAAAGGCTGTTTTGTGATTCTGAAATTGAATAACTAAAAGATTTTCTTCGTGTTATGCTGTCCTGTAGCCTCAGCCTTTACTGATTTTCACTTTTCATCCTTTCCATATTTCTGTTAATTTCCTGGGTGTGGATTCTTTCCAGAATCTGTAAATGTAAGAAGAGTTATTTAAGGTTTCATAAGATTGTGAGCTTAAAATCTTCATGGGAAAGGGCACGAATTGGCAGTTTACTACAAATAGTTAAGAAACATGTTAAAAAAAGTTCAGCCTCATTAGTAACTAAAGAAATGCAGATTAAATTTGTAGAGATGCCATTTTTTCACCTATGAAACTGTTAAAGACAAAACATATCATTGATGGTCGAGTACATAGGTGCACTTACTTGCAGGATAAGCTGGTACGTGATAAAAACTTTTAAAGCTTCAAAATACTTCGACTTAGCAATTCTGTGAGTGTGCCAAGACTTAGTTACAAGAATGATCCTCCAAGGTTGTTTATGGTAGAGGAACGTTGGAAACAACCTTGAACTGGATTAAACCTGCTATGGGACTGATTCGCACAATGAGGCATTATACAGCCATAAAAGATGTTGTAATGGAAGACTGTATTAATGAGATAGGAATATGTTTATGATTATTTACCATGTACAAAAAACAAGTGACCAAACCACGTACAGCTGCTTCTCATACTGGAAGTACCAAGTGTGTTAGGCGTTTAGAAGGCCATAGGATTAACATGGTACATCTTCCTGGAGCATAAAGGTTAATCCAACAGTCTTCCTTTGACTATTGAAACAGCTGTATTGGCTGGGTGCAGTGGCTCACACCTGTAATCCCAGCACTTTGGGAGGCCAAGTGGCGGGGATCACCTGAGGTCAGGAGTTTGAGACCAGTCTGGCCAACATGGTGAAACCCTGTCTCTACTAAAAACACAAAAATCAGCCAGGCATGGTGGCGGGCACCTGTAATCCCAGCTACTTGGGAGGCTGAGGGTGGAGAATCGCCTGAACCCAGGAGGCAGAGGTTGCAGTGATCCTAGATCATGCCACGACACTCCAGCCTGGGCAACAGAGCGAGACTCTGTCTCTAAAAACCAGCAATAATAAAATGGCTGTATCATGGACCAGAATGTATGCATTTTAAAATGACCACATTGTGAGTAACAAGAGATTTTACATCTTCATATCGTCTTGTTTTGGTGACTCCTTCATTGATTCGTAATGAAGCTTTGAGCAATTTCATTATTTAAGTTTGTGCATGGCACCAGTCTAAGTGCTAAGCCTCGTACTTAATATTTCCCTCTCTTGAGACGTTGGGCCCAAAATGAAATTCTGAACCAGCTTAGTGTTGGTCTTAGCTCTTTATTATAAACTTTAGAGGTAAATGAACATTCTCAAATTTTAAGTCTATAAACCAGTCAAATTAGAAAACTACATTTAATTTTAATCTGTTACTTATAATAAGAGGAATCATAGAGAAGTTTAAAAAAATGGATTATGCAGACTCTTTTAGTCATTAATTTTAACCTTCTGTTTCAAAAACTCTTTAAAAATTTTTTTGAGCCAATTTGATTGACTCTTACCTTTCCTTAAGATACTCCTCTAAGTATTGATGCTTGAATACCTAACTATGAACTAAGGAAATGTGATGATGAATCTTAGGTTTGTATTTCAACTAGTGCCTTAGACTCTGGAATTCTCTTCTAGGCAAATCGACAGACCTCCGACAGCAGTTCAGCCAAAATGTCTACTCCAGCAGACAAGGTCTTACGGAAATTTGAGAATAAAATTAATTTAGGTGAGTTTACAAAATACATCATTGGGCTAAGAGGACATTTTTCTAAAACCATGAAGTGTTGTATAATTTTATTAGATTAAGAAATGAAGGCTTACCATGGTGGCTCACGCCTGTAATCCCAGCACTTTGGGAGGCTGAGATCAGGAGTTTGAGACCAGCCTGACCAACATAGTGAAACCCTATCTCTACTAAAAATACAAAATTAGCTGGGCGTGGTGGCGCATGCCTGTAATCCCAGCTACTTGGGAGGTTGAGGCAGGAGAATCACTTGAACCTGGGAGGTGGAGGTTGCGATGAGCCAAGATTGCGCCATTGCACTCCAGCCTGGACAATAAGAGCAAAACTCCATCTCAAAAAAAAAAGAAAAGAAAAAATAAATGAATGTATTCAAGTGTTACTGACTCAATAGTGTTTACAGAACATTAAAATACTAGTAATTTAAAAACATAACCTTAGGAAAAGACTTAAACTTATGCTATTTTGGTTGTTTTCCCCTTGCCATAGGAATGTAATGTTACAAAAACCCATTTAAGTTATCGTCTGTTCTGTTTTAGGTGTTTTTTTGAGACAGGGTCTCACTCTGTCACCCAGGCTAGAGTGCAGTGGCATGATCTTGGCTCACTGCAACCTCGATTTCTGGGGTTCAGGCAGTCCTCCCACCTTAGCCTCCCAAGTAGCTAGGACCGCAGGTGCACACCACCACACCTGGCTAATTTCTATTTTCTGTAGAGACGGGGTTTCTCCATGTTGATCAGGCTGGTTTTGAACACTGAGCAGCTCAAGTGATCTGCCCTCCTCGGCCTCCCAAAGTGTTGGGATTACAGGCGTGAGCCACTGCGCCCAGCCTGTTTGAGATTTTGTAATAGGGTTATCTCATAGTAGGATGCTAAAAATACTGGGGTATTGAATATAGTTACATTTTGTTTCACTAGAGGTTTTTAATGTAGGTGTTAATTATTTAGTGACCTGTTCAATGCCAGGCATCAGAATGTTGATTTGAATCACCACCTCTTAGCAAATGCAGGAGAGGGATGGAGGGACGGAAGGAAGGAAGGCCGTCTTTCTTTTCTTGTGGATCTTCACTCTAAACCCAGCACAGTGTCTCATATAAGCTGTCAGTACATGCTAAATTAATATAAGTATTTTAGGGCCTTCTTTGCCTATCATAGACTTATAACTTGAAGTGAAACAAGTTTTTAGAATTAAACTTGAAATTCAGGCAGTTATATTAGTCATGTGAAATACTAGCAATTGTCTAAAATTTATTATGCAAATTAGTATTTTTGAAGAATTTCTGCATCTAGAATTCTGTGGCTCAAATATTACAGCTGTAGTGATGAAAGTGACAACACTTATCAAGGAAACACAGTTTAGTGCCTACTTTTAAAAACATGATATTGTTTTCATTACTAAACTGTATTCTGTCTACAGTAAAATATTTAGAAAGTATAGAAAAGAAGGAAGGGGGAGAAATACCCTGTTCAGCAACTCTGTTAATGTCTTTTTGTGTTACGTATTGTTTACATTGTGGGTTTCTTGTATTTTAGATAAGCTAAATGTTACTGATTCTGTCATAAATAAAGTCACCGAAAAGTCTAGACAAAAGGAAGCAGATATGTAAGTAATATTTTAATAATAAGCATGGGTGATAGGGACTAGTCTAGATTAAGCAGCACCTTGATCATAATTCATTTACAAAAGTTGTTCATTTGTATACTTAAACCAGTTATTATTTTGGGGTGTGTGTGTGTGTGTGTGTGTGTTTTCCTTAGCTTAAATGAGGATAGCCTATGCCTTTGTGAATTAAAAATATTGATGAATCTTGGCTGGGTTTGGTGGCTCATGCCTGTAATGCCATCACTTCAGAAGGCTGAGCTGGGGGGATCACTTGAGGCCAGGAATTTGAGACCAGCCTGGCCAACATGGTGAAACCATGTCTCTACAAAAAATACAAAAATTAGCCAGAAGTGGTGGTGCACGCCTGTAATCCCAGCTACTCGGGAGGCTGAGGCATGAGAATCGCTTGAACCTGGGAGGTGGAGGTTGCCATGAGCCAGGATTGTGCCATTACACTCCAGCATGGGCCACAGAGCGAGACTCCATCTCAAAAATAAATACATAAAATAAAAATTAATGAATTTTAAGAAATACATAGTAAAACTAGAATCTCATGACATTTACAAATGTGTTCTCATGAGGGGAACAGTGTTTGTAGATTTCAGTTTAAACTAAAATGTGCAAAAATGTTCCCTTAAAATTTATTAAGAATTATTCTTTCCCATGAAGTATTTTTAAAAATTTAAGGGAAGACTATGAACTAACGATATAACTGAGAACTGTTTCTGCTTACACTTCTGTACTCAAAGCCAATTGTTTAAGATCTGGCTCACTTCTCTTATATGCTACTAACTCTGAAGTATTAACACTATATTATAGAAAAAGACACTAAGATCATACAACTAACTGTGAGAATTGAACTTAAAAGCCAACTTTCTTCCGATTTATTATGTCCAAGAGGTATCAGCTTTTTGAGCTACACCATAGTCATTTGTTATTTCACTGGTATCTGTTTGAATCTTTGTGTTTAAACCTTTATTAGTTTAGGTTAGTGTGCTAGGTGGAGTCACTCAGTGTATGAGCAGAAGCAAATCAGAGTCTGCATTTGAAAACTGTCTTGAAATGATTTTAAAAAACAAAAAAACTGCCGGGTGCAGTACCTCACGCCTGTAATCCCAGCGCTTTGGGAGGCCGAGGTGGGCGGATCACAAGGTCAGGAGATCAAGACCATCCTGGCTAACAACGTGAAACCCCGTCTCTACTAAAAATACGAAAAATTAGCCGGGCATGGTGGCAGGCACCAGTAGTCCCAGCTGCTCGGGAGGCTGGGGCAGGAGAATGGCGTAAACCCGGGAGACGGAGCTTGCAGCGAGCCAAGATTGCGCCAGTGCACTTCAGCCTGAGCAACAGAGCAAGACTCCATCTCAAAACAAGCAAACAAACAAAAACTTGTGTCTTCTTAGAAAATGACTCTAAAGAGAAAGCCTTGTAAATGACTAACTCTATGTGGAGGCTGAGGCAGGAAGAATACTTGAGCCAAGGAGTCTATGTCTAGCCTGGGCAACATAGTGAGATGCTGTCTCTTTAAATAAAAGAAGACAAGACTTTAATTCGTGCTAATAGAATCGTTAAAGATTTGAAGGACAGTATAAATATACTAAATGTTTTCTCTTTTTCAGCATTGTTCACTTTACCCTGGCGGCTCTTTGATGCTTCTGAAATAGGAATAGATTTTTCTTTTTACTGCATATGTACTCCTTTTGCCAAAATACAGAATTGAATTTTGCATATTCAGGGGAAATGAAGAAAGTTTCACTGAGTAGTGAAAAATATACAATCATATCATAAAATCTGTTATTTAAAGAAACTACTTACTTAGGAATTTTCATGAAATTATCTACATTTAGAAGCTTTTTATTTTGGCTTCTCACTGAATTTTGAATGTGTCAACTATATGTTTTTGTTTTTGGTTAGGTGTCGCATCAAAGATAAGGCAGACAGAGCAACTGTAGAACAGGTACAATTTAAATGTGTTGCAAACTCTTCTTTTTAATTAGCGTTTCTTTTCTCTTTGAATTGTAGTTTGCTTTTATCCTTTTTGCTTAATGCTAATGTTACCTAAAATTAGTCCTATATACAATTACTCCTTTTTATAGTTTCGAGTTTAGAGACATATTTTGCTTTTATAGGACTATTGGATGAATTAGGGTCATAGTCCTTCAGTGGCCTTGCAGAGCCACCATGCAATGCTTTCCCTTCTTGGAGAGATTATCAGACCAGCAGTCTTTTAGAAAAGGTCCGCAGGAATCTTGTGAGCTTTCCCAGAAGATAGGTAGGGTATCTGCCACAAAGCAGAAAGTGTGGGTGTAAAAGAGAGAGGGGCAGATAAGGTCTTCAAATTTCCAATTAGGAATCCTTTGTTTAGAAATTATGCTTGTTTTATTCTTTCTATTCAAGAATGGGGAAAAATTGACCCCTAATTTTCCCACATTCAGAAGAATGTGATTGAATATTAGCTTTGGCCCAGATTTTTGATGTGAAGAAAGTGATAAAAAGAGTCAAAACATTTGCCTCTGCCACCTACCACTCCTCTCCACCCCCAACCCCCACCCCCATATACACAAACACATGTTCTGAATTCCACCGTTAGACAGAAGCCGGGTCTGGGGTCTGTGTCTTCATTGTCCTCTAATTTATTTTGTGATTTATTTCTGTAATTGAAAACAAAGTATGGTTCACCTCAGAAAAATGAGATAACCTTAAGTTTCAAAGACCCTACATAAGTTTAGGGTTATTTTTGGCAGGACATTCTTTTTCAAAATTAATTTTGAATGATAGAGTACACATCTTGAGTCTTCAGCTGTCTGTGTAAAATATATGCTTGTGTATACATTTATCATTTCTCTTTCCTTGTTTTGTTCTTAAGCCATTTAGTTTGTTACTTCTTCCTATGCCCCTTACTTGTCTGACTACTAACTTTGCAGAAGTGCAGTTCTGTACCTAGAGACCCATACTCAGCCAGCTGACTTCCCCTCTTTGCTTACCTGTGCAGTAGAGAAGGAATGGAAACTAGTGCCTTTTCATTCTTCTGTAGTTGCAATGGTTGTGATTTGGCTTTTAGTCTTGTAGTCTTCCCAGGTGGTTTTGTTTATATTAACCTTAGGTTTCTAGTGTGACCCCAGCCACTTCATTGAAGGTGGACCCTAAAGTATAGTTGGGTTTGGCTAGTTTATAATACTGTCTCACCCCATGGGGGCTAGAGGGCCTGCCTGAGCCACAAGGAGTTATTGTTTGGTATCCTTAGAAATTGCATACAAATATTTGGCTGCTCTAGTTTCAGAGATGAACAAGAACAGCCTTTAAATTCACTGCCTTCTGTTTGTTAGAGAAGGCTTTGAAATCCTTTTTTCTCAAGATTGATTACTCTGGCTTGAAGCAGACTCTTGCCGTGATTTACTCATCTGTAATGGCAGGGGTCTGCAGACTCTTGAAAGGGCCAGCTAGTAAATAGATGCGAGCATTGTGGCTCACATAGAATTTGTTTTTTGTTGTTTTTTTTTCAAAGCAATCCTTTAAAAGTGTAAAACCCATTCTTAGCTTGCAGGCTAAGGAAAAATAAGCTGTGGCCTGATTTGGTCCCTGGGCCAGAGAATGCTGACCCTTGATTTAAAGCTGCCTGTCCATGGCAGTAGCCACTGGGCACTTGAGAAGTGGCTAGTGTGAATTGAATGTGCTGTAAATGCAAAAGACACACCGGAGTTTGCAGACTTAGTGTCAGAAACAAGGACTATCTCACTGATGACTTTTTATATTGATACAGGTTGAAACGATAGTGTTTTAGATATTTTGAGTTAAATAAAATATATTAAGATAATTTCACCTGATTCTTTTTACGCAGTGTAGTGACTAGAACATGTAATACTATTTATGTAGTCTGCATTATATTTCTATTAGCTAATAGCCTAGAGTTCATTTCTGTTTCCCGTGGACTTGGTAGCCTTTGAATTCCATGACTGGATGAACCTGTTAGTTGGTTACCTTTGGTTCCTTTGGCCTTTACCTGACATTTTACTGATTAACAATTAGAGTGAATAAAAGTGCCAAATAGTGACTCTCATTTAGTCAACCAGGATAGCATAATACAGTTAAGCTCTGCTGTTTATTAATTGCCAGAGATTTTAATGAGGAAAATTTGGTACTATCTTTTGGAACTTTTTAATTTTTGCCTTTCTTTTTAGGTGTTGGATCCCAGAACAAGAATGATTTTATTCAAGATGTTGACTAGAGGAATCATAACAGAGATAAATGGCTGCATTAGCACAGGAAAAGAAGTGAGCTCTTCTTTGGATGATTGAATATTTAGTTTTCTTATTTCAGATACCAAATGAAACTATGGCACTTAGTACTACATTATGCCTTTAAGAAGAAAGAAAAACAAAGTCATACACATTAATATTTATGGTTAGAGAGGAAATTGTACATATAACTATGCCCTTTCACTACCACTGCTGCATTGTGTCATGGAGTCTAACTAGTTGTGCCCAGTAGTAAGGCAGATGGTCAGATTATTACAGGCTTGAGTTCTAATCAAATAAATTACTCATGGGGCCAGGGGCTTATGGTATGTTTCTATGAGTCAGCAAGTCTTTCTTATTTTTTTTCTTTACATATGGATATACTGCCTTCTGTTTGTTAGAGAAGACTTTGAAATCCTTTTGACTCAAAATTGAGTACTCTGGCTTGAAGGAAACCCTTACTGTGATTTACTCATCTATAATGGCAGGGGTCTGCAGACCCTTGAAAGTGTAAAACCCATTCTGCTGGAAGCAATTCTCAGTAAAATTCAACTTATAAAACATTGGATTTTTAATTTTTTTTTAAACAGAGCCTTAACAGAGTCTTTTTTTTTTTTTTTTTTTTTTTTTTTTAATACAGTCTCCCAGGCTAGAGTATGGTGGCATGTTCTCAGCTCACTACAACCTCTGCCTCTCAGGTACTAGCAATTTTCCTGCCTCAGCCTCCCGAGTAGCTGGGACTACCGGCATGCACCACCACACCCAGCTAATTTTTGTATTTGTAGTAGAGGCAGGGTTTTGCCATGTTGACCAGGCTGGTCTCAAATTTTTGGCCTAAAGGATTCACCCGCCTTGGCATCCCAAAGTGCTGGTATTACAGGCATGAGCCTCTGTGCCTGGCCTGAATCACTGGATTTAAGAATGTCGTTATGGCAATAAAAGGCAAAATTGACAAATGGGACCTAATTAAATTAAAGAGCTTCTGCACAGCGAAAGAAACTACCATCAGAGAGAACAGGCAACCTACAGAATGGGAGAAAATTTTTGCAATCTACCCGTCTGACAAAGGGCTAATATCCAGAATCTACAAAGAACTTAAACAAATTTACAAGAAAAAGTCAAACAACCCCATCAAAAAGTGGGCGAAGGATATGAACAGACACTTCTCAAAAGAAGACATTTATGTAACCAACAAACACATGAAAAAATGCTCATCATCACTGGCCATCAGATGAATGCAAATCAAAACCACAATGAGATACCATCTCACACCAGTTAGAATGGCGATCATTAAAAAGTCAGGAAACAACAGGTACTGGAGAGGATGTGGAGAAATAGGAACACTTCTACACTGTTGGTGGGACTGTAAACTAGTTCAACCATTGTGGAAGACAGTGTGGTGATTCCCCAAGGATCTAGAACTAGAAATACCGTTTGACCCAGCCATCCCATTACTGGGTATATACCCAAAGGATTATAAATCATGCTGCTATAAAGATACATGCACATGTATGTTTATTGTGGCACTATTCACAATAGCAAAGACTTGGAACCAACCCAAATGTCCATCAGTGATAGACTGGATTAAGAAAATGTGGCACATATACACCATGGAATACTATGCAGCCATAAAAAAGGATGAGTTCATGTCCTTTGTAGGGACATGGATGAAGCCGGAAACCATCATTCTCAGCAGACTATCGCAAGGACAGAAAACCAAACACCGCATGTTCTCACTCATAGGTGGGAATTAAACAATGAGAACACTTGGACACAGGAAGGGGAACATCACACGCTAGGGCCTGTCGTTGGGTGGGGAGACAGGGGAGGGATAGCATTAGGAGATATACCTAATGTAAATGACGAGTTAATGGGTGCAGCACACCAACATAGCACATGGATACATATGTAACAAACCTGCACGTTATGCACGTGTACCCTAGAACTTAAAGTATGATAAAAAAAAGGTCTTTAATTATTTTCCATATACTTGAGATATAAAAAGTTTGAAACCACTTCTCACCTATATTTAAATTGGATTTTACTGTACAGTCTTGCATTGCTTAATGAAGGGAATTCTTTCTGAGAAATCCATCAGGCAAATTTGTCATTATGTGAAGAACATTATAGAGTGTACTTACACAAACCTAGATAGTATAGCCTGTTGCACTCTCAGGCTATATGGTAGTTCCCAATCTGTATAACAGGTTTCTGTACTGAATACTGGAGTAATTGCAGCACAATGGTAAATATTTATCTAGACATATAAAAAGTACAGTAAAAATACCTGTTATAATCTTATGGGATCGTCTCATAAATACAGTCAGCCACCTGTCAGTGACTAAAATGTTATGTGGTACATGACTGTATTTGTATATTGGAGCTATATTTACTGTCCTTTTGATGTAATGTTTTATATTTTAATTCGCATCTTCAGAAGACAGTGGTATTCCTTAATGCATGTTATTTCAGTTCACTTGACTTTTGAGGTTAGAATCAAATATATTGAAAAAGTAGTTATTTAATGTAAACTTCATTTTTGTTTTTGACTTAAAATAGGCTAATGTATACCATGCTAGCACAGCAGATGGAGAGAGCAGAGCAATCAAAATTTATAAAACTTCTATTTTGGTGTTCAAAGATCGGGATAAATATGTAAGTGGGGAATTCAGGTAAGTTCAGATTTTTCCCTCCAGTTGGTTTAATTTCTGTTTCCTAAAACATTAAGACAATAATGGAATACTTGAAATAATAAATATTTTTCTTATTCAAGATTTCGTCATGGCTATTGTAAAGGAAACCCTAGGAAAATGGTGAAAACTTGGGCAGAAAAAGAAATGAGGAACTTAATCAGGTGACTGTCTGGGATGTGTGTATGTCTGTCCTGTGCCTTGCACATGAACATCAGTCCTTCCTCTCAGCAGATCCCAGTGTGGTTCTGCCCAAATGCAGGGACTTGTTAGGGCCTTCATTTCTATTAGGTCTGCTGAAGTAAGCACAAGAAACACATTTCTGGACAAATAGAGATTGTTTCCTATTCTGTTGTTTTCTATTCTGAGAATCCATTGCAGAAGAATACTGCTACAATTCATATTTATTCCACAAAGCTAGGTCATTTGGAAGGCCTCGTAAGCCATTGAAAACATTTGCAATTTATACTGAGGACAATAAGGAACTGTTAAAGGATTTTAGCAGGAAAGTGACACAATCAGGTGGTTATAATGCTCTGTCATGTTTCATAGGTATTGCAGTTTTGGGCTAATCTTGTTAGGTTGTGAACTCTTTGTTTGTCGTGGCTTCCTTTTCTTATTTCAGTCCAGTTTTGGACACTTTTATATATTCTTTGTTTGCACTAAGACCTTTTTATCAGGTAAAGGCCTCATCTAGTTGAGATCAAGTTTTCTGAAAAGTATGGAGTTTTTAAAAATGTCTTATAACTTTTTATATGCTGTACACAGGTGACACATTGGATAGTGTAGTATTGAGTAAGTACTACTCGTTTTGAAAGTCTTTTGTGTTCAACAAGCTATTAGGTGTGAGTCCAACTATTTTTATTAAGCATTTTTCAGGCTAATCAACGCACATTGTGGACATATCTCCTTTATTTCCTCCATTGTAAGATGCACATTTTTTTTCAGTTTAACATCTCTGGAATTGCTTTGGCTATTATAGGTTATGGGATGTAATAGTCGAGTTGCTAGTGTTTTGTCATTCTCAGTGGTACATAATGGTGCCAGTTAACATTATCTTAGAGTTTATGAAATATTATAATACAGTTGAGAGGCCTTGGTGCTATTTCTTAACAGCCATATTAATTTTGTGACCTGCAGTTGTAATTTATTTAGATGCCTTTTCAACTTTTCAGCTGTCCTTTTATTTGTTACAATGTCACAGGCTAAACACAGCAGAGATACCGTGTCCAGAACCAATAATGCTAAGAAGTCATGTTCTTGTCATGAGTTTCATCGGTAAAGATGACGTGTAAGTATGTGGAAGCCCTAATAATTGCATTCTGAGAACTGTATTTTTAAGTTCTTTGAGTTTATCCACTATGTGAATATTTCCCATTTGAATAACTTCTTTTATGAATCTTTCCCACTATATTAGTGAATACATGTTATCAATGTATTCTAGCTTTTCAAGTCTGAAAATGCTTCAGAATGAGGAGCAAGTTAGTCCTATGTTGGAGGGTGGTCTTAGACAGTGTGTTGGGAAAGCATCTATTTGCTGGTACCTTCTTGGTTTATCTGCAGTGAGGCAGATTGTCCCACATGCAGCTCACATGATGAGTTGTAGAAGAGAAAGGCATGTAACAGTATAGTAAGAAGCAAGAAAACTTGTTCTTGGTCATTTTTTTTTTCTTTTTGAGATGGAGTCTTGCTCTGTCGCCCAGGCTGGAGTGCAGTGGCCGGATCTCAGCTCACTGCAAGCTCTGCCTCCCGGGTTCATACCATTCTCCTGCCTCAGCCTCCCGAGTAGCTGGGACTACAGGCGCCCGCCACCTCGCCCGGCTAGTTTTTTTGTATGTTTTAGTAGAGACGGGGTTTCACCGTGTTAGCCAGGATGGTCTCGATCTCCTGACCTTGTGATCCGCCCGTCTCGGCCTCCCAAAGTGCTGGGATTACAGGCTTGAGCCACCATGCCCAGCTGTTCTTGGTCATTTTGTCTTAGTTCATTTTCTTTTCATTCAAGGCCTGCACCACTCTTGAAAAATGTCCAGTTATCAGAATCCAAGGCTCGGGAGTTGTACCTGCAGGTCATTCAATACATGAGAAGAATGTATCAGGATGCCAGACTCGTCCATGCAGATCTCAGTGAATTTAACATGCTGTGAGTGTATTTTGTCTCTTAAGAACTGCCTGTAAGTTGTTTTGTGTCCTTTAAAATGATAAATGACAAACAAAATCCCACTCCAAGAAGTCACACTAACATCTGAAGTTTTATTGTTGGCTTCCAAATGGCATAAGATAGGATTCCTTTTTTCAGTGACCTTAGTCACAGAATTGACCGCTTGGATCATTAACAGTGAATGGACTTTGGAAATTCTCCCAGCTTTCATCTGTTAGTCAGGATGGCCTCATCTTATCTACCTTGGTCATTTTGTGAATTACTTCCCTTGCTCTTAAGAGTAGAATTTATTTTAAACAAAAAACAGTAAAGTAGTACCATCCCACAGCTTCTGTGTCTCTGGCCATAGGTACCACGCTGGAGGCGTGTATATCATTGACGTTTCTCAGTCTGTGGAGCACGACCACCCACATGCCTTGGAGTTCTTGAGAAAGGATTGCACCAACGTCAATGGTGAGTAGAAACGGGAATTTTCGAAACAGCTCGTTGGTCTGTTTTGGTTTTGTACTCAGTTAAGCTGTTGGCATAAAATGTTCTCACTAAATTGTTTGGTGCAGTGACGCTTAAACCATTTGTGGGGAGATGGTATGTAGTTTTATCTCCTTGTTTCTCTATAAGGTAGTTGGAATACTAACCTTTTTCCTCATAAAAGCTATCAACGTTTTTCCTTCTGACAGATTTCTTTCTGAAGCACAGTGTTGCCGTCATGACTGTGCGGGAGCTCTTTGAATTTGTCACAGATCCATCCATTACACATGAGAACATGGATGCTTATCTCTCAAAGGTAAGACAGGGAGAGGAAGGAGGAATAAAAAATAGCAGTACAGGTTCAGTATCTCTTACCTCAAGTGCTTGGGACCAGAAGTGTTTCAGATTTTGAATTTTTTCCAATTTTGAAATATTTGCCTTGTACTTACCCTAGTTGAGCATCCGAAATACCAAAATCCAAAATCGTCACTGCTCCATTTGGCATTTCATTTGAACATCATGTTGGTGCTCAAAAAGTTTTGGATTTTGGAGTATTTTAGATTTTTGATTTTTGGATTTGGGATGCTAACCAGTAATTGCATTTGCTTGACACTTCTGAGGGACCCAGATTGCATAGTGTAGTTTATTCATTTTGACAGCTTCCTGACACCTTTTCCTTCTTACTTAACAGATGAAGAATCCAAAATATAGCAAAACAGCCAACAGCCAATGGTAAAGCCAGGTTTTTTTTTTTTGTTTTTTTTTTTTCCCTTTCCTCTCCTGAGTCAACTTGATAGCCAAGGTTTTTTTACTTTAATTATCTGGCAAGATTACATAGACTGTCAAAGTTTGTGAAAGTTTAGTAAGAAAACTCAGTTTTTTGGTCATTAATTCTTTTCCCTTGTTTCTCAGAGGCCTTTCTTTTTCTTTCTTTTTCTTTTTTCTTTTCTTCCTTTTTTTTTTTTTTTTTTGAGACAAGATTCCGCTCTGTCACGCAGGCTGGAACATGGTGGCAAAATCTTGGCTCACTGCAACCTCTGCCCCGCAGGGTCAAGTGATCCTCCCAGCTCAGCCTCTGAGTACCTGGGACTATGGACACATGCCACCACACCCAGCTGATTTTTGTATTTTTTGTAGAGACAGGGTTTCATCATGTTGCCCAGGCTAGTTTTGAAATCTTGGCCTCAGGTGATCCACCTGCCTCAGCCTCCCAAAGTGCTGGGATTACAGGTGTGAGCCACAACTCCCGGCCTCAGAGGCTTTTCTGAATATATAATTTTTTAGAATTCTGGTAAAAAACATAATATAAAAATTTATTGCTTTAACCATTTGAATGTATGGTTCAGTGGCATTAAGTACATTCACATTGTTGTACAAACTATCACCACAATCTGTCTCCACACCTGTTGCATCATCCCAGAGGGATACTCTGTACCCATTAAGTAACAACTTCCCATCCTCCAGCAATCACCATTCTACTTTCTGTCTTTGTGAATTCACCTACTCTAGGTACCTCTTATAAGTGGAATCATATAGTATTTGTCTTTTTGTGTTTGACTTATATCACTTAGTATGATAAGGTTCATCCATGTTGTAGCATGTGACAGGATTTCTTCTTCTTTTTTTGTTTGAGACAGGGTCTCACTCTGTTACCCAGGCTGGAGTGCAGCGGTGCAATCTTGGCTCACTGCAACCTCCACCTTCGGGTTCAAGCGATTCTACCACCTCGGCCTCCCCAAGTAGCTGGGACTACAGGTGCAAGCCACTACACCCAGCTGATTTGTGTACTTTTGGTAGAGATGGGGTTTCACCATGTTGGCTAGGCTGGTCTTGAACTCCCGGTCTCTAGTGATCTGCCTGCCTCGGCCTCCCGAAGTGCTGGGATTACAGACATGAGCCTACCGTGCCCAGCCTAGGATTTCTTCTTTTAAGGCTGAATAATAGTCCAGTGTATGTATATACTACATTTTGTTTATCCTTTCATCTGTGGATGGACATACAGGTTGCTTATACCTTCTGGCTATTCTGAATAATGCTGCTATGAACATGGATGTATAAATATCTCTTCAAGACCCTGCTTTTAGTTCTTCTGAATATACACCCAGAGGCAGAGTTGCTGGATCAAGTGGTATTTCTATTTTCAAGTTTCTAAGGAACCCACCATACTGTTTACTATAGCGGCTGCACCATTTTACATTATCACCAGCAGTGCTCAAGGGTGTTAATCGCTCCACATCCTCACCAGCACTTATTAATCTCCACATCCTCACCAATACCTATTATTTTGTTTCTTATTTTGTTTTGACAATGAGAGACCCCCTAATGAGTGTGAGGTGTATGTTATTATGGTTTTGGTTTGTGATTCCCTGATTACTAGTGATGTTGAGCATCTTTTCATGTGCTTCTTGGCCATTTGTATATTTTCTTTGGAGAAATGTCTTTTTTTTTTTTTTATTTAAGAGACAGGGTCTCTCTGTCACCCAATCTGTAGTACAGTGGTACAATCCTGGCTCACTACAGCCTCAACCTTCTAGACTCAAGCAGTTCCCCTGCCTCAGCTGCCTCAGCCTGCTGAGACTATAGGCGCACACCATGACACCCAGCCAGTTTTTCTTTTTCTTTTTCATTTTGTTGGGACAGGGTCTCACTGTGTTCAGTCTGGTCTTAAACTCCTGGGCTTAAGTACTTTTTCCTCTCTCGGCCTCTCAAAGTTCTGGGGTTATAGGCATGAGCCACAGTGTCCAACCCCATGTCTTTTTTTAATCGGGTTTGGGTTTTTTTTGTTGAGTTGTAGTTGTATTTTCTGGATATGTCAGATAGGTGATTTGCAAATATTTATTCCCATTCTTTGACTTGTCTTTTCACTCTGTTGATTACAAACTTTGATGCACAGAAGTTTTAAATTTTGATGCGATCCAGTTTATCTATTTTTATGTTTGTCTGTGAATCACAGTTTTGAACACATGGCATGTATGCCCCTCCATAGGTTTTCAGGTTTGTTTGTTTTTGGGACGGTGTCTCATTCTGTTGCCCAGGCTGGAGTGTAGGGGTGCAATCTCAGCTCACTGCAACCTCCACCTCCTGGATTCAAGTGATTCTCCCACCTCAGCCTCCTGAGTACTGGGATTACAGGCACCTCCCATCAAGCCCACCTAATTTTTGTATTTTTGTAGAGACAGGGTTTCACCATGTTGGCCATGGCCAGTCTCAAACTCCTGACCTCAGGTGATCCACCTGCCTCGGCCTCCCAGAGTGCTGGGATTACAGGCGTAAGTCACCGTACCTGGCCAGGTTTTCAGGTTTTATCCTGTCTTTTCCTCTTTTTCCATTTCCTTGTAATACCTTCCCATTTCTGCCTTTGCTCAACTTTGCTCTGCCTTGTGAACTTTAAAATTCCGGTTAGAAAGCTCTTTGGAGGGGGATTTCAGCAGAAATTGTTTTCATAGGTATAGTCTCATATAGCTATAATAGAAGTAGTCACATTGTGTCACTTATTATACTAAGTTCTTAATTCTGTCACCCTCAATTGTGAACTTTTATGAAACAGGAGTTTCATGTATTGCCAAGTACCCAATATCTGGCCCATAGTAGGCAATCACATCTTTAATGGAATAAATAAGTGTGTCATTTTTATTCCTCAACTTGTTTTTCTTTTTTTTTGGAAATGGAGTTCCCTCTTGTTGCCCAGGCTGGAGTGCAATGGGGCAATCTCCGCTCACCACAACCTCCGCCTCCTGGGTTCAAGCGATTTTCCTGCCTCAGCCTCCCGAGTAGCTGGGATTACAGGCATGCGCCACCATGCCCAGCTGATTTTGTATTTTCTATAGAGATGGGGTTTCTCCATGTTGGTCAGGCTGGTCTTGAACTCCCGACCTCAGGTGATCCACCCACCTCGGCCTCCCAAAGTACCGGGATCATAAGTGTGAGCCACTGTGCCTGGCCTCTTTTTTTTTTTTTGACGAAGTTTCACTCTTGTCACCCAGGCTAGAGTGCAGTGTGCAATTTCGGTTCACTATAATCTCCATCTCCTGGGTTAAAGCAGTTCTCCTGCCTCAGCCTCCCCAATAGCTGGGATTACAGGAGCCCACCACCACTCCTGGCTAATTGTGTGTGTATGTGTATGTGTGTGTTTTGAGATGGAGTCTCACTCTGTAACCCAGGCTGGAGTGCAGTGGCACGATCATGGCTCACCACAACCTCCACTTCCTGGGTTCAAGCGATTCTCCTGCCTCAGCCTCCCGAATAACTGGGATTACAGGTGCGTGCCAGCATGCCTGGCTAATTTTTGTATTTTTTAGTAGAGATGGGGTTTCGCCATGTTGGCCAGGCTGGTCTCGAACTCCCGACCTCGTGGTCTGCCCGCCTCAGCCTCCCCAAAGTGCTGGGATTACAGGCGTGAGCCACTGCACCTGGCCTAATTTTTGTATTTTTAGTAGAGATGGGGTTTCACCATATTGCCCAGGCTGGTCATAAACTGTTGATCTCAGGTGATCTGCCGGCCTCAGCCTCCCAGAGTGCTGAGATGAGAGGCGTGAGCCACCGCGCCCGGGTAAGCACTGATTTTCATGTCTAAACTTAAAAAAAAAACTCTGCTCCCACAATTTTTTCCTTTCTTCTATATAGAGAAGAGAACAGACACTCAGTTTTACAAACCAAAAGAACCCTTTGGAATCTTTGTCACCCTCGTTTCAGTCATTGTTTGCTCAGAGAGCTTCTTTGGTGGTTTATACTGCAGCAGCAATAGAGTTGTATATTCAGGATTTACAGCCAGCCAGCCTTCTTTGCAATTCCCTTTGCCCACTGCTCAGGATTTAAGGAATGGTTCTTTCATTCTTTAGGTCTCTGTATTCCTTTAGTAAATGCTAAAGCTTTTACTAAATGCAAAAACTAATTATTTAAATTTAGTAAAAGTACCATAACTTTTGAAAAAGGGGAAGCTAGGGATTCCCCAGACTAGAAGAGCTTGATTTATTGTTACTTTTGGGTTGATGGCAGCCTTTTTGGTGAGGTCTGTGCTAGAAAGGTAACTTATACCATTAGAACTCACTAAATGCTTTCATAAGTGTGAGGAGGTGATACTTATAAAGACTGCAACAAGTTTATACCAAAACTGGAACATGGATATGTTTTCTGCAGTTGGAATGTAAAAGAAAGTCATTTTTATTTTCTTTCCAAGGCCATGGAAATAGCATCTCAAAGGACCAAGGAGGAAAGGTCTAGCCAAGATCATGTGGATGAAGAGGTAGAATTTATTATCTGTTCACAGCCTTTGGAAACACTTGTGTTTTGAGGTTTTTTTGTTTGTTTGTTTTATGTTGCTAGAGCATAAACTTGATTTAAATACATAAGCAGCTTTTTCAAATGATGGTAATATTTCCTTGAGATGTATTATGGTAAATGATTTAAGTGAGCCAAGTTGGATAGTTTACATTTCACTGTATTGGTCCACTCAGCAACCTGTTAGCCCGTTGTCCTAGATGGAGAAAATTTTTTAAGAGCCTGTTAGAATGTAGGAGTCAAGAAGGAAAAGCCTGTTTTTAGTTTGCAAATGTGAGTTTTTAAATGAGTTAAGTATTGATTCTAGAAATGTTGTAGATTTTAAATATTATGCTTTGATAAAAATGAGTCAGGGTGTTTTTTTGTGAGGGAGTCATAGTAGCCTTTTTAAAAAATTCTCACAACTCTTAATGGTTGACTCTGAGGAGCCCTGTGTTTGTCGGCAGCTCTCCACCTTTTTCACTGCAGCAGCTGGGTATGTTTTGTAAGGCAGAGCCAGTCAGCGCTTGCCAACTGTAATTCCACCCCTTTCCCTCCTGCTCAGAAAAGCTTTTTGGAACACAAATGAAGGAGAAGTGTTATTCTAAGGATAACCTTGAATCAGCTCTAATGTTGTTTTTTTCCCCCTCCTTAAAATAAGTCATATGCAAAATTTAGTGTTCTATCATTAGTAGTGTTACTTTTGGGACACCACATCGCAGATGGGACACCAGTGTGTGCAGACAGCTTGGCTAAGCATCAGCGTTGGGGATGAATGAATATATAGATTCCCCTGTAACCTGATGAAGGAGTATGCTGTGTGAATGTGAGAAGTATATGAATAACAGTTTTGATTTTGCTTTTCCTCTCTGTTAGGTTTTTAAGCGAGCATATATTCCTAGAACCTTAAATGAAGTAAAACATTATGAGAGGGATATGGACCTAATTATGAAATTGAAGGAAGAGGACATGGCCGTGAATGCCCAACAAGATAATGTAAGTAGATTGGTTGGTGTGTAGCAAGCAGCTCTTCAAAAGTAGTAGGGGACTGTCCCAAACCTATTCGGGCCTTTTAAGTTCCCCTAATCTTGGATGTTGGCTTCTAGCAAGATGACTAACTGTGTTAACTTGTGTGCACATTGAATGTAAAGGGAATTCATTGGAATTTATGAGAGGAGGTAACACATTTGAATGAGTCCAACAAGTTATAATTGTAGAAACAAGATTCAGATACAAGTTTAGGCTATTAATGGTTATTATATGAGGTCCATTAACATATATTTCTTTAACATACATCATTCAGGAAAAATTTCTTTTTGGTAAAGGGCCAGATAGTAAATATTTCAGGCTTTGTAAGCCAAGAAACAGAATTAAGGTGATTCCATAGGTCCTTATGTAACAAGAGAGAAAAAACTTCACCCTCAATTTGTATTCGTGAAATTAGAAATACTTTAATAATAATTGAATACACTTGTGTAATACAAGTATACTAAAGAAGAGTGCAATTATTCGATGTGGGGCAGATAATATTTGGCTTAATTGGGGCTGAAATTTTGTGTTTGCTATCTTCAAATTGATGGCAAATGTTTATCTGTAAAAACTACCAGGTAGGCTGGGCGCAGTGGCTTACACCTGTAATCCCAGCCCTTTGGGAGGCCGAGGTGGGCAGATCACTTGAGATCAGGAGTTCGAGACCAACCTGGCCAATATGGTGAAACCCCGTCTCTACTAAAACTACAAAAATTAGCCAGGCATGGTGGCGTGCTTCTGTAATCCCAGCTACTGGGGAGGCTGAGGCACGAGAATCACTTGAACGTGGGAGGCGGAGGCTGCAGTGAGCTGAGATTGCACCATTGAACTTTAGCCTGGGCTATAGAGCAGGACTGTCTCTCAAAAAAAAAAAAAAAAAAAAGGCTGGGTATGGAGGCTCACGCCTGTAATCCCAGCACTTTGGGAGGCCGATGTGGGTGGATCAGCTGAAGTCAGGAGTTCAAGACCAGCCTGGCCAACATGATAAAACCTCGTCTCTACTAAAAATACAAAAATTAGCTGGGCATTGTGGCGGGCGCCTGTAATCCCAGCTGCTCAGGAGGCTGAGACAGGAGAAACTCCTGAACCCTGGTGGCAGAGGTTGCAGTGAGCCAAGATCATGTCACTGCACTCCAGCCTGGGCGACAAAGCAACACTCTGTCTCAAAAAAAAAAAAAAAAAAAAAAAGAACAACTATGAGGTGGCTGGTTGAATTTGGCCAGTAGATCTGGTAGACAGAAATAATATAAACTTTCTGTGTTACAGTGAGATTAATTTTAGATACCTTTGTATAATCATAGGAGATGTTATTTAACCCACATTGTTCTTAGTAGTACAATATGCATATTTCATTGTCTAGTTTTATGTTGATCCTTATTTTTTTTTCCTTTTGGTTATAAGATTCTATACCAAACTGTCACTGGATTGAAGAAAGATTTGTCAGGAGTTCAGAAGGTATGAAGAACATGTATTACTGTTCGTTTATGTGAAAACACTTATAAAGGATATAAAACTCTAGTCATATTGTTTTTATTATTTAATATTATTAGAACTAAATTAATGCTATTTTATATTGTTAAAATTTTATATTTGCTTTCAAAGTCTGTGGACATCTTCAGAAATGCCATTTTTATGTTCTTTCTAAACATAGCACTGAAATTTGGAAATTATTTTTCTGTCTCTGAATTGTTCTGTAATTGCAGGTGAGGTATTTATCTTTTTGTATTCTAGTTGTCATTTGTGGAGTTATTAATGATAGCCATTGTGCTTCTTGATGGTTTTTACAACCAGCTTAGGAAAACTGTGGAATGTGGTCTCCTACCAGGATATTACTTGTTAAAGAACAATCTCATGAGTTCAGCAATCCTGCTGTGCTGGATTCCTGTAATGTTCTTTTTTCTTAAAACAATCTTGTTTTGTTTTACATTTTAGAAGGACAGGGATTAAGTAATTCTAACTTAGGCAGTCATAAAAGCAGTCTTTATTTCTTCAAATCTTCCTAATTGAAGACTTAAAGGATCACAGTTTGCTTTCTTAAAATCATGTCTTTTCTGTGGAAAGAATTGAATTAGGGGAATTCTGGTATTTTGCATTTCTGAGTTATAATAACAGGTGTCATAAGGAAGTTATGCTTTGGATTCCAGAGCATGAAGATTTTATTGCAGCAAGCTAGAAAATCTTGTACAATTGACTTCTAAAGATCTGTTTTTTTCCTTATAAAAAGGAAACCTCACTCTTAAAAACTGCTGGGAAGCACTGTATTAGACAACTGCTAAATTTCAGGAAGTAGTGAAAATTTCTCTTCTTTGAATATTGTTTTCCCTCTCAATTGGATTAGTTTATTGCTAGAAATGTGGTTCACAGGAAAACAGCTGTGAAGTTATCCGTATAAATCTTTATTTTCTACCTCTATGTATATTTCGCCTCCTTCCCAGTCCCAACTAAATGCCCCTGATCAGCTGAAAGAAGCAGAACGGTTTTGTCGTTGGTCTAGGTCACGCAGTAAAACCCTGGTTCCTTCATTTGGGTATGTTCTTGAGCCTTACTTGGAGTGGCTACTTTCATATTTCCCTCCTGATGTTCATTCTGGTGTTTTAATGTTTCAGTACAGGATGTTAGTTTTTAACATGTATTTGCGAGCCTAAAATCTGAATTCTGGCATTAACACATTTAGCAACAACACATAACTTGGTTTATGTGTTGTTTAGAATTACATGGTTTAGAATAACATGGTTCTTTAATAATTTCAAGGTCCCTGCACTCCTAGAAAATCAAGTGGAGGAAAGGACTTGTTCTGATTCAGAAGATACTGGAAGCTCTGAGTGCTCTGACACAGACTCTGAAGAGCAGGGAGACCATGCCCGCCCCAAGAAACACACCACGGGCCCTGACGTTGATAAAAAAGTAAGCAATGAGATACATTCCCCTTTTCTTTAGTGTGGGAGCACGGCGGCTCTTGTTTCTCTTTGCTCAAGGATCTAGCTAGATTGTGATGGCTGAAAACATTATTGATAAGTACCTCTAATTACAGTTTTAATACCTAAGTGTGAACTTGACTTTTGGTGGTAACGTTATCTCAAGATTGGACTGCTCATCGGAGCACCTTGGGCATTGCCTAGAGAGCACGCACTAAATTCCGTACATTTCGTATGAAGTACAAGTGATGTTAGAGTTGACTCAGGGTAAATACTGAAGAGCCATTTCAGGGGGACTTATAGCCCAGCTTGATGTTTCTGGAATCTGAAAGACTGTATAATAGTCCCCGCTTCCATGCTTTCACTTTCTACTGTTTCAGTTCCCAGCAGTCAGCCTTGGTTTGCAAATATTAAATGGAAAATTCCAGAAATAAACAATTTATAAGTTTTGAATTGCTCACTGTCCTAAGTAGTGTGATGAAATTCATGCTGTCCTCCTCCATCCTGCCTGGGATGTGAATCACCACGTGGTCCAGCGTCTTCACACTGTCGACACTCCCCACCCATTAGTCATTTAGTAGTCTTCTTGGCTATCGGTTCAGCTGCTGTGATGTTGTGGTGCTTGTGTGCAAGTAACCCTTACTTTGCTTAATAATGTCCATAAATTACAAGAGTAGTGATGTTGGAAGTTCAGGTGTGCTTTAGAGAAGCCATAAAGGTCTTCCTTTAAGTGGAAAGGTGACCATTCTTGACTTAGCAAGGAACTCATGCCTGTAATCCTAGCACTTTCGGAGGCCAAGGAGGGCAGATCACTCCAGACCAGTCTGGGCAACAGAGTGATACCCTGTCTGTTAAAACATTGGTGATGAGCACCTGTGGTCCCAGATACTTGGGAGGTTAAGGCAAGAGGATCCCTTGAGCCCAGAAGTTTGAGGTTCTAGTGAGCTGATCATGCCACTGCACACCAGCCTGGGTGACAGAGTGAGATTCTGTCTCAAAAAAATAAATAAGAAAAGGAAAAGAATCATATGCTGAAGTTGCTGAGATCTATGATGAGAATCTTTTATCCGTGACACTGTGGAGAAGGAAAAAGATGTTTGTGCTGGTTTTGCTATCTCACCCCAAACTGCAAAAGTTAGGGCCATAGTATGTGATAAGTGCTTAGTTAAGATGGAAAAGGCATTACATTTGTGGGTGAAAGATGTAAACAAAAACATCTTCCAGTTGACCACACCATGTTGCACCGGAAAGCATTGAGCCTATACGAAGGTTTCAAAGGTTTCAGCAAGAGTTCCCCTGAAATGAGTGACACCAGGCCATTTACTGTAAGGAACAGTTAAACAGATTCAGGAATAGGTTTGGACTAAAAAACAGAAAAATTACCAGAGAGGCTGCATCTGCCAATGAATAAGCTACTGTCACATGAGTATGATACTGTGGGATATTTTGAGAATGAGAAAGACCACATTCAAATAACTTTTATTATAGTATATTGTTACTATTCTATTATTAGTTATTATCTCTTACTGTGCCTAATTTATAAATTAAACCTCATCATAGGTATGTATATATAGGAAGAAACATAGTATATATAGGGTTTGGCACTATCCACTGTTTTAAGCATCCACTGGGGGTCTTGGAACATATATCCCCCATGGATAAGAAGGGACTCTTGTATTTCTTTAATTGCTAGCCATAGACATAAGAGACACTGCTGACTGAATGCTATGTAACTATTATTATTCCATCTTAGTCTAATCCTTTAAACCATATACAATGTGGGTCCCAAGACTTCTGAGGGACATACTCAGCTGCTAGCATATTTTCTCATATGTCTACTAGAAATACATATTTTGTCTCTTTCCAATGTCTGTTTCTGTTAGAATATGGAACTTGTAAAGAAAAGTATTTGCAAACATTTAATAACATTCTTAGGGATATTTCTGTTTGGCTGTCTTCACATTTCTATTAAGGAAGCTCAAGGCCAGTTATGGTGGCTCATGCTTGTAGTCTCAGCTACTAGGGAGGTTGAGGCAAGAGGGTTGCTTGAGCCCAGGAGCTTGAGGCTGCAGTGCACAATGATCCTGCTACTGCCCTCCCGCCTGGGTGACAGAGTGAGTCCCTGTCTCTAAAAAGAACAAGCTCAAAGACAATTTTCACCCCAAGTTCTCCACCAACCCATAATCATTTTCTTTTCTTTGTTTTACATTACACTCACTTTTATTCTTCTGTGTGTATATTTTATTTAGTTATAATAATAAGAAGAATACTGCAGGTGGGTGCTCATGCCTGTAATCTCAGCATTTTTGGAGATTGAGGTGGATGGATCACTTGAGCCCAGGAGTTCGAGACCAGCCTGAGCAATCTGGTGAAGCCCCATCTCTACCAAAAAATACCCAAAAAAACCTAGCCAGGTGTGGTGGTGTGCGCCTGTTGTCCCAGCTACCCAGGAGGCTGAGGTGGGAGGATTGCTTGAGCCCAGGAGGTGGAGGCTGAAGTGAACCATGATCATACCATTGCACTCCAGCCTGGGCGACAGAGCAAGACCCTGTCTAAAAAACAAAAAACAAAAAAAATGCATACTCCAAATGAATGAAATTTGGCTTTTTTGTTTGCTTTTTACAGGAAAGAAAAAAGATGGTCAAGGAAGCCCAGAGAGAGAAAAGAAAAAACAAAATTCCTAAACATGTGAAAAAAAGAAAGGAGAAGACAGCCAAGACGAAAAAAGGCAAATAGAACGAGAACCATATTATGTACAGTCATTGTCATCAGTTACTTTTCTCGCCTGAACTCTAAGCTGCGTCTGGAAGATGGCTTATTGATTTTAACCAAATTGTCATCATGTCTGTCTGTGAAGACGGATTCAGTGTTTTCATGTAATTATGTAAAAAACTCTAAGCTCTAGAGTCTAGATCCAGTCCCTGACTCTGGTGTTGACAGAGGATTTATTTAAGCTATTATTTTAATAAAGAACTTTGTACATTTTTATTTTTATATGTTTTTCTCTTACAAATATGTTTTCAGAAGCATGATAAATATTTAAATGTCAATATCTATAACTCTTACGTGAGTGTCCAGAGGCATTCATGGGAAAATTGGTTTTGCTTTCTTTGTACACACCAGAGACCCATCTGAGGTCATCTGATTATAAGGCCATGTTTATGTAAAGGGAATTTCACTCACAATTCAGCTGGCTGTTGATTTAATCATTCACTGCAACTCTGCCCTTGTGTATATTGGTGATCATTTGTAATGCTCTTACACTTCATCTTTAATGTTCTTTTTGGAGCTAGGACCTCTCAGTTCATCAAGTTTTTTACATTCAATCATTTGGCATATTCATTCATTCATCAAAAATTTGAGTATTTTAGTTGCTGGGGATACAGCAGAAAACAAACTAGGCAAAAATTACTACCTTTGAGTAGTTTACATTTTGATAGGAAGATAAGACATTAACCAAAATAAGTAAAAAGTGGTGTATCAGCAGATGATAAATTATATGGAGAGAAATAATGCAGAGATGAGAGGGCGCCTATTTTGCAGGAGTTTGCAGTTTAAAATAGGGTTCCTGGAAAGGCCTTACTGCGGGCCGATACTTGAGCAAATACTTGAAGAAGGTGAATCGTGTGCATAACAGGAAGGAAGAACATGCCAGGCAGAGCAACCAGCAGTTGCAAAGCCCTGAGGCAGGAGTGTACGTGACAACTTCCAGAAACAGAGCTGAGACATCATCATCAAGGGAGAAAGTAGTCGATGCAATCAGATAGTGTACGGCTGTGGTAGGGTTTTGGCAGGGAGTGATACGATCTGACTTCTGTTTTAAAAGGATTACTCTGGCCTCTGTGGAGAATCGACCAGGAAGCAAGGGTAGGAGACCCGTGGGTATGTTCATTGAAGTAAACCCAAGCAAGAGACGCTGATGGCTTGGTATAGGATGGTGGCTGACATGAGAGAAGCGGTTGCACATTCTAAGGGAAGAGATGAGATTGTGAGGAGTGAAGGGTAACTTCAGGGTTTCTGACCTGAGCAGCAAGTGAGATGACTGGAGCTGCCACTTACTGTGATGGGAAAGACTGTGGGTGGGAGCAGGGTTGGGGAGGGTAGGAGGGTGAGATAAAATCTTACACTGCAACATAGCACAGATACTAAAAGAAATTACCATATAGTTTTTTTAATGGTACATTTTATGTTAGAAGTGACTATTGTAGTCATTGCATTTAGAAATAATTTCCAAAAACCAACCCCTAGTTTTCACTGAAACTGAAGTTCAGTCCTGCTTATTTGACTGGGTTATTGGGGGAAATCATTTGAGCTCTTTATTGTGTTTATTTTGACTTTAAAGTTCAACATGTGAAATATAATTTCAATGAAACACAGAAATAATCCCTGTGAAATAGTCTACAGTTAGCACAATGAAAGAAAAAGCAAAAGCAGACATGAATCCTGCACACCTCTGGGGAGTTTATCTTCAGGATCTTCCAGTTCCTGTGTTTGTTTCGGTCTTACTCTCTGACATGGTATGTTTGCCTCAGGAGGTCAAGCTCCTCAGCGCTATCTTTTGCTGAATCACGCAGTTTCCAAGCTTGGAATCAGTGCCACTTGGCCGGATGTAGCAATGGCAGGATTGTGGGGCAGTTCATTCTCTTACATTGCTACTGGGAGGAAGTGACTTGTAAAACATCAAGAGTTGGTCATGAAGATTCTAACCTGGGAAAAGCTTTTTTGATACCCCTCTCGCTGATACGGCCGTATCCTTGTTTGGATTCTGGGTCGTAAGGCTGTGGCTGGTTTAGCCACTCATCGTATTCTTGCCAACCTTGTCTGAAATTATTGTCCTCATCAGAAGGCTTAGAAGGAACCTAATCTTAGGCAGACAACTAGCAGGGCTGCTTGCTGACTTTGATAACAATTGACTTTTGATTGTTTGGCAGGTTTTAGGTTAATGGATTATTGGTTGTACAGTTACTTTCTATTTGGAAAGGTGAGGTTTGGGTCTCTTGGCCCAAAGCTGGGGACAGTATTTTGTTGGTTGTAGTTATATCTGATTTCATATGTTGTTGATGATTCTCATTCATCAAAATAATGCAGATGTTTCTAAAAGTTTACTATGAGAAATCTAGATAACTTCTTTGAAGCACAAAATGACAGCTCTTTCCTATGCTGCTATCACTCATTCTTCCTTTGATAAACCTGTTTAGGAATAGAACGTTTCTCAGCCGGAAAGTACCACCATTTCTTTTTTGTTTTTTGTTTTTTGTTTTTGTTTTTTTGAGATGGAGTCTCGCTCTGTCACCCAGGCTGGAGCACAGTGGTGCGATCTTGCCTCACTGCAACTTTCACCTCCCAGGTTCAAGTGATTTTCCTGCCTCAGCCTCCCGAGTAGCTGGGATTATAGGTGCCTGCCACCACACCTGGCTAATTTTTGTATTTTTAGTAGAGACAGGGTTTCACCATGTTGGCCAGGCCGGTCTCAAACTCCTGACCTTAGGTGATCCACCTACCTCGTCTCCCAAAATGCTGGGATTATAGGCGTGAACCCCCACTCCAGGCCAGCACCACCATTTGAATGTGGTCTTTTAGTGGAGAAATGAGAATGGTGGCAGATCTTTGCCCAGGTCTGTCTGATCAAGTATGAATCCATGGTTCTTGGCTAACATCAGGTTTTCTTCAGCTTTATCGCTAACTTGATGAAGACAGATCCAAGATGTTGAAAAACTTTATAACTTGGCACTAAGAGTTGTTGAGATCTTTCGTTTTCATGAGTATTCTGTTTAATTCTGTGCCAGCAGCTTGTTTCTTGGCTGTGGGCCCATCCTGTTTTGTGACTGATTTCATTAACCTTTTGGCTCAGAAAAGGAAGAGATTGAATAAAAGTTCTTCCAGATGCAGGTAAAAATGAAATTTAAGGACATCTCAAATGTCAGGCTCTGAATGCTATCTCTGAAAAATCCTTTTCATTTTCAAAAACTTGATAAGCTCTCTAATCTCTAGTGGTCTATACACATCGTAAATAAAGACCTTGAGTGTTCAGAGCTTTACTTTGATTTCTGAGGTTTACTTTTTTGATGGAAGAGCTAAAAGAATTGGCAGCGTGAGCACATTCTCCTTAAGTATAGTTTCCCATGAAGATTTCAGGTACAGGGATCAAAACCAAGAACTCTCCATATTCTGTCTCCTAAATGGGATTACGGTGTCACATTCCCTGCATTTTAGTTGGAGTATTTAACTTTCATACCCTTTGGGTTTGTGTTGCCTTGCACATCAAGGCTTTTAAGTGTTTCAGGGGAAACCATAATATTGGTGTGAAATCATTAAAGCCAGTTTTATAAGGAAAGAATTACTGTCTTGCATCTATGCCTTCCAGAGATCTTAGTCCCAGTTGATGGTGTTGTAGAATCCTCTGAATTTGGAGAATATTGACTGCATTTGTGGAAATCTTGACTTTGGTTTTCAGCTTGCTTCTTTTTCTGTGTGACTGCACGTCCTGCTTTGGTTACTGGCTGGTCATGGTCGTGAGGAGGTGGCCCTTATAGCTAGAGCAGCCTCACTGCCACAAAATCCTTTTTGACTTTTTTTTTTTTTTTTTTCTTTCAGAATGATGAGTTTCTTCTGGCATAAAGCAGAGCCATCTCCAGATCTCGGAGACAGGTTTCCATTGCCTTTTATTGGTGCTATGTTTGGGTTTGTTTAAAGGCTGATTAACTTTTGTCATCTTTGGATGAACTTGTAGCCATTACCAATTCTGTACAGTATATATCTGGCATAAGTCATATAACTTGGCAGTGAAAAAGTAGTGACTTTGGGGCCAAAACATTGTTGGAGTCAGGATGCTAGAATGCTAAGTTGGAGAGGCTGCGGTGAGAGAATGGGGTGTTGGAAGTTGTAGTATGGAAGTTGCCCTTGCTGGCGGTGTCTAGGATACAGCCACAGGCGTGAGTGCCTGTGGTAGGGTAGCAGATAAAAGCACTGAAGGCCAGAAGGGCAAGGACCGAGGCGGAATTGTGGAGAGTCATTCGAGTTCTGATAGGCATGGTTTGAGAGTATCGGAGACAAGCTGGAAATGTTCAGAGTGAGGGGTAGTGCGCTGCAAGAGGGGACATCACCCATGCCCATGATGGAGGGGAAGTGAGTGGCGTCTGATGACACAGGGCAGAAGAGGGCAGGAGGGAAGAGGCACCCGAGAGGAGAGCCAGAGTGTAGATGCAGTGAGGAGGAGGGAACCCTCAGAAGAGAAGTTGGGAATAAAGGGTTTTTTTGTTTGTTTGGTTGGTTTTTTATGGTATGTTACCATGAGCACTATGGGAGTGTTTCAGGAATCAGAAAGGTGAGAAGAGGGGGTCTATTTTTGTTGTTGTTGTTGTTATTTAGTTTTTATTTCATAATCATAAACTTAACTAAACTCTGCAATCCAGCTAGGCATGGGAGGGAACAAGGAAAACATGGAACCCAAAGGGAACTGCAGCGAGAGCACAAAGATTCAAGGATACTGTGAGCAAATGGGGTGGAGGGTGCTCTCCTCAGCTACAGAAGGAATGGTCTCAGGGCGAAGATAAAACACAAGTCAAACTTATTAGAGTTGTCCACAGTCAGCAGTGGTGATCTTGCTGGTCTTGCCATTCCTGGACCCAAAGCGCTCCATGGCCTCCACAATATTCATGCCTTCTTTCACTTTGCCAAAGACCACATGCTTGCCATCCAACCACTCGGTCTTGGCAGTGCAGATGAAAAACTGGGAACCATTTGTGTTGGGTCCAGCATTTGCCATGGACAAGATGCCAGGATCTGTATGCTTTAGGATGGAGTTCTCTTCAAATTTCTCCCCATAGATGGACTTGCCACCAGTGCCGTTATGGCGTGTGAAGTCACCACCCTGACACATAAACCCTGGAATAATTCTGTGAAAGCAGGAACCCTTATAACCAAGTCCTTTCTCTCCAGTGCTCAGAGCACGAAAATTTTCTGCTGTCTTTGGAAACTTGTCTGCAAACAGCTCAAAGGAGACGCGGCCCCAGGGCTTGCCGTGGACAGCAATGTCGAAGAACACAGTGGGGTTGACCATGGCTAATAGTACAGGGTTTTCCTTGGCAGCGGCGTCTGCAAAGCTAAAGAGGGGTCTATTTTTTATTGGACCTCAGGTGCAGCTCCCACTGTGGGGTTGGGTGCATCAGGGTCTCAGACCCTGACACCATTAAGAAGGCAAATGCTGTAATCACTGTGGAAGTAATAGCAGTACCTCCCTCATAGATTATTGTGAAGGATACTGAGAAGAGCTGGTGGGGAACTTCGCAATGGATGGATCAGGCTGATAGTACCCGAACCCTTTGCTTTGTCATTAAAAGTGGAGCAGCCAGCCCGGTAGGTGCTCCTGTTGTGATGTAAAAGGAAGTATATAGAACCATCTACAAAATACTTCACCTGCCCCTAAAAACACTGAACCTGAACTATGTGGTCACTAGATATAACTAGGTGTTTACAGGAAATACAGGACACAGGAACAGGATAAATGATCCTATGAGGACACAACCAAATCTGGAATAAGGAAGAGTCCATAAGGGGGGCAAAAAAAAAAGGGAAGGCCAGACGCAGTGGCTCACGCCTGTAATCCCAGCACTTTGGGAGGCCGAGGCTGGCAGATCACAAGGTCAGGAATTCAAGACCAGTCTGGCCAACATAGTGAAACCCTGTCTCTACTAAAAATACAAAAATTAGCTGGGCATGATGGCACGTGTCTGTAATCTCAGCTACTTGGGAGGCTGAGGCAGGAGAATCGCTTGAACCCAGGAGGTGGAGGTTGCAGTGAGCCAAGATCGCGCCACTGCACTCCAGTTTGGGCAACAGAGACTTCATCTCAAAAAAAAAAAAAAAGCACAAGTGGTTTCAGACCACATATCCCCATGCTGTGTACTGCATTTGGATCCTGATGAAATCAAACCAATTGTAAAAAAAATTGGGGTGGTGTTTTAAAAATAAGGAAAGTTAAAAATGAAATATATATTAGATGGTAGTAAGGAATTATCCATTTTATTGGATATGATAGTGATATTGTGGTTACATTTTTTTAAAATGTGCTCCTTCCAAGTATCTATGAAGTCTTTACGAATAGGATGTCTGGGATTGTTTTAAAATACTCCACCCTCTCTCTAAAGAAAAGTGGCAGTAGATGAAGCAAGATTTGCAGAATGTTAATAATTGCTAAAGCTGGGTAATGGATATGTGGGGATTCATAATACTGTTCTCACTCTTTTTGTATATAAAAATTTCTCTAACAAAAAGGTTTTTAAAAACAAATTTTAAGAGCATCTCACTCTCTTGCCCTGGCTGGAGTGCAGTGGCACCTTCTTAGTTCACTGCACCCTCAACCTCCTGGGCTCAAGTGATCTTCATGCCTCAGCCTCCCTCAACTGTCTGGGCTCAAGCAATCCTCCTGCCTCAGCCTCCCAAAGTGCTGGGATTACATCCACCACACCCAGCCAATAAAACGTTTTCTAAAAATGTGTTAAAGTATATTGAGCACTCAATATGGCTTATCACATAGTAGTGCTATATTATACAAGTGTCTATATATTTGTTATTTTACTTACTACTTTTAGGTAACTTCTTTTGCCTAGGCATCAGGTTTAACCATGTGGGCTAAGAAAATAGGTCTAGGCAGAATTATAATGCCAGTAATGACCTAGCTTGGTGTCATGAAATGCCCTTTTGGTTCTGAAATTTATATCCTATTAGTGGGTGCAGTAAGAGAACTTGTATATTGAACAAATGCAGATATAATTCATTTTGCCAACCTGATCCTTGTTTTAAAAGACAGTATCAGCCAGGCACGGTGGCTCATGCCTGTAATCCCAGCACTTTGGGAGGCCAAGGAGAGTGGATCACCTGAGGTCAGGAGTTCGAGACCAGCCTGGCCAACATGGCAAAACCCTGTCTCTACTAAAAATACAAAAATTAGTCAGGTGTGGTGGTGTGCACCTGTAATCCCAACTACTGGGGAGGCTGAGGCAGGAGAATCGCTTGAACCTGGGAGGCAGAGGTTGCAGTGAGCCGAGATCGTACCACTGCACTCCAGCCTGGGTGATAGAGTGAGACTCTGTCTCAAAAAAAATAAATAAAATAAGGCCGGGTGCAGTGGCTCACGCCTGTAATCCCAGCACTTTGGAGGCTGAGGCAGGCGGATCACGAGGTCAAGAGATTGAGACCATCCTGGCAAACACGGTGAAACTCCATCTCTACTAAAAATAAAAAAAATAAAAAAAAATAAAAAAAACTAGCCGGGCGAGGTGGCGGGCACCTGTAGTCCCAGCTACTTGGGAGGCTGAGGCAGGAGAATGGCGTGAACCCGGGAGGTGGAGCTTGCAGTGAACTGAGATCGCACCACTGCACTCCAGCGTGGGCGACAGAGCAAGACTCCATCTCAAAAAAAAAAAAAAAACTATACCACTTCTGTGAGACCTGTCCTAACCACTCTATTTGAAATTGCCATCCTGCCTACTTCCCGAAGGCCCCACATGTCTTGTCAGATCACTGGCATTATTTTTCTACAGCTCTTCTAACAAACTAATCTCACATGTTGAATTTACTTATACATACCTTGTCTCTTTCCTCACCTTCCACCTCTGTCTACAGTGTAAGCTCCACAAGGGCAGGGATTTCTGTCTTTGTTTTCTCTTGTATCTCTGCTCCTAGAATAGTGCCTGAAACACAGTCAATGCCCAATAAAGACTTAACTGAATAATATGTTGTGTTTCCTAAACAAAGATCAGGCTATTCGATCCATGGATCACACCCCTCACATTCATAAAAATGAAAATAAGGAGTCGATGTGGGTTGATCTGCACCTTCTAATCACGCCATCCCTGTGACCAGCGGCCATGTTTTCCAATGGCAGCTGGAGTCCGGTCTGTGGGCTCAGGTGCTACGCCCTGCAGCAGAGCCTGTTTTGTCATTGACCCTTGGTGCGGGAGGCACTCAAGCCAATGGAACTGATTAGACGATGATTCAATTAGACTAAGATAATCGAGGAATGTTGCTATTTTAATCTTGACCATGTGAGACCATTTGACTATCATCCAAAGGGCTCAGTCAAAAAAAGATTGCCTAATGAGTTAATTCTAACTCACCACAAAATATGAGAAAATGGGGCTGGGCACGGTGGCTCACGCCTGTAATCCCAGCACTTTGGGAGGCCGAGGCAGGTGGATCATCTGAGGTCAGGAGTTCAAGACCAGCCTGGCCAACATGGTGAAACCCCGTCTCTACAAAAATACAAAAATTAGCCTGACATCATGGCAGGTGCCTGTAATCCCAGCTACTCAGGAGGCTGAGGGGGGAGAATCACTTGAACCCAGGAGGCAGAGGTTGCAGTGAGCAAAAGAAGAGAAAAAGAAAACAAAATGGAAAAATGGGAGGCCTTTTTTTTTTTTTTTTTTTTGAGACGGAGTCTCGCTCTGTTGCCCAGGCTGGAGTGCAGTGGCGCAATCTCTGCTCACTGTAAGCTCCGCCTCCTGGATTCACGCCATTCTCCTGCTTCAGCCTTCCGAGTAGCTGGGACTACAGGTGCCCACCACCACGCCCGGCTAATTTTTTTTGTATTTTTAGTAGAGACGGGGTTTCACTGTGTGAGCCGGGATGGTCTCGATCTCCTGACCTCTTGATCCGCCCGCCTCAGCCTCCCAAAGTGCTGAGGTTACAGGCGTGAGCCCCCGCGCCCGGCCCGGAGGCTTTATGAAATCAAGACATGTGTTCACACGTCGTCATCTCTTCCCAAATGTTATAGCTGAAAAATTTAAAGAGCTATTGATTCCAAGAGATGGCCCTGAGTTTAAACAAGACCTCTGCCTACTTGACAGCCTGACAAATTCCCACAGTGACACTGCCATGATCCTTTCCTCCAACAGGGCGTGAAATACTGCCCCAGCCCCACGGGACTGGTGTGATTGTTAGTGGGTACTTAGTCTTGCCGAATCTAATTTTTCCTTAAATAGTACCAATATGACAGCAATGTTGGGAGGTTGTCTCCTGCTGCCTCTGCATGTAGACATTGTCAACCTTGCTCAAGGGAAATGGGGTTGCTGGCTTTAGTCCAAGGTTCCTCTCTTGGCTGTTACTGGTAACATGCCATGGAACTGGGCAAGCCTCTTTCCTTTCGGGTGAAATTGCTCATCTGTAAATTGAGAGAATTGGGTTATCTAGTCCAACTTGGTCTAGATGGTCATAACATTTCTTCTTTAAAATTCTGTTATTAAAAAAAATAACAAATGATTTGGAACGGCCAGGTTGGAATTACAACTCCTGAAAGGACTCGTTCATTAAAAATAAAATAGCCAGGCGCGGTGGCTCATGCCTGTAACCCCAGTACTTTGGGAGGCCGAGGCGGGTGGATCACGAGGTCAGGAGATCGAGACCATCCTGGCTAACAAGGTGAAACCCCGTCTCCACTAAAAATACAAAAAATTAGCCGGGCGTGGGGACGGGTGCCTGTAGTCCCAGCTACTCGGGAGGCTGAGGCAGAAGAATCGCATGAACCCGGGAGGCGGAGCTTGCAGTGAGCCGAGATCGCGCCACTGCACTCCAGCCTGGGTGACAGAGCGAGACTCTGTCTCTAAATAAATAAATAAATAAATAAATAATGGGTTGAAAATGCCGATGATCACACAGATCAGGTACGCTTTTTCTATGAATCATAATCTCATAAGGCAACTTTTACTCTGTGCTGTTTTAATTTTGCGATAGGAATTGTTCATTGGTCTTGCAATAATGTTTGCTCCTCTAGAGGGTGGTGTGCTCTTGGGTTCCCATTATTACCTTGTACTCAAGCAAGCGGAGAGGCTGCTGAGGGCCAGAACTGTAGACTGTGCAGGACAGCAGGCATTCCCCTCAAAGAAGGATTACATGAACAGACCCTGATGATAGTGGGGTCATGTTTGGTGGCTGATTTTTTATTTTTTATTTTTTATTTTTTGACACCACGCCTGGCTAATTTTTGTATTTTTAGTAGAAACGGGGTTTTACCATGTTGGCCAGGCTGTCTCAAACTCCTGACCTCAGGTTATCCGCCCACCTTGGCCTCCTAAAGTGTTGGGATTACAGGCGTGAGCCACCACGCCCGGCCTGTTTGGTGGCTGATTTTATAATTAATCCTCATTAAAGAACTCCTGAGGAACTAACTCCTCAGTAACATTTTTCAGAAGTTGTCGTTCATCCAATCAGGATTTGGTTTACTTTAAAATAAGCTGGGTGCAGGCCGGGCGCGGTGGCTCAAGCCTGTAATCCCAGCACTTTGGGAGGCCGAGACGGGCGGATCACGAGGTCGGGAGATCGAGACCATCCTGGCTAACACGGTGAAACCCCGTCTCTACTAAAAAAATACAAAAAACTAGCCGGGCGCGGTGGCGGGCGCCTGTAGTCCCAGCTACTCGGGAGGCTGAGGCAGGAGAATGGCGTGAACCCGGGAGGCGGAGCTTGCAGTGAGCTGAGATCCGGCCACTGCACTCCAGCCTGGGCGGCAGAGCGAGACTCCGTCTCAAAAAAAAAAATAAATAAATAAGCTGGGTGCAGTGACCCACACCTGCAATCCCAGCACTTTGGGAGGTTGAGGCGGGCGGATCGCCTGAGGTCAGGAGTTTGAGACCAGCCTAACCAACATGGTGTAATCCCGTCTCTACTAAAAATACAAAATTAGCCAGGTGTGGTGGCACATGCCTATAATCCCAACTACTTAGGAGGCTGAGGCAGGAGAATCACTTGAACCCAGGAGGCGGAGGTTGCAGTGAGCCAAGATGGCACCACTGCACTCCAGCCTGGGCAACAAGAGTGAAACTCTGTCTCAAAAAATAATAATAATAATAAATAAAATAAAATAAAATAAAACACATGCTTTAACAAAAGAATAACAATAACAAAAATAGATGTCTAAAGGGCCTTAGACTGGGAGTGTGCATGCTAATGAACTTGCTGAGGCTCACGTCATCTTTCTGGGCCTCAGCTTTCTCATCTGTAAAATGAAGATATTGAACGGATAAAGCCTCTGGCCTCTGGCAGGTCCAGAGCTGCCCTCTTCAGTAGGGAGTCAAGAGCCACATGTGACTACTGAGCGTTTGCATGTGGCTAGTTTGGATTGTAAGTGTAAAATACACACTGGGTTATGAAGAGAGTATGAAAGAAACATGTATAGAATAATTTTTAAATGTTGGGTACATGTTGAAATGGTAATATTTTGCATATATTGGATCAAATAAATATTTACATTAATTTCACCCACCTTTTGATGAGATAGGACATTTAAATTCCGTTAGTGGATATGTGATATACAGGATAAAAGAGCACACAGAGGAAGGAACTTTCCCCCAGAATCTGTCCAAGTTAAACTTATATAAGATACTTTTTTTGGCTGGATGCTGTGGTTCACACCTGTAATCCCAACACTTTGGGAGGATGAGGATCTCTTGAGGCAAAGAGTTCAAGACCAGACTGGGTAACAGAGACGCACCACCTCTACAAAAAATTTACAAATTAGCTGAGTGTGGTAGTGAATGCCTGTAGTCCCAGCTACTTAGGAGGCTGAGGTGGGAGGATCATTTGAGCCCAGGAAGTCGAGGCTTCGTGAGCAGTGGGCGACAGAGTGAGACCCGGTCTCACACACAAAGATTCTTTAAAATTTCACATTCAGGAATATTAATCCTGAAGAACAAAAACAACAAAAAGTTAAAATTGCCATTCCAATTGGTTTAAATACAGATGATATACAGAGTATGGGGGAAAATGAGACTTCTTGAGAATACATAAAAGGAGACATAAAATACCTGTTTTTTTTTTTTCCCAACAATATTTTGTTAGCTTATTAGTTTGTTCCTCAAACTTTTCTGCCAAAGATGGAACATCACTGAGCTGCTTCTACTCCACCTCGAGGCATAACATTTCTTTCAAATCTCTTGTTTCAGCTTTAAAAAAAGTCCATGTGAATTTTTCATTCCACTTCATACTAAATTCCTGTTAAATTGTTTTAATTTATTTTTAAAATTGATACATATTAGATGTACTTTTTTTGGTACATGTGATAGTTTGATATATTCATATAGTCAAATTAAGGCAATTGGGATATTTATCACCTTAAATCTTTATCTTTATCTTAGGCCAGGTGCAGTGGCTCATGCCTGTAATCCCAGCACTTTGGGAGGCTGAGGCGGGCAGCTCACTAGAGGTCAGGAGTTCAAGACCAGGCTAGCTAACATGGTGAAACCCCATCTCTACTAAAAATACAAAAAGAAAAAAAAAGAAAAAAAAAATTGGCCGGGCACAGTGGCGCACACCTGTAATCCTAGCTACTAGGGAGGCTGAGGCAAGAGAATTGCTTGAACCCAGGAGGTGGAGGTTGCAGTGAGCCTAGATCGTGCCACTGTACTCTAGCCTGGGGAACAGAGCGAGACTCTGTTTCAAAAAAAAAAAAATTTTTGTTTTCTTTACCCTGGGAACATTTGCATTATTCTAGCTAATTTTGAAATATACAATCAATTAACATTAACTATAGTCACCCAACTGATCTATCAACACCATATCTTATCTCTTCTATCAGCTTAAAACAAAATTCATGTGAATTTTTCACGCCGGTTCATAATAAATTTCTGTTATTTTTGAAGTTTTAAACTCCCATCAAGTAATGATGCTCCAGAAAGTAGTTCCCCACATTTAACCTGTAGTTTTCTTGAGGCACATCAGGATGATCATAATTGTATTGTATATTTTGTTGCTCCTAAAAAGAATATGGCAAGATTTTTGTCAATTGGAGGACAATGGTATCCATTATATTGCAGTTAGGATTAAATGAGATATAATGCAGGCGTGTCATTTAGTACACAATACACGTTAATCAAAATAAATACTGTTTACTTTTCTCATTTGGTTCCTAACAGGTGCGGTTCCATATAAAATGAAGGATAAGGGCTACAGCATTTTTTGTCAGACTTGGACAATGTTGAATGTACTAGAGAAGCATATTTTAAGGTATAATAGTACATGGAGGCTGCTACAGGACCATATAGGAACCCATTCATTTACAGTTTTGTTGTTGTTGTTGTTGTTGTTGTTTTTCTTGAGACGGAGTCTCAATCTTGTCATCCAGGCTGGAGTGCAAACGTGCAATCTCAGCTCACTGCAACCTCTGCCTCCCAGGTTCAAGCAATCCTCCTGCCTCAGCCTCCCAAGTAACTGGGATTACAGGCATGTGCCACCACGCCCAGCTAATTTTTTTCTATTTTTAGTAGAGACGGGATTTCACCATGTTAGCCAGGCTGGTCTCAAACTCCTGATCTCAGGTGATCCACCTGCCTCAGCCTCCCAATGTGCTGGGGTTGCAGGTGTGAGTCACCGCGCCCAGCCTACAGTTTCGTTAATACTTATGCAGGTGTTAGTAGGCAGTCATGTGCTGTAACTGAAAAGTCCCAGATTTGAGTTAAGAGAACCTGATTCTAGCCCAGGATCTGCTACTCCTTTTTAATTTTTTAAAAATAATGTATACCTTGCCTATTAATAATTTTTAAGGCCAGGTATGGTGGCTTACACCTGTAATGCCAGCACTTTGGGAGGGTGAGGCAAGAGGATTACTTGAGCTCAGGAGTTCAAAACCAGTCTGGGCAACACAGAATACCTCATCTCTATTAAAATAAAACTAAAAAAAAATTAGCCAGGTGTGGTGGCACGCGACTATGGTCTCAGCTATTCAGAGGCTATGGTGGGAGGATCGCTTGAGTCTGGGAGGTTGAGGCTGCAGTGAGGCGTGATGGTGCTCCAGCCTGGGTGAGTGAGATGCTGTTTCAAAAAAAAAAAAAAAAAAAGAAAAAAAGAAAGAAAGAAAAAGAAAAACAACACAAACCAAACACCAAAAATCAGAATTTTTAACTAGTCTTCATTAAGTAACATTCTCAATACTATCAGTAAAAAGATCAAAGCCATTCAGAGGAAGGGAGAAGGTGCTATAGCCAAAACCAAATAGGCTGCCCTAGTTGGTGCTTAGCTGAATTTCCTGAGTTGCTGAGCGCAGGGTCACTGAGCTTGGGGAAGTCATCTGACATTTCCCTCCTGGCCTGGGTCCGCTCACCTCCACAGTGTAGAGGTTGGATGCTGCTTCCTGCAGTATTGACTAACTGGTGAATGTGGGCAAATCCAACTTTCTGAACACACTCCCTCATCTGAAATGAGGACGGTGAGGAAGGTGAATGTGCTGCCAGTGAAAGCTCAAAGCTTGACATCAGGAAGCACTCAATTAATGCTGGCTTCCCCTGCGAATTCTCGGAGTCTAATACAAATTCACTTGCGGTGTCATTGTGTCGTTCTGTTACCCTCTTCCAAAATGAGGAAGTGAGTGTTCTTGTACGAACGGGCTCCTTTGGATTTAAAAACAGCACTCCAGGGCAAAGTGGTCTTTCCATCCTTAGCACAGCCCGTGGAGAAGGAAGGGGGATCAACTGTGGAAATGGTCCTCACCTCCCACGCGGCTCCTGGGAATATGTCTCAAGAGCAGATGAGGGCTTTGACCCCAATGGCAGATCAGTTCACACTACATTGTAAATGGCTCATATGCGTAGAGCAAAAGGTGATGGGTGGAGGGCAGTGGAAGGGGCGCGGTGGGAAGTCCAGAGAGAGGTCCAGAAAAGAGAGGGTGGAGAAGTCCAAAAGCCAAACTTTTTTTTTTTTTTTTCTTTTTTTTTTTTTTTTTTTTTTTTTTTTGAGACAGAGTCTCGCTTAGTCGCCCAGGCTGGAGTGCAATGGCGCGATCTCGGCTCACTGCAAGCTCCGCCTCCCGGGTTCACGCCATTCTCCTGCCTCAGCCTCCCGAGTAGCTGGGACTACAGGCGCCCGCCGCCTCGCCCGGCTAATTTTTTGCATTTTTAGTAGAGACGGGGTTTCACCGTGTTAGCCAGGATGGTCTCGATCTCCTGACCTCGTGATCCGCCCGCCTCGGCCTCCCGAAGTGCTGGGATTACAGGCGTGAGCCACCGCGCCCGGCCCCAAAAGCCAAACTTACTGACTTCACAGTTTTACCTGGGCCAGCCCTGCCCTGGCCTAAGCCGGGAGGCGGGGGTGAGGGGGGAACTGGTTCGCTTTCAGGGCCTCCTCATCGCGTCAGGAAGCCACGCCCTGTTTGGGACATGGGACCACACTACACAGCTTGTGGGCTCAGGTGGAGCTGGAAACGGAGCTGCGGCCCACACCGGGCAGCCTGAGTCCCAGAGAGCGGGACAGCAGGGCGGGGTCTGTGGCACCTGCCGAGCTCCCGACCCCGCGCCATTTGAGAACCCAGATTTCCTCTGGCATGTAAGCCAAGGGGTCATTTGGATTCTGGAGGAGAGCCAGGTTGTCGTTTTGGGTGCTTATGTTTGTTTTGTTCCGTTTGTTTTCTGTTCGTGGCAGCCTCGTGGAGCATCTAGTTGCCCAGCTTGCCGCAGTGTGGAGAGCCCGGAGCTGCGGCTCTGCTGGAAAGCCGGCTCGGGTTAGGATCTCCAGCAGCGTCTTCGCGGCGGTGGTTTCTGCAGAGGTACACCCGTGCTTGCTGCCTTCAGTCTGTGGCCGGAGAAGAAAGTATCTTGACCACAGAATCAGCCGGGAGTCCTGAGGCATTCGCTGGATTGCTCTCCCAGCATCTCTCTAAAATATCGTGACCTTGGGAGCGGTTCTGAGTCCTGGGGTGGCCGAGAGGGCTTACATTCTCTCCTGCCTCTGGAGGCAGCGGGTGGGGAACAAAGAGAAGAATCTCTGGGGCCGGCTTTCCAGAGAGGTAAAGTTTCCAGAGGTGTCACAGAGACAAAAATCCAGCCCTCTGACTAGATGGGCTTGCTGCAGACAAGGCTGTTCTGGAAACAAACAAACAAAAAATTTCAAATAGGTTAACAATGGGAAAATATTTTTGCATTGAAGAAAAAACAAGCCCCTACGAGAAGGCAGGTCCAGAAAAGATCGCTGCATGATTGTATTTTGGGTTTGAAATTTCAGCTGCTTCTATATTCAAGCCAAAGGGAGCCCCACCCCCAGCCTCGGTGGGCTCTCCCTGGTCGCAGGGTCACATCAAAGGGGCCTCACCCCTTTTGGTATGGGCTTTGTGCCAGCCACTGTCAGCATCCCAGCAAGCACAGCATTTGTTTCCTAGAACGATGTTGTTTTGAAGGGGAGAAAGCTTATATTCGGCACATTATGGGGGCTCTGGATCCTGCGGGTGGAGGCTGGGTGCAGGAAGGGCTGGCTGTGTTGTGGGAGGCCCAACTGCTGCCCACTGGAGCTGCAGGGGTGTGGAGGCAAGGTCCGCACCGACTGTGCTAGATGGAAAACAAAGTGTCTGCAAATACTAACAGATAGGAAAGAAGGCTGCGCAGCGTGTGGAAACGGGGGTGGATGCTGGAGCCATCGGAACCCTGTGGCTTTTAGGAATGTAGATGGCCAGTGCTTGCAGATGTTCACAGAGTGGAAACTGTGAATGGACCAAGAGGCCAGACCTCACAGCTTGGGTTGCCCCTGGGAGGGCAGCTGAGAGTCAGGCAGCTCTTGGGTTTGATGACGCGTACCCTTGAAGGGCTGCTCTTAACGTTCGTGTCTCCTCCTCAGTTAACACCTGGAAGCAGGACAAGGAAGGCCCAGAGGAGCTCCTTTGGTGGTTTCTCAGCTTAGGGGCAGGACTGTCATCTGATCTGTGCCCTAGATGTGGAAATGGGATCCACTTTCTGATGGCCTATTAGGGCCTTTCTCTGTCACACACAACTTCAAGAAGAGGAGGGGAAATTGAAAAGTGGTAGCCTTGACTGTCGGCATCCTGCCCTAGTGTGGAAGTCAACAGTCTGTCCTTCCCCGGGAGTGGCCAGTGCTGCTCTGGGGCTGCTTCCTGCACCCACAAGCCGTAGAACTGCAAAGCCTCTCGGCCTCCCATGAGTGTGCTCTGATTTATTTATTTACTTATTTGTTTGTTTGTTTGTTTTGTTTGAGACAGTCTCGTTCTGTCGCTTAGGCTTGAGTGCAATGGTGCTATCTTGGCTTAGTGCAACTTCTGCCTCCCAGGTTCAAGCAATTCTCGTGCCTCAGTCTCCCGAGTAGCTGAGATTACAGGCGCACGCCACCATGCCTGGCTAATTTTTTGTGTTTTTAGTAGAGATGGGGTTTCACCACGTTGCCCAGGCTGGTCTGGAACTCCTGAGCTCAAGCAATCCACCTGCCTTGGCCTCCCAAAGTGGTAGGATTACAGGCATGAGCCACCGCACCTAGCCTGAATTTTTTTTTTTTTTAAGTAGAAAATGTGAACAGCAGAATGAAATGCCACCCAGTTAACCCATTTATGCCAGAGGTTGTTGCAAATTTTTTTGTGTGAAAAATCAGACCTTAGCGATGACCTTGAGCAGTAGAATATAAATAACTCCCATAAGCTTGGCATTCCAATAATGGAACACTAGGCATAAATGGGCTAATGATCTCTTTCCTTCCTTGGGCTCTTTTTATGTAGCTTCTATGCTGCATTTTTTTTTTTTTTTAAACAGAATCGCATTTTTTTTTTTTTTTGAGACAGTCTTACTTTGTCACCCAAGCTGGAACACAGTAGTGCAAACATGGCTTACTGCAGCCTCAACTTCCCAGGCACAAGGGATCTTCTGACTTCAGCCCTCTAAGTAGCAGGACTACAGGTGCACACCACCACACCTGGCTAATTTTTTTTTTTTTGGTAGAGATGGGGTTTTGCCACATTGCCCAGGCTGGTCTCAGACTCCAGAGCTCAAGCGATTTGCCCACCTCAGCCTTCCAAAGTGCTGGGATTACAGGCGCGAGCCACTGCGCCTGGCCTCGTGCTGCATTCATAAGGAGACTTTTACCACATGGAGGCTGGTTGAAGGTTGCAACAGAGGTTTGAAAGGTAGGAGTAAATGTTTACGTTAAACATAGACTTATGTGGCTTAGATTCTTTTCCCAACATCCATCTTCCTATCAAAATAAAATAAAACTTCTTCCCTAGCAAATAGAAAGTTGATGAAAATCAAAAGTAACCATATAGTTCATTCACTGTATTATTTATCTAAATTGAATATTATTCTAAGCCTATCAACAGAATGCTATTGGGGAATATACAAGGGTTATAGGTTATCTCCTATCCTTAATGTTGCTGTTTCTTATGCAATAACACACATGTGCACACACATATACACACACACACTCACATGTTCACACTCATACACAAATGATTTGGAAAGAATGTGAGGTGTAAGTGCTAAATTGTGTGACCCAGAGGTACATGCCATAGATGTACAGAGAAAGGAGCAAATTGCCTGGATTGGAGTGGTTGGGTGGAACTGGTAGGACCAGAGCCAGACTGAGGGATGGATAGGTTTGGGTGGGGAGTGGGAAAAACTGAAAAACTGAGCTACATGCCAGAGGTGGATCATAGAGAACCTGCTCTGCATGGATGGAAGAGTGCATCAATTGGTGTGCTTCTGGTTGCAAGTGACAGTAAACCCTGACTTGCACCGAGATTATCACCAGAAATATCCCAGAACTGAAATATGAAGATAAGACAGTTATCAGGGCCACAAAGAGGTTAAAAAAAAAAACCTGAGAGGATAGTAAGATAATCAGATTTCCACATCTGTGACACCCCTCCCCTCATTCTACCTGGCAGCAAGTGTGTGGAAAATTTCCCCCCAACTCACTGTTTCTACACTGGAGTAAGGAAGATCAAGGTCAACAAACAGCTCCCCTACCATCTTGGGTTCCCTGGCAGGAGATCCGTTCCTTCCTTAACCCACAGGAAGCATAGCAAGTACCTAAAGGGAGAAATAGCTCTGAGAACAGGCAGAGACAAAGGGAAGAGGCAGGACTACCATCCTCACCCTGGAAATTCTGTTCTGTAACTCAACGAAAGGAGGCACCAAATCAGAGTGACTGTTTAGCAGCACCACACTGTAAGGGGTTCAGCTTATAGGTCCCCTGGGCACAAACTCCTAGCTAGGAAGGGCAGCATACCGATCGGTTACTAGAGTCAAAGTGAACCTGGGCTTTAAGGTGCTACCCAGGGCCGAAAAGCAGGCAGTGGCCTAGCAGTGAAGAACTTCTAAGCAAATATATTCAATAAAAACCCAAACAAGCTAGAGAAGACTGGAATACATAATCTTTCAATGCAAAGACAGACATACACCCAGAAGAAACAATGGCAAACAGGGAACAATGATCCTCCCAAATGGACAAACCAAAGAACTGGTAATTGACCCCAACAGGATGGTCACATGTGAGCTCTCTGACCAATAAGTCAAATAGTAGTTTTAAGGAAACTCAGTGATCTCCAAGATAATACAGAAAAGCAATTCAGAAATTCATCAGAGAAGTTTAACAAAGAGATTGAAATAACAACAGACAAAATCAAACAGAAATATTGGAACTAAGAAATACATTTGCTGAATTAAAAAATTCATTAGAGGCTCTCAACAGCAGACTGGATCAAGTTGAGCAAAGAATCAGTGAGCTAAAGACAGGCTATTTGAAAACACACAATTGGAGGAGAAAATAGAATAAAAAGCAATAAAGAGGCCGGGCACAGTGGCTCATGCTGTAATCCTAGCACTTTGGGAGGCCAAGGTGGGCAGATCACCTGTGGTCAGGAGTTCAGGACCAGCCTGGCCAGCATGGTGAAACCCTGTCTCTATGAAAATACAAAAATTAGCCAGGCATGGTGGCAGGTGTCTGTAATCCCAGCTACTTGGGTGGCTGAGACAGAAAGGAAGGAAAAAAGAAAAGAAAAGAAAAAAGAAAGAAAAGAAAAGAAAAGGACAGGCAGCCACAATATGACTGAGAGAGGGTATAGTTTGACCAGATGTCTGAGCTAGGAAAAACCGTGAGGAGAGGAGACAATAAACTCCAAACCCAGTTTAAGATGGAAGTCTGACTGGGCGCAGTGGCTCACGCCTATAATCCCAGCATTTTGGGAGGTTGAGGTGCATGGATAACCTGAAGTCAGGAGTTCGAGACCAGCCTGACTAACATGGAGAAACCCTATCTCTACTGAAAATACAAAATTAGCCGGGCATGGTGGTGCATGCCTGCAATCCCAGCTACTTGGGAGACTGAGGCAGAAGAATCACTTGAACCTGGGAGGCGGAAGCTGCAGTGAGCTGAGATTGCACCATTGTACTCCAGCCTGGACAACAAGAGCAAAACTCTGTCTTTAAAAAAAAAAAAAAAAAGAAAAGAAAAAAAGAAAGATGGAAGTCTTGAGAACAATCTGCTCATTTAAAGAAAAGAGAAAAGGGGAGGGAGTAGGCTTTAGTTCCATATGTGTTGTGGCCTGGCTGGTGAATGTGCTATGGGTTTCCACAATAAAGGCCTGGCCAAGGACTCAGCATGCCCCAAATCCTAGATGAGAAACTTTCACAAGTCAGAGGGCCTGGCCCTTCTGACTCTCAGATTCTGAAAATTAGTTTTTACCTTGATTTGGACAAGAAGATTTTTTGGGTGGGGAGAGTTTTCCTACAAATTTGAAAACTTCTAAAAGCCATTTGAATTTTGTATCTATATTGAAATATGGGAAACTGGCCTTTGTAAAGACGTTTTTCACTTCTTTTTTTTTTTTTTTTCCAAGACAGAGTCTTGCTCTGTCACTCAGGCTGGAGTGCAGTGGCATGATCTTGGCTCACCGCAACCTCCACCTCCTAGGTTTAAGCAATTCTCCTGCCTCAGCCTCCAGAGTAGCTGGGATTAGAGGGGTGTGCCACCATGCCTGGCTAATTTTTTTTTTTTTTTTTTTTTTTGTATTTTTAGTAGAGACAGGGTTTCACCATGTTGGCTAGGCTGGTCTTGAACTCCTGACCTCATGATCCACCCACCTCGGCGTCCCAAAGTGCTAAGATTACAGGCATGAGCCACCATGCCTGGTCTTGTTTTTCACTTCTATAGAAAGCATGGGTAGAAAGGATGTATACTTGCATGATTTAAACTTCCTATGTTTCATGTAATTAATATTGCTTCAAAGATGAATTGTGAATTTCTTACGGAAATTAAAGAATTCTACCTGTTTTGGATGAGAAATTTCATTCATTTTAGTGTTAGCCTACTATAATGATAGCCAGGGGATTCTATTCCTTTATTGTTAAAAAAAGGTCTAAACTTTATATTAGTAAGTTACTTTAGTTTAGAATAAACATTTTTTCCACTTGCAAAAACATCCAATATTGCTTTGTTTCACTTTTTGTCAAATGTATACGTATGTACTTATTTTTCGTTTTTAAAAAGTTTGAGACAGGATCTCACTCTGTCACCCAGACTGGAGTACAGTGGCTCGATCTCAGCTCACTGCAATCTCTGCCTCCTGGGCTCAGTCTTCCCACATCAGCCTCCCAGGTAGCTGGGACTACAGGTTCCCACCACCACATCCACTTAATTTTTGTATCTTTTGTAGAGATGGGGTCTCACTGTGTTGCTCAGGCTGGTCTCAAACTTCTGGGCTCAAGTCATCTGCCTGCCTTGGCCTCCCAAGTGCTGGGATTACAGACGTGAGCCACCATGCCAAGCCCTTAGTTTTCAAAGTCAATCAAATTATTAAGTAAAAAAAAAAAAAAAAAAAAGTCATTTTTTCCCAAGTGGAAGACCACTTCCCCTATACCCACTTCCCCAATTTCTCCTTCGTTAGTGTCAGTTATGTTCTTTTGACTGATTCTTTTGGTATTTACCTGGATAACTTTAATTAACAAGCTTGTATTGCTTTATTTTTCAGTTTAAAACATTAGTTATTTTCTTCTATGAAAGTTGAAGATTTAGTTCTTCATTCTCCACGTATTTTCACTTCTGTCCTCTTGCCTGTCATCCCCAAACAGTTATGTTTTAATTTTTATTACTTTTTGTTAGAGATGGAGTCTCACTATGTTGCCCAGAGTGGATTTGGACTCCGGAGTTCAAGCCATCCTTCTGCCTCAGTCTCCCTGGTAGCTTGGAGTTTTCACATCAGTTTCCAATATTTGTGTCAGTGTGACTATCTGTGTTCAGAGCCAATCTTGTAATATTGCAACTACTTTTTTTCTTTTGTGCTTAGCTATTAGTTTTTCCCCAAATTAACAACTGTCCTTTTTAAAAAAATAATTGCTTACTTTTCTGTGTGACTGTGGCTAATTTAATTCCAAACTCTCTGCTCATTGTCTGGGTCCTGTCCCAATAGGTTCATTTTCATCATATATCCTCCCAGTTTGGTCTCCATGCAGACCCTCTGGGCTTGTTGCTCCCACGCCAGTGTCCAGCAATCACTGGGAGGCTCCCTTCCCCGTCACACGGGGATTCTCTTCATCTCCATCAAGTCTCCAGTCCCTTGACTTATTTTTCATCTCCTTGTCATTTTACTCTGGGAGATTTCCAATTTTACCTTGAACTTTCCATTTCTGAAAATTTTTAATGTCCAATAGATCTTTCTTTGTTCTCTTGAATGCTACTTTTAAAAAACTCATTGTGGGCCGGGGCGCAGTGGCGCACACCTGTCATCCGGGCACTTTGGGAGGCTGAGGCGGGGAGATCACGAGGTCAGGAGATCGAGACCATCCTGGTTAACATGGTGAATCCCTGTTTCTACTAAAATTACAAAAATTAGTTGGGCGTGGGGGCGCGTGCCTGTAATCCCAGCTACTTGGGAGGCTGAGGCAGGAGAATCGCTTGTACCCGGGAGGCGGAGGTTGCAGTGAGCCAAGATTGGGCCACAGCACTCCAGCCTAGGGACAGGGAGAGAATCTGTCTCAACACAAAACAAAACAAAAACCAAACCAAAACAAAAAACCACACTGCATTCTTCTTTGATGAATACACTCTCTTTTCTCTATATTGCTGTCATATGGCTTTAAAAACATGCTGTCCTGACTCGGTTTTGAGTCTCCAGCTAGAGACAGGTCAGTTTCCCTTATTGATACTCACCGGGGTTCTGGAAGTTATCTTTTCCCTGCAGGGTCCCGTTTCCCCAAGTTTCTTTTCCCCCTTCTTTGGGTCTCCTTGATATTAGAGACTTCGGTGGAATGTCTCTTAATCCTTGGTGGCACAGTCATGATTAAGAATTGGGACTAAGTGATTAGTCATGATTAAGAATTGGGACTAAGAGCTCTCAGAGCACAGCCCGGCGTGTTGACCGAGGGCTCCACTGTAGGGTGATTGGGATGAGCCCTCTGATGGGGAACCCTCAAAGTCCACCTTTCTAGGTCTTTCTTTTGGGCAAGACAGGCTGGGTATTCATGGTGTAGAGCTTGGAGATGAGAACCTGGCTGCTGCGAGCAGGGGTTTTACCGCTCCATTGTTTAGGGTGTAAACGTTCACACCACCCTCCCCACTGAGTCTCGGCTCCTTCCCCGCAGCTGCGCCCCTGGTCGCCAATGCAGAGACCTTCTCTTTTCCCCTCCCCTGAGAATACATCCGTCCCCAGGCTTGTGCTGCAGTGGGAAAGGGCCGGTGGGGGAGTCGGGAAGGGATCCTGGGATTTAAAAGCATCTTTAACAGCTCCTCCTCAGGAACCCAGTCACACTTCCTCCCCACCTAGTTCCAGGGATACCTGGTGCTACCACTTTCCCAGAGGCTTTGAGCATTCTGGGGTGTAAGTCTCAGCTTTCCCCTTGTGTTTGGCATTCAGCTTTTCTCAGGTCAGCTATGTCCCCTGCCACTGGTCCATCTTTTTCCGCAGTGTTATCTCCTCTCCAGTTCTCCCTGTCCCTGTGGGCTTTTGTTTGTTTTGTTTTTAGCAATTCAGGAGAGAAAATTAGGTGTGTGTGTGCGTTCGTCACCTATCTTTCCCCTGAACTACAGATGTGTGTCTGTTCGTTACCTATCTTTCCCCTGAACTATAAAGTAACGGAATTGTTTATTGTTGTTAAGGATATACGGACACTGAAAAAATGACTAGAAATCTTATTTCATTGGTGTGTGCTCTTAAGAAAAAAGGAAATTAAAAAAATTATATTTAAATAAATGCCTCATTCTTTTATCTCTATATTCTCGAAATAATCTTGTCAGGCAGGCCAAGGAAGGTAAAGGAGAAAGTATATTCAGTCATCGATAGCTTTTTCTAATCAATCTCTCTCTCTCTCATTGATAAAGTTTAAAGATCGTACAGGTCCTCACTTCATGACAATGATAAAAGGAATCACAAGAGGACAGGTTTACCTGGTGAGCAGAAGGATTGGAAACATTTTATCTCTGACATTGTTTAGAATTTCCAGCCCATGATGATAATAAAAAGCAGAGAGACTTTTGATCAATCGATTGATTGATTTTGAGACAGGTTCTCACTCTGTCACCCAGACTAGAGTGCAGTGGTGAGATCTCGACTCACTGTAGCCTCAGCCTCCCAGACTCAACCGATCCTCCCACCTCAGCCTCCCGAGTAGCTGAGACTATAAACATGTGCTACTATGCCTGGATAATTTCTTTTAATGTTTTTTAGAGACGGGGTCTCCCTATGTTACCCAGGCTGGTCTGGAACACCTGGGCTCAAGTAATCCTCCTGTCTTGGTATCCCACAGTGATGGGATTACAGGCATGAGTCACTGCACCTGGCTCAGTTTATTATTGTCTTTAAAATCTTCCTTGTTTGCATCTGTCTGGTGGTTTTAGTTGAGAATCTTGGGACAAACAGGCTTATAGCAATGATAGGGAGATTTTAGATTTTCAGCAGAAAATGGAAAATTTCTGGGACTTCAGAAATTTTCAAACTTCAGAAATTGTTTCTAACTCTTTATATTATTCCATCTTTATAAAATTCCATGTGTGGAAATAATGCACGTTCTCATATTTAACTCCATCCAGTCATGCGTTTAATACATATTCATTGAGGACCAATTATGTGCCAATGTTGCTGAACAGGGGAAGGCCACAAAGGTATTTAGGACTTCCCGGCCGGGCGCAGTGGTGCACGCCTGTAATCCCAGACTTTGGGAGGCCAAGGCGGGTGGATCACTTGAGGTCAGGAGTTCAAGACCAGCCTGACCAACATGGTGAAACCCCATCTCTACTAAATACAAAAAATTAGCCAGGTGTGGTGGCACATGCCTGTAATCCCAGCTACCTGGAAGGCTGAGGCAGGAGAATCTCTTGAATCTGGGAGGCAGAGGTTGCAGTGAGCCGAGATTGTGCCATTGCACTCCAGCCTGGGCAACAAGAGTGAAACACTGTCAAAAAAAAAAAAAAAAAAAAAAAAAGCCAGGTGCGGTGGCTCACGCCTGTAATCCCAGCACTTTGGGAGGCTGAGGCGGGCAGATCACGAGGTCGGGAGATCGAGACCATCCTGGCTAACACGGTGAAGCCCCATGTCTACTAAAAATACAAAAAACAAGAAAATGAGCTGGGCGTGATGGTGGGCGCCTGTAGTCCCAGCTCTTATGGAGGCTGAGGCAGGAGAATGGCGTGAACCCGGGAGGCGGAGCTTGTAGTGAGCCAAGATCACGCCCCTACACTCCAACCTGGGTGACAGAGCAAGACTCTGTCTCAAAAAAAAAAAAAAAAAAAAAGACTTCCCTTGGGGAGTGTCTGTAATCTAGCTAGAGAAATATCTTTTTATTTACTTTATTTATTTATTTATTTATTTATTTTTTGAGAGGGAGTCTCACTCTGTTGCCCAGGCTGGAGTGCAATGGCACCATCCGGGCTCACTGCAACCTCCGCCTCCCAGGTGCAAGCAATTCTCCTGCCTCAGCCTCCCCAGTATCTGGGATCACAGGCGCGTGTCACCATGTCCTGCTAATTTTTGTATTTTTAGTAGAGACAGGGTTTCTCCATGTTGGCCAGGCAGGTCTCGAACTCCTTCCTGACCTCAAGTGATCCACCCACCTTGCCCTCCCACAGTGCTGGGATTACAGGCGTGAGCCACCATGTCCGGCCGAGAGACGTCTTTTTAAATACTGCAATACAGGGCCAGCGTGAGGAGAGGTACAGCAGAAGTTTTCTTGACTTGAGCTACAAAAGAAGCCCAAAGGAGGATGGAATTGATCTTGCCTGAGGGCATCAGGGAAGCCTTCGGTTGGAGGGGACATCAGATAGCACAACAGCTCCTGCAGACAGTGGGGAGATGAAATCACTCAGTGTGGCTGAACAGTAGGATGCGTGGTGGGAAAGGGGCCTTTGAAGGAATCTGAAGATGATTCTTCAGGCAAGGGATTTTCAAAATCCACTCCACAGCAGGAATAACCTCCTAAGACTCCCTGGAGATCCTGACTCAGCCCTTCTTGGGCCCTTGGAATGTCTCTCTTTTTTTTTTAAAGCTCCCAGATGTATAAATCAGACTTAGAAATCACTGCTCTGGGCAGTACGATTCCACTGAAGGAATTTGAGTAGGGAGAACATAATCAGACTGGCATTTTAGAAATATCCCTTTAACCAAAATGTGGAAATTGGACTGACAGAGAGATTGGAGGCAGGGAAGCCCCACGGGAAGCTTGTGAGAAAGTGGGGACAGGAGCCACGGCCGTGGGAGCTGGGTGGAAAGAATAAGACCCGACAGCACACGGCAGTTGTGTAGCTGTAGAGAGGGGAGCAGAGCGGTCACATGGCGCCCAGGTTTCGACTGGGACAGTAACTGGGTAGGCAGTGATCAAGATGGGAAATCAGCAGAGGGTCAGAACTGGAGACAGAATGAGATCCTTTGGGGAACAATGAGTCTAGCTATCAGCGGGCAAATGTGGGAATGGATGTGAAGATTTGGGGTCACCCTTACAGGGATGCTACTGGACATCACAGGAATAAGTGAGTCACCCAGACAGAGGGTGAGGAGTCAGAAGGAAGAGAACGACATTGTCAACCTTCAAGGTAGGTAGGACCGTGAGCGTGGGAGTGGGTGGGAGAAAGTGGTAGGGTCAGAAAACTGGCCAGGAGGAGAGTTGGGAGGAAAAGGACAACACGGTGTCCCCAGACTGGGGAGGAGGACAGCCTTAAAGCAGAAGGGTGTGGTCACCCAGGCCCACTGCCCTTCCTGAAAGCCACCTCCCACCCTGCACAGCACCTCCTGGGAGCAGGCAGCTGCAGCCCCGAGGGAAAGGCGAGGGGAGCAAAACTGAGGATCTCCCTCAATTATTTTTAATCTCTTTGCAGATTTCGTCAGTGCTCAGCAGCATTTTCTCCCAGAAACAAAGGCGGGAGGGTGCTGGGGGCCTGGGTGTGGCTCTGGGAGCCCTAATTGCTGAGTGAGACACTCCTCCATCCTCTGGTGTCCTGGAGAACGAGTTGGGGGAGCCGCCCGCCCCACCCTGCAGGAAGGGGCCAACTCAGAGCTGTGCATTACTTTGTACGTTTCTTCTGATTTTTCTTCTGAGTTTTTGAAGCATATGCAGTGCTCAGAGATCATTTTAGACACTGCAAGAAGACAAAGATACCTTGAGAGGAAAAATGAGTTTTTCTCCCTCATTCTGGGCTCTCCGCTGCTTATATTTTGAGTTTAAAGAAGACATTATACACACATTAAAAAGATTTATGGAGGCCCCTATTACTGGGTAAAATACATTCTGTAAGCCAGCCGTCTCCAGCCTTTGTGGGCACCAGGGAGCGGTTTGGTGGAAGGCAGTTTTTCCATGGATGGGAGGGTGGGGATGGTTTCAGGATGACACTGTACCACCTCAGATCATCAGGCATTAGTTAGACTCTCATAAGGAGCACGCAACCTAGATCCCTCACACGCGCAGTTCACAATAGGGCTTGTGCTCCTATAAGACTAATGCCACCGCTGTTCTGACAGGAAGTGGAGCACCCGGCGGTAATGCTTGCTCACCTCCTGCTGTGCAGCCCAGTTCCTAATAGGCCACACAGATACTGGTCCATGTCCGGGGGCTGCGGACCCCTGCTGAAGCCTTTCCTTCTTCAGCCATTAAGATTTAGTGTTTTTCATCTGAAGAACTCAATTCTTATTATGGACACAAATGAAGTGATCTAACCAGCAGTCCTGGGAAGTGAGAAAGACTAATTACCCTGGGTTGTAGTTATTTCTTGGATGGATGGCTTTGGATGGATAGCCAGGTGCTGTGAGTACATTCATTGACTATTCATTCAGCAGATATTTTTATTGACTGTCTACTCTGTACAAATTAGTGTGGATGAAACTATGCCCTGCCCACAGGAACATGTCCAGCTGGGGAGCAAGATGGAACACGCATGCAAAGGTTTAGAAACACTGCAAGCAAGGCTACCTGCCGTTCCTGGCCAAAGGAAACAGAACGAAGAGCCACTGTTCCCCAGAAGTGGTTACTTAGGGTTGCTGTGATCCGGGAAGGTTCTGCGTGGAGGTGGCCTCGTGAGGTGCGCTGTGGCATATAGACCTGTCACCGGTGGAGGGTGTCCAGGTTCTTGGCATCTTGAACAAAGAATTGGACAAAACGCACAAACAAAGCAAGGAAGGAATGAAGGAGGTTTATTGAAAATGAAAGTACACTCCACAGTGTGGGAGTGGCCCGAGCATAGGGGCTCAAAGGCCCCGTTACAGAATTTTTGGGAGTTTAAATACCCTCTAGAGGACTTGGGGCATGCTCTATGTAAATGAAGAGGTTGAAGTAATGTTACAAAGTCATTTACTACGGAGAGGATATTCCCTGTCACAGCTGAAGTGTGAGTCGGCCTTAGGTTCCCCGCCTCCAGACCCTGTTTTCCTGCCTCAGACCTTGATCACTCGCTGGCTCTCTGTCTACTTTTCAGACTGCCAATATCTATTCCTAACTAACAAAGTTATCAGAAAGTGCTTGGCAAGTGTAGCTGAAGTTACCTTTCTCTGTCCAATCCTCAACTCTGCTCTCCAGGCCCCAGCCCCTTACCGCTTCTCATGGGGGTCACAGCTGCCTGATTCCTCGTCGGCCGCCCTCATGAGCTGTCTCATTGTGAAGTCTGCCTCCTGGTGCATAGTGAGGACTTTATAAATGTTTGTTGAATGAGGAAATGAAGAGCCTTCTAGACAGAGTAGAGTGTGGGGCTAGCATGCGCTTGCAGTGTCCAGCTGAAAGTGAGTCCGCCTGTTGAGTTGGAGTCAGGTGTGTGTGGGAGGAGAGTGAAAAGACAGCCGGGGTCCTGTCTGTCCACACACCAGGCTGAGAATTGGGACTTTGTCCTGTTAGTACCAGAGAGTCACAGAGCGTTCTGGAGCAGGGGATTGACAGGGCAATGTGGGGGGAAGGTCAGCTTGCACCGCTGTGTAGAGTGGACTGGACTGGGTTAGATGAGAGGAGCAGAGGCCAATTAGGACTGTCCCAATAATGCAGGGGAGATGACACTGCCACTCCCAAAGCAAAAGATGCAGTTTAAAAAAATGTGTCTATCTTCCATTAAAGAATATTTTAGCCACTGACTGGGCACAGTGACACACACCTGTAATCCCAGCACTTTGGGAGGCCAAGGCGGGTGGATCACTTGAGGTCAGGAGTTTGAGACCAGCCTGGCCAACATGGCGAAACCCCGTCTCTACTAAAAATACAAAAATTAGCTGGGCGTGGTGGTGGGCACCTGTAATTCCAGCTAGTCGGGAGGCTGAGGCAGGAGAATTGCTTGAACTCTCAAGGCGGAGGTTTCTGTGAGCCCATATTGTGCCATTGCGCTCCAGCCTGGGTGACAAGAGCAATACTCTATCTCAAAATATATATATAAAATGAAAATAAATCAAACAAAAAATGAAAAAAGAATGTTTTAGCCACTGATAGGTCAATGACATGTATAATTTATTTTTTTGTTAGTTTTTTTTTCTTTTGAGACAGGATCTTGCTCTGTTGCCCAGGCTGAAGTGCAGTGGCACAACCACGGCTTACTGCAGCCTCAACTGTGTGATCCTCCTACCTTAGCCTGCTAAGTAGATGGGATCACAAGTGCGCATCACCATGCTCAGCTAACTTTTTAATTATTTATAGAGATAAGGTTTCACTACGTTGGCCAGGCTGGTCTCCAACTTCTGGTCTCAAGCAATCCTCCTGCCATGGCCTCCCAAAGTGTTGGAATTACAAGTATGAGCCACCACGCCCAGCTACCGCCTATAATTTTAAAACCCACATGAGTTTCATTCAGGCCATAGTAGAATGGCCTCATATTCTGAACAGGAACTGATCTGAAACTGACCTTTCACTCCTAAGGATGCCTTTCTTATAAATTCGGCCTTCTCTCCCCCTGTGAGTGGAATTCTCCCTGGAAATCAGATGGCAATGAAAGACTGGGAGCCCTTATCTTTTGTGTTAATGATTTGGTTTTGTTTACTCTGACTCCCAGGAGAGACTCCCAGCAGAGATTCCTCGGGAGGGCGCATGTGTGTACAGGTGTATGTGTGTGTTGTGTGTCTGCACATGTGTGTGACTTTTCCTAGATCTGCTCCTCCAGATTTTTTTTTTTTTTTTTTTTTTTTTGAGATGCAGTCTCCCTCTGTTGGCCAGGCTGGAGTGTAGTGGTGCGATACCCGCTCATTGCAACCTCTGCCTCCCAGGTTCAAATGATTCTCCTGCGGTCAGTCTCCTGAGTAGCTGGGATTACAGGTATGCACCACCACACCCGGCTAATTTTTGTATTTTTAGTAGAGATGGGGTTTCACCATGTTGGTCAGGCTGGTCTCGAACTCCTGACCTTGTGATCCACCTGCCTCAGTCTCTCAAGGTGCTGGGATTACAGGCATGAGCCACTGCGCCCAGCACCTTCTCCAGAACTTATCTGGAGGTAAACATTGTCTAGTTGCTGCTGACCCTAATCTCTGTTAAGAGAGTCTTGGTTCTCCACTCCCAGTGCTTCACTTGACCAGCTTCAACTAGTCTTAAAAAAAAAAAAAAAAAGAGCGAGATTGAGTTTCTTGCTGCTCAGTAAGCCAGGGCTTGAAAAATACCACAGCTTCACACTTCCCCAAGACTAGGGGCAGGACGGGTTTCAACAAACCTCTTGGCCTGCAGGCAAAGAGCTCATGGCAAAAATGATGGTTTAAATAAAGCTTGGGTGGGCCAGTTTTTAAATTTTTTCCAGGATGACTTAATTTGGCAATGATGATCGTGCATCTTGGCAAACAGAGGAGAGAATGAAAAAATGCATGGTAAAGGAAGAAAGAAAGGTGTTCTGTAGGAGGGAGAGGAGAGAAGGACTGGGAGAGAGAAGGGGCATCTGAGGACAGCAGCAGCAGCAGCAGAAGGAGAAAGGAAAAGACGGGAGGACCCGAGGAGGGTGGGTGAGAGGTGTTTGAACAGGAAAGAAAAGATTTGCCTTAAGCGAAACTTTGACTCTTTGCTTTCTTTCTTTCTTTCTTTCTTTTTTTTTTTTTTTTTTTGAGACGGAGTCTTGCTTTGTCACCCAGGCTGGAGTGCAGTGGCGCAGTCTCGGCTCACTGCAACCTCCACCTCCTGGGTTCACGCAATTCTCCTGCCTCAGCCTCCTGAGTAGGTGGAATTACAGGCATGCACCACCATGCCCGGCTAATTTTTGTATATTTAGTAGAGACAGGTTTCACCAGTTGGCCAGGCTGGTCTCAAACTCCTGACCTTAAATGATCTGCCTCAGTCTCCCAAAGTGCCATGAATACAGGCATGAGCCACCGTGCCCGGATGAAACATTATTCTTGATAGCTGAAAAGTAGAAACAACTCCGATGTCCATCAGCTAATAAATGGATGTGAGTATTCAAACAACAGATGATTATTCAGCCTTAAAAATGAGTAAGTTCTTTTGCAACATGCAACAACATAGCTGAATCTTGAAAACATTATGCTGAGTGAAAGAAGTCAGCCACGAAAGATGACATATTGTATGATTCTCGTTTTATGAAATGTCCAGAATGGGCAAATCCATAGATACAGAGGACAAACTGGTGGTTGGCAGGGACTAGAGGGAAGAGGGAATGGCAAGTGACCGCTAAGGGGTTTAGGGTTTCCCTTTGGGGTGATGGAAATGTTCTCAAATTACACAGTGATGATGGTTGTATACACCTGTGTCTGTACACTAAAAGCCACTGAACTGTACACTTTAAAAGGGTGAATTTTATGGTATGTGACTACTATCTCAACTTTAAAAAAATTTTGTGTTTGTGTGACTATACTTTTCAACTTTGGCCCTACTCATTTTGTTTGTATTTAATTTTTTTTTTCTTCCTAGAAATAGTATTACAGTCACTTGATTCAAAATTCAAGAGATACAAAAGGATATAAAGTGAAAATTCTTTCTCCCATCCTCGTCATTCCCAAGCTACTCAAAAAGTAAGCAATATTACCAGTTTCTTGTGTGACTTTCACAGATTTTGTGTACACAAGCAAATAAGCACACACAAATATTCTTCCCTTGCTCTTTTTTAAATAAATAGTGACATTCACATGATTCTGTACCTTGCTTATTTCACTAGCTAACACATTTGGTTGAAACCTTGCTCATATCAGTGTATGTAGATCTCTGCCATTTGTCCAACATATGCCTTTGGATTACATGTGTCATTTGTTTAACTGACCCACTCTTCTTCTTTTTCTTCTTCTTCTTCTTCTTCTTTTTTTTTTTTTTTTTTTTTGAGACAGGGTCTCTCTCTGTCGGCTAGGCTGGAGTGTAGTGGTGTGATCATCACGGCTCACTGTGACCTCAACCTCCTACTATGGACAGGAGACAGGGAAATACTGGGTAGAAGAGGATAGTTCCCCAGCAGAGGCCCCACCCTCAAGACTGGATACCCATGGCCCTAAATGGGAAACAGGCATTTCTGTTTTTGCACCCCAAAAGTTGCCTTTTGGCTCATCACACTCCCTATCCTGTACCCATATAAACCCCAAACTCCAGGCTCCAGAGAGAGACAAAGCAATGAGGAGACAAGCAGATGAACAGCAAAACAATGCAGCAGATAAAGAGAGAAGAGAAGGAACGTCTGAATGTTGAGAGGAGTTTGGCTGCCAGACTGCCAAACTCCAGGGGAAGATCATCTTCCCACTCCATCCCCTCTCCAGCTCCCCATCCATCCCACTGAGAGCCACTTCCACCACTCAGTAAAAGTCCTACATTTATCCTTCAAGTCCATGTGTGACTCAATTCTCCTGGGATGCTAAACAAGAACCTGGGATACAGAAAGCTGTCACACTGGCCCTCTGCCCTTGCAGAAAGGCAGAGGGGCCCTGAACTGGTTAATACTTAAGCTGTCTGTGGATGGCAGAACTAAAAGAGCATTGCAACACTGGGGTTGCAGGCACCTACCCCTAGACACTACACTACTGCAGGGCTGGAGCCCAAAGTGCTCGCTCTGGCTCCTGCACCTGCCCATCTGCATGCTCCCCCCTCCTGCAAGGAGTTTGAGCTTGCTGTGGGCAGTCAAACAGAGAGCTGCACCCCTGTCACATGCCCTGTGAGGGGGGACCAGGGAACTCTCTCATTTGCCTCCCAGGCTCAGGTCATCCTCCTACCTCAGACTCTCAAGTGACTGGGACCTCTGGCACAGGCCACAATGCCTGGCTAATTTTTAAAAAATTATTTGTAGAGACTGGGGTCTCCTTGTTGCCCAGCCTGATCTCTAACTTCCAAGTTCAAGTGATCCTCCTGCCTCATTCTCCCAAAGTGCTGGGATTACAGGCATGAGCCACCATGCCCGGCTTAACTGGCCCAGTCTTGATGGAAATTTCGTTCTTTCCAATCCTTTCAGACTTCAGTGAATAATGTCCTTCATATATGATTTCACTCATACGGAGGTTATATATAGGCTTAAATTCTTAGAAGTGGGATTGTGATTAGAAAGTATGTGCACTTGTAGTTTTGGTGGATATTTTCCAGTCTCCTTTCACAGATATAAGTGTGGGTTTACACTCCCACCAGCAATGGATGAATGTGCCTGTCCCTAGATACTGTCAATATGTTGTTAGCATTTTCACCCTGCCAAACTAAGATGAATAAATGTGTCTCAGTTGGGTTTTAACTTGGTCTTTTCCCTTTCTTTTCCTTCCTTCCTTCCTTTCTTTCTTTTTCTCTTTCTTTCTCCTTCCTTCCTTCCTTCTTTCCTTCCTTCCTTCCTTCCTTCTTTCTTTCTTTCTTTCTTTCTTTCTTTCTTTCTTTCTTTCTTTCTTTCTTTCTTTCTTTCTTTCTTTCTTTCTCTTTCTTTCTTTCTTTCTTTCTTTCTTTCTTTCTTTCTTCTTTCTCTCTCTCTCTTTCTTTCCCTTCCTTCCTTCCTTCCTTCCTTCCTTCCTTCCTTCCTTTCTTTCTTTCTTTCTTTCTTTCTTTCTTTCTTTCTTTCTTTCTTTCTTTCTTTCTTTCTTTCTTTCTTTCTTCTTTCTCTCTCTCTTTCTTTCTTTCTCTCTCTCTCTTTCTTTCTTTCTTTCTTTCTTTCTTTCTTTCTTTCTTTCTTTCTTTCTTTCTTTCTTTCTTTCTTTCTTTCTTTCTTTCTTTCTTTCTTTCTTTCTTTCTTTCTCTTTCTTTCTTCTTTCTTTCTTTTTTTGACAGAGTCTCACTCTGTCACCCAGGCTGGACTGCAGTGGTGCAATCTTGGCTCACTGCAACCTCCACCTCCCGGATTCTAGTGATTCTCTGCCTCAGTCTCCCAGGTAGCTGGGACTACAGGTGCACACCATCATGTCCAGCTAATTTTTGTAGTTTTTGTAGAGATGGGGTTTTGCAATGTTGGCCAGGCTGGTCTCAAACTCCTGAGCTCAAGTGATCCACCCACCTTGGCCTCCTAAAGTGCTGGGATTACAGGCATGAGCCACCATGCCTGGCCATTAATTTGGCATTTTCTTGTTATGAGAGAAGTTGACAGAGATTCTGATGTGAAGAGCCTTTTCTATGAGCTATCTTATCTTTGCTCATTATTTTATTGAGTTTGTTCAGTTTCTTATTAATTTTCAAGAACCCCTATATGTCTTTGTCTGTGACAGGGGTTGGGAAGATAAGTTTTCCAAGCATTTAAAAAAAAAATTTTTTTTTAAGAGGTTGGATTGATTGATTTTTTTCTTCTGTGGTTTCTAGGAATCTTACTTAGAAATAATTTTGGTTGGGTGCAGTGGCTCACACCTGTAATTGCAGCACTGTGGGAGGCTGCTGTGGGTGGATCACTTGAGCCCAGAAGTTCAAGACAAGCTTGGGCAACATAGTGAAACTCTATCTCTACAAAAAATTAGCTGGGTGTGGTGACACACACCTGTAATCCTAGCTACTGAAGAGGCTAAGGCATGGGAATTGCTTGAACCCAGGAGGTGGAGGCTGCAGTGAGCCATGGGCTGAGATTGCACCACTGCACTCCAGCCTGGGCAACAGAGCAAGACTGTCTCAAAAAAAAAAAAAAAAAAAACCAAAATTCCTTGCTTTTAAATTTTTCAAATACTAACCAGTATTTAATAATTGTGTGTTCATGATCCCCAGACACTGGTTCTCTGGGTGTCTTCTTTGGAGCATTTCATTAGGTCTTTGATTGAATAGCTTTATCCTATAAGACCTTCTGATATGTTCCCAATTTTCTTCTATAAAGAAGACTACCACCTACTGATTTTTTTCTGATTCCCTCCTGATCTTGAAATCAAGCATCTAAGTATCTCACCAAACTAAAGCATAATTGCAGGGCTGGTGGTTTGGATACCAGTCTCACTGGTGGCTCTATTTGTCCTCCCACCTTCAGCACTGTCAGTGTTAGCACCTCCTCCTCCCCTGTTTTCCCTCCCTCTTCTTTCTTAGCATGAGAAAGAAACTGGTCCCTGTGGTGTCTGCATATTCTTTGATACTCTTTTCTTTAATAGGTGGAGCTTAATTCCCCTTGTGTTTGGCTTGGACTTGGTAACTCACTGCCAACGAGTAGAGTATGCAGAAGTGAGGATGTGTGGCTTCCCAGACCAGGTCACAAAGGCATTGAAGCTTCTTCCTTGCTTTCTCAAACCACTTGCTCTGGGATAAGTCAGCAGCCATGTTGTGAGGACACTCAAGCAGCCTTATGAGGAGGTTAACATGTGAGGAACTGAGGCCTCCTGCCTGTAGCCATACCACTGAGCCATCTCAGAAGTAGGTCCTCCAGCCCTAGCCAAGCTTTTAGATGACAGCAGCCCTGGTTGATTCTTGACTGCAACCTCACGAACCACCCTGAGGGAGAACTGCTTAGACAAGCCATTCCCAACTTCGTGATCCACAGGAATTGTGTGAGCTAATAAGTGTTTATTGTTGTTTCAAACTGTTCGGTTTTGGGGTAATTTGTTATACAGCAATAGAACAACACAATCTCTGTAGAAATTACAGTTGGGATGAATCTCAATCACCCAAAGCCCTTGTGCCTCTGGCATCACCCATGGTTGGGTGCAAATGTGCCAGGAGTATAGCAGTACCCCAAATTTCTTTTCTTGCTGGCCAGGCTTGGTGGCTCATGCCTGTAATCCCAGCACTTTGGGAGGCCGAGGCAGGCTGATCACTAGGAGTCAGGAGTTCGAGGCTAGCCTGGCCAACATGGAAAAACTCCATCTCTACTAAAAATACAAAAATTAGCCAGGCGTGGTGGCGGGTGCTTGTAATCCCAGCTACGCAGCAGGCTGAGGCAAGAGAATCGCTTGAAACAGGAGGTAGAGGTTGCAGTGAGCCAAGATCACACCATTGCACTAAAAAAAAAAAAAATTGGTTTTTTTTTTTTTTGGTGGCAGGGTCTCACTCTGTCACCCAGGCTGGATGACAGGCTCACTGTGTAGCCTCCCTCAACCTCCCAGGCTCAAGTAATCCTCCCACCTCAGTCTCCCGAGTAGCTGGCACTACAGGCATGCATCACCACAACTGGCTAATTTTTGTACTTTTTGTAGAGACAAGGTTTCGTCATGTTCCCCAGGCTGGTCTCCAACTCCTGAGCTCAAGGAGTCCACCCTCCTTGGCTTCCCAAAGTGCTGGGATTATAGGTATGAGCCACCGCATCCAGCCACTCCTAATTTCAAAGCTCTGAAATGCTACCTAATTGAGAAGTAGTGATACAGACAGGAGACATGCTGGGTAGAAGAGGGAGATTCCCTGGCAAGAACAGAGGGTCAGTGTGACAGCTTTCTGTATCCCAAGCTCTTGTCCAGTGCACTAGAAGAATCAGGTCACACATGGACTTGAAGGAGGAATGCAGGGGTTTTATTGAGTGGTGGAGGTGGCTCTCAGTGAGACGGATGGGGAACTGGAAGGGGGACAGGGTGGGAAGTCCCATCCTGAAGCCTGGATACCTGCTGCCCTAAATGAGGACAGGCATTCCTGTTTTTGTGTCCAAAAGCTTTCTTTTGGCCTGCCACACCCCCTATCCTGTACCTATATAATCCCAGACCCCAGGCTCCAGAAGCAGACAAGGAGACTAGCAGACAAACGCAGAATGGTGCGGCAGAGAGAAGAGAAGGTGCATCTGAATGCTGAGAGGAGTTCGGCTGTGGATGGTCGGAGAGGAGACTGGCTGCTGGGTGGCCAAATTCCAGGGGAAGATCATCTTCCCACCCCATCCCCCTTCCAGCTCCCCATCCATCCCACTGAAAGCCACCTCCAGCACTCAATAAAACCCCTGCATTCATCTTTCAAGTCCATGTGTGACCTGATTCTTCCAGTACACTGGACAAGAGCTTGGGATACAGAAAGCTGTCACACTGGCCCTCTGTCCTTGCAAAAAGGCAGCGGGTCCACTGAGCTGGTTCACACCTACGCCATCCATCTGCAGATGGCAATGTTAAAAGAGGGTACTGTCAGGCTGGGCATGGTGGCTCATGCCTGTAATCCCAGCACTTTGGGAGGCCAAGGCAGGTGGATAACCTGAGGTCAGGAGTTCAAGATCAGCCTGACCAACATGGTGAAACCCCATCTCTACAAAAAGTACAGAATTGGCTGGGTGTGGTGGCAGGCGTCTCTAATCCCAGCTACTTGGGAGGCTGAGGCAGGAGAATTGCTTGAATCTGGGAGGAAGAGTTTGCAGTGAGCTGAGATCATGCCATTGCACTCCAGCCTGGGCAAGAGAGAAACTCTGTCTCAAAAAAAAAAAAAAAAAAAAAAAGAGAGAGAGAGAGAAAGAGGAAAGATTTACAATTGTAAACTTTTCTTTTTTTTCTAAGTAAATGCACTAAGAAAGAGAGGTCAGAGGTCTATCATTAGGTGCCTGGAACAGTCAGATCAGTTGTCAGCCTTGAGTTTTTCCAGACAGGAACTCAAGCGGGGCTGGATTTTCCCAGAGGTCAGGCTGTAGGCTGCTAGAAGCAATGTGAGAGTTTGGTCAAGGCTCTTGAGAGAGGTTTAGATGAAGTTTTTCAGGCTGAGAGTTTTTGCGGTTCTCACAAGACAGTGGCATTGAGTACGTTCACACTGCCGTACAACCATCAAAACCCTCCATTACCAGAACTTTTTCATCTTCCAAAAGTGAAACTGTGTACCCATTAAACAATAGCTCCCCATTCCTCCTCCCCTTGGCCCCTGAAAACACCAATTCTACTTTCTGCCTCTATGAATCTGACTGTTCTAGGAACTTCATGTAAGTAGAATCATGCAGTATTTGTCCTTTTGTGATTGACTTATTTCACTGAGCATAATGTTCTCCAAGATTCATCCATGTTGTAGACTGTAAGAATTTCCTGCCGGCATGGTGGCTCACGCCTGTAATCCCAGCACTTTGAGAGGCCGAGGTGGGCAGATCATGAAGTCAGGAGATTGAGACCATCCTGGCCAACATGGTGAAACTCCGTCTCTACTAAAAATATAAAAATTAGCTGGGTGTGGTGGCGTGTGCCTGTAATCCCAGCTATGTAGGAGGCTGAGGCAGGAGAATCGCTTGAACCAGGGAGTTGGAGGTTGCAGTGAGCCAAGATTGCGCCACTGCACTCCAGCCTGGCAACAGAGCGAGACTCCATCTCAAAAAAAAAAAAAAAAAAAAAAGAATTTCCTTCCTTTTATAGTCTGAAGCATTTCAATATTACATTTTGAATATAGTAACTATCCATGTGTAACACTTGGCTTGTTTTCATCTTTTGGCTACTGTGAAGAATGCTGCTGTGAACATCAGTGGACAAATATCTCTTCAAGACTCTCCTTTTAATTTTCTTTTCTTTTTTGAGACAGGGTCATCTTGCTCTGTTGCCCAGGCTGGAGTGCAGTCGTGTGATCATGGGCTCAAGTGATCCTCCCGCCTCAGCCTCCTGAGTAGCTGGGACCACAGGGGCACACTGCCACGCTCAGCTAGTTTTTCTTATTTTGTAGGGATGGGGTCTCACTATGTTGCCGAGGCTGGTTTCCAACTCTTGGTTTCAAGCGATCCTCCTGCCTTGGCCTCCCAAAGTGCTAGGGTTAAGGCATGAGCCACTGCCTTGGGCCTGCTTTCAATTTTTTGCTTATTTACATTTGCATCTTCAAGGCTGATCCTCTGTTCACTCCTAAAATCTTGTCAAATTAGTATCTTGGAAACAGCAATGGTCACAGCAGCTTGGCTGAGGTCCACCTTGGAGATGAGATCTTGGGAGGGCCAGGTGGAGAGGAGGGGATTTCAAACAAGGAGGCAGTGCCGTGGAGATCGCAAAGCTGGCTGCGCTGCTGGTGAACTGGGGCTTCTTGGCATAGGCTTGGGAGCTGCGGTTCAGCCCAGGCAGCAGCACATTGACTCTCCAGCTGGCTTTGAAAGCCTTTGCAGTTGCTGTCAGCCTCTGCCTAGCATGCTCCTCCTCCAGCTCCTTCCCCACCTTTAGCTCTCAGATCTCATATCTTCTCCTCAAAGAGGCATTCCCCAAACACCTTAGACTCAGCATCTCCATGGCTAAGTTATTCTCTAGCCTAACACCCTGTTTAGAACCATTAGAGTCTTAGCCTATATTGGAACAATTTCCTTGTTTACTTATTTATTTCCTGATCTTCCATGTTAAAAGGTGAACTGAAGCACACTAAAATATTAAAGAGTTCATTTGGGCCGGGCATGGTGGCTCATGCATATAATCCCAGCACTTTGAGAGGCCGAGGCAGGTGGATCATGAGATCAAGAGATCAAGGCCATCTTGGTCAACATGGTGAAACCCCATCTCTACTAAAAATACAAAAATTAGCTGGGTGCAGTGGCAGGCGCCTGGTAATCCCAGCTGCTTGGGAGGCTGAGGCAGGAGAATCACTTGAACCCAGGAGGCAAAGGCTGCAGTGAGCCAAGACTGTGCCACTGCACTCCAGCCTGGCACAGAGCCAAACTCTGTCTCAAAAAAAAAAAAAAAAAAAAAAGGGGAGTTTATTTGGCAAATAGTAATTCATGAATCTGGCAGTTCCAAGACCACAAGTAATTTGGGGCTTCCCCCAAAGAGATACTAGGGGAAGGCTTTTACAGGGTGAACATGGAAGCAAGGCAAAGAAATCATTTCTGTGTAAAATCTTGTCAGAGGTTAGTTGGCAGTTTCTGATGCCTAGAATATGACCATTTCCAGGGAGCTGGGTTTCAGTTTGCTAGGTAGGAACCCAGGGTGCTGGAGCGTCCTCAGCCTAATGACTTCCCAATTAATTATTCTAGCATCAACCATGCTGTAAGCACCATGAGGGTGTGGGTGTTATCTGTCTGCATCCAAGCAGTGCTTGGCACATAGTACATGGTATACAAATTGTGGCATGACTATGATTATTTTGTGCACCTGAGGAATGTTGGCACCTCTAATTATAGTCTAAACAGCACTGGGGAGGAGGCTGTGACCCCAGGACCCTGGTCACCTAACCCTCACTGACCCAGGAAGTAGGATTAGGAAAGATTTCTGGCACAAGCAGTTGGAGAAAGTCCTGGTAGGTGAGTAGAATGCAGATAATTATGATCTGAACAGGGCTTATGGGGGTCCAGGCACAGGAAACAACCACACTCAATCCTGGGACTGAGTTCAGGTACAAGACTCCATTCATTAGAAGAACCCCTGAGAACACACGGCTCAGCTAAGAGGAACCGGGCCTGACATCGGAGTTACTTGACTGGGGTTGTGCCCAAGGAATGCTGACAGAAGAGGCTGATTAGTGGACCCAGGACATGAGGTTTGAGTGTTACTAGCCACTCTGTGGCTAATGAGCTCTGTGTTTGCCAATGGGCTCATGGCTGTCAGAGCAATGCTGTGATTCAGCCAGCATTGGTCTAGGTCCTGAGTTGGGGGTAAATAGTCTCAGCATTATGACTATGGGGCAGTGGGAACCAGAGACCAGGCAGGCCATCCAAGCAAGGGTAGTACATTTAAAAATGATGTTTTATGGGACATAAAAAGCACAGACCATCAAGGAAAGGGTAGAAAAAGGAAATGTGTTAATATTATTTTATATTATTATTATTATTATTTGTCAAAAGACAGCATAAACAAGGCTGAGGAGGATCACTTGAGCCCAGGAAGCAGAGGTTGCACTAAACTGTGATCACACCAATACACCCCAACAAGACAGCAGAAATTCAAACAGATACTGTGTGCCAATTTTTATAGCAGCATTATTCCCAATAGCCAAAAGGTGGAAGCTGCCTGCATGTCTGTCTATTAATAGATAAACGAACAAACCAAATGTGCTAGATGCGTACAATAGATACAATATTCAGCTTTGGGGCTGGGCGCAGTGGCCCACACCTGTAATCCCAGCACTTTGGAAGGACGAGCAGGAGGAATGCTTGAGCCCAGGAGTTTGAGACCAGCCTGGGCAATATAGGGAGACCCCTGTCTCTACAAAAAAAATAAAAAATAAATTAATTAGGCCGGGCGCGGTGGCTCACGCCTGTAATCTCAACACTTTGGGAGGCCAAGGCAGGTGGATCACTTGAGGTGAGAAGTTTGAGACCAGCCTGGCTAACATAGTGAAACCCCGTCTCTACTGCAAATACAAAAACTGGCCGGGAGTGGTGGCGGGCACCTGTAATCCAAGTTACTCGGGAGGCTGAGACAAGAGAATCGCTTGAACCCAGGAGGCAGAGGTTGTAGTGAGCTGAGATCATGTCACTGCACTCCAGCCCAGGCGATAGAGTGAGACGCTGTCTAAAAAAAAAAAAAAAAAAAAAAAAAATCCAGGTGTGGTGGTGCATGCCTGTAGTCCCAGCTACTTGGGAGACATGGCAGGAAGACTGCTTGAACCGGGGAAGATAAGGCTGCAGTGAGCTATGATCGCACCACTGCACTCCAGCTTGGGCAACAGAGAGACCCTATTTCTGAAAAAATAAAAATAAAATTATTCAGCCTTAAAAAGAAATGAGCTGGGGGAAGGGAGAATGGGGAGTTATCATTTAATGTTACAGTTTCAGTTTTGCGACATGAAAAAGAGTTCTGTGGATAGCTGGTGGAGATGGTAGCACCATAGTGTGAATGGACTTAATGCCCCTGAAATGTACACTTCAAAATGATTGAGACATAAATTTTATGTGATGTATATTTTACCACAATTTTTTAAAAAGCAAGGACATTCTGACACATGCCACGACATGGTTGAACCTTGAGGACGCTGCGCTTAGTGAAATAAGCCAGACACAAAAGGACAAATACTGTCATTCCACTTCAATCAGGTCCTTAGAGTAGTCAAACTCATAGAGAGAGAAAGTAAAATGATGGTTGCCAGGGCACTGTGGGGAGGAAAGAAAGGGGAGTTAGTGTTTAATGGGGACAGTTTCTATTTGTGAAGAAGAAAAAATTCGGGAGATGGATGGTAGTGTTGGTTGCACAAAATTGTGAATGTACATAATGCCACTGAACTGTGCAGTTAAAAATAGTTAAGGCTGGGCGCGGTGGCTCACACCTGTAATCCCAGCACTTTGGGAGGCTGAGGCGGCGAATTCGGGAGATTCGGATCTCCCGAATTTTTTCTTCTTCACAAATAGAAACTGTCCTCATTAAACACTAACTCCCCTTTCTTTCCTCCCCCCCAGTCTCCTGGCAACCATCATTTTACTTTCTCTCTCTATGAGTTTGACTACTCTAAGGACCTGAAGTCAGGAGTTCAAGACCAGCTTGGCCAACATGGTGAAACCTCGTCTCTACTAAAAAAACAAAAATTAGCCAGATGTGCTGGTGTGGGCCTGTAATCCCAGCTACTCAGAAGGTTGAGGCACGAGAATCACTTGAACATGGGAGGTGGAGGTTGCAGTGAGTCAAGATGATACCACTACAGTCCAACCTAGGCGACAGAGCAAGTCTCAAAAAAAAAAAAAAAAAAAAAAAGAAAAAAAAGAAAAGAAAAAAAGAAAAAGTTAAGATGGTAAATTTTATGTGTGTGCATTTTGCCACCACAGTTTTAAAAAGACAACACAAACAATGGGAAAAGACAAGCTATGGGCTAGGAGAAGACATCTGTTTGGTTTTTATATCTATATTCGTTGATTTATCCCATCTGGAAACACAAGGTTTCTGGATCAGAAAACAAACCAATTACTTGCTTGACTAGCAGTCCGATTGCCAATTCCCCATCCCTCAATTTCCCACAGGGCAGCACAGTGTGACCCAGATGTACCCTGCACATACAGGCCTCCATACCACAGGCAAGAGCTTGGAAATGATGCATCTCAGAGCACAGCCAGATGCTGCTGGCGCGTCTGGGACTCTCACCCACTCTGGAGGCAGAGAGAAAGCCTTTGATCTCCAAGGCAAACACAAATCCATCCTGGGGAAGGAGAGGAAGGTCTCTGGGGTTTTGTAATCCTTTGGAATGCAAGCAAATGGTTCTGGAGAAAAGGAGGCATTCTTTATCTTTTTAGCATGTCACTCTCTGTTTCTCAGAAAGGTCCAGAAGTTTCAGGAACACTGAGAGCTCCAGGGAGGATGGCCTTCCAACAAGAACTGCAACATATATAACCAAAAAGGATTAATATATGATTAATTAGCTAATTCCTACAAATAAGGAGAAGGTAAGCAATCCTATCAAAAATTGGATAAAAGAATGTAAATTGGCACTTTGTAGAAGAGGAGGCCGGGCGCGGTGGCTCCTGCCTGGAATCCCAGCACTTTGGGAGGCTGAGGCAGGTGGATCACCTGAGGTAAGGAGTTCGAGACCAGCTTGGCCAACATAGTGAAATCCCGCTTCTACTAAAAATACAAAAACTAGCCCAGTGTAGTGGTGTGGGCCTGTAGTCCCAGCAACTCAGTAGGCTGAGGTGAGAGGATCACTTTAGCCTGGGAGGCAGAGGTTGCAGTGAACCAAGATTGTGCCACTGCACTCCAGCCTGGGTGACAGAGTGAGACCTTGTCTCCAAAAAAAAAGAAAAAAGGAATTCCAAATGGCCAATAAACATTTGAAAACATTGCTAGACTTAGCTAGCAATTAGGGAAATGCAAATTCAAATTAATATAAGTACCAATAAAATACTGAAATATTTCCTAATATTTAAAAAAAGATGTGTGATGTGTTACATTTCAGGTTATAGGAATTTGTAAAGAAAATGAAAATATAATTCTACTTATATAAAAAGTCCAGAACAGGCAAATCTATAGCAATAGGAAGTGGATCAGTGGTTGCCTAAGGCAGGGGAGGCTTCAGGAGAGGAGAGGAATTGCAGGTGGCAGCTAAGAGGAATGAAATTCCTTTTGGGGGTAATGAAAATATTCTACAATTAATTGTGGTGATGGACGCATAACTCTGTGAATATACTAAAAGTCACTGAATTATACACCTTCAATGGGTAAACTGTATGGTATATAAATTGTATCTCAACAAAGCTGTTTTTAAAAAGTGGAGGATGGAAACCATATATACAGCATGCTGACATCGTTAATAATACTGTATTGTACACTTGACATTTGTGAGAATAGATCTTAAGTGTTCTCACCATACATACAAGGATAACCATTTGAGTTGATGGATATGTTAATTAGCTTGATAGTGGTAATCATTTTACCATATATATCATGTTGTATAACTTAAATATAGACAATTTTTATTTGTCAAGTATGCCTTGACAAAGTATAAAGCTGCAAAAATTAAAAATAGAGAAATAAATACGCTGGACACAGTGCATCATGCTTACAATCCCAACACATTGGAGAGGCTGAGGAAAGCAAATTGCTTGAGCTCAGGAGTTCTAGATCAGTCTGGGCAACATGGCGAAACCCTGTCTCTATAAAAAACACAAAAATTAGCTGGGTGTGGTGGTGTGCATCTGTAGTTCCAGCTACTTTGAGACAATTGCTTGAGCCTGGGAGGCTGAGGCTGCAGTGAGCCGTGTTCATTTCACTGCACTCCAGTCTGGGCAACAGAGTGAGACCCTGCTTCGAAAAAAAAGAGAGAAAGACAAAATAAAATAAAATACATAAATTTATAAAAGGGGTAGGGATGGCATTTGCTTTCCACTAGACTACCAGAAAACAAAAAGTCTGACTATTCTAAGTGTTGGTGAAGATCTGGAGAGATAGGAGATAGTTACTCTCACTACTGCTGGCGGAAGTGTGAGTTGGTGCATGTTGGAAGAGCAAATTAATTGGACCTTAAAGGGTCCAGAAGTTTCAGGAACACTGAGAACTCCAGGGAGGATGGCATCTAGTTGAGTTAAAGATATGCCTATTTTGTGTCCCAACAATTCCACTCCTAGGTAAGAAACTTGGGGACATGAGCACAGGGAGACATTTACAAGTATGTTCATGAACACTTTATTTGGAAGAGTGAAAAATTTAAGCATTAACTTATCCATTAGAGCATGCCTATTAATTATGTGGAGTGCAATCAGAGATAATACTGCCTCCTTAGTTTGCATAGGCTTTAAACAAGTATGACTTTCTTCCCTCTATACAGTGCTTTGATGTGCTAACATTAGCATGGTTTGCAAATTAGACTCCAAAGAATAAGAAATTTAAATGCCCTTGAATAGGAGAATGAATAAGTCAATCATTTTCCTTCATATAGTGGATTACTGTTCAGCAAATAAAAATGAATGAACTCTATGGGGCGTGGTGGGTCACACCTGTAACCCCAGCACTTTGGGAAGCTGAGGAGGGTGGATCACTTGAGGTCAGGAGTTCGAGATCAGCCTGGCAAATATGGTGAAACCCCACCTCTACTAAAAATACAAAAGTTAGCCAGGCATGGTAGCGGGCGCCCGTAATCCCAGCTACTCGGGAGGCTGGGGCAGGAGAATCCCTTGAACCCGGGAGGCAGAAGTTGCAGGGAGGCAGAGGCTGCAGTGAGCTGAGATTGTGCCACTCACTCCAGCTTGGGTGACAGAGCGAGACTCCTTCTCAAAAAAAAAAAAAAGAATGAACTAGTTACATGTATTAACATGGATATATCTCACTAACATGATGTTGAATGAAAAAAATCAAGTTTGCAAGTGGATGTATACAGTGTGATACTGTTTCTATAAAGTCATGCAAAACAATAACACGTTTTTATTATCATATAACATATGAAGCAATAGCATAAAATATGCATGGGAATGATAAATAGTAAAGTCAAGATAGTAGTTAGCTGTGGAAAGAGGAAGAGAAAGAGGATTGGAAGGGACACCCAGAGAATATTAACAATACCCATACAGGTTTGTTTCTTTTAAACAAAATTCATGTTTGATAAAGCTGGCACAGACATATTTGCAATATTAGCTGCACTTTTCTGTACAGGTGAAATATTTCCCAATACTAAAGAACTAAGTGAAGTTTTATATTATCGGGCTGTAGGAGTTTGTGCAGAGAATGAAAATCTGCTGTACAGATGAAACCAGAGCCAAGAGAGCTGCTTACTCACCCCTCAGCCTCCTCCTTCTCTTCCACCTACCTTGGGGTGGAACATGATGGATGAGTTGATAACCCTGGTCTCCGTGGTCCTCCCCATGTAGACTCATCTCAGGAGGTGCTGGTGGGCAGTAAGATGCTGCCGGATGCAAACGCTGTCCTTATCCTAGAGGCCACACAGGTGGTATCTGAGCCAGAGGGGCACAACCGAGGCTCCTCCTTTGGTAATGGTCTCCTGTTCTGGGCCTTGAGGTCTTTAGTCCGGGGAGGCTCCTGTTTTGCCATTTACCCTCTTATTTAGAAAGTGTGCCTCCGAGCCTCAACTGCCTCTTAGTTTATAGAGTGACAGGCTGGAAGACTTAAAAAAATGAGATTGCTTTGATGACTCTGGCATTCCTTGGGCATTGAGAAGCTGGTTATCAGTGTTGCCATGACAACTGCGGGGCCCATAAACGACACAGTGGAGGTGAAAGGTCATGTTGGACACTGTAACGATATTGTAAAACCTCTTAGATACCTGGACTATGTACTTGGATACACTGGATGGTTGTTTTGAAAGATAATTTTTCTCTTCACTCCCAAATTACCTCCTAATTTTGTTCTTTTTTCAGTCTATTGCATTGGAATGTTGCTTAGCAAACAATTATACCTGGTGCTACTCTTCAAAGGAGCATGTCTATTAATTGTGTGGAGTGCAATCAGAGATAATATTATTTCCCAAGTTAAATACTGTTTCCCAAGTTAGTACAGGCTTTTTGTTTTTTTTTTTTTTTTTGAAATGGAGTCTTGCTCTGTCACCCAGGCTGGAGTGCAGTGGCCGGATCTCAGCTCACTGCAAGCTCCACCTCCCGGGTTTACGCCATTCTCCTGCCTCAGCCTCCTGAGTAGCTGGGACTACAGGCGCCCGCCACCTCGCCCGGTTAGTTTTTTGTATTTTTTAGTAGAGATGGGGTTTCACCGTGTTAGCCAGGATGTTCTCGATCTCCTGACCTCGTGATCCGCCCGTGTCGGCCTCCCAAAGTGCTGGGATTACAGGCTTGAGCCACTGCGCCCGGCCAGTACAGGCTTTTAAACAAACATGATTTTCTTACCTCTATACAGTGCTGTGATATGCTAACATTAGCGTGGTTTGCAAGACTCAAAAGAGTCAAAGGATTAAACTTGGAATAATTTAAGGTGCAGAATAATTAAGCTTCCAGAAAGCTGAAAGTGAGGGAGGAACTGTGAGGCTCCAGATGTCATTTATCAAGAGGGGTATGGTCTACAGGTGGATTCCTAGATCCAGCTCCTTGCCACTCAAATTGTAGTCCGTGGACTAGCAGCAGTCTCTGAGAGATTCTTCCACATCCAGAACCTCAGGCCCCACCCAGATCTATTGGATCAGGTGCTGCAGCTTAATAAGATCCCAAGTGACTTTTATGCACATTTAAGTTTGGGAAACACTGAGTCTTACAACATGAGTCAATGGCCTTCCAAAAGAGTGCTGGCACTGTAAGAAATTAAACCTGAGAGATCAGATACTCCTAGCAGAGTTAAGGAGGAAAAGCTTTGCTAAAAGCCGCTGGAACATAGATTGTCTGGGCTGTCTGGAATGAGTGGGTTGCTGTTTATGGATATTTTGTACTGAATTGTTACTCTGTTTCCTGTACTCATTGAAAATATGAGCTGAATTCCAGAAAATAACAGGAAGAAGGATGAGGATGGAAGGGTTAAAAAATAACACGTAAGTCCTGAGTTCTTGGAGGAGCATCCCCTTGCAAGATACTCATCATGACCTTGGGCCCCATTGCGCCACAGTTTTCTCCACTTTGACAAGCCCAGATCACTTCCTAGGGCCTGCAGGAGGATTCCTAAATTAGTGCTTCCAAAGGGCTCCGAAAATCTGGGATGAACGTCATGGCGCATGCGCGAAGCTTATCAGGGTCGCGCTGTGAGTTCCAGGCGGGCTCCTAATTCCGCAGCTTCCTCGCAGCTGGGGATCAGTGTGCCCACTTTTATCTCAGCTCCTCTCTTCTACAGAGGAAGGGATGGGGAGGGCGTAGGGCGAGGGAGGACGAGATAAAGCAGCTTGGTGCATGGATGAGTCAGAGCCCGGGCACTCCCACCCATGCCTGAAAAGAGCACGAGTTTCCCACGTCCCTGTTCTGCTGTGAGGGGGGACCGCGTATCCACGTCCCCCAGCCGCACTGTGGGAGGGGTAATTGCAGAAAGACGTTATTAAACAGCAGATTGGCTGTCACACATGTGTCAACACGTAGCGATGGAGGTGACTATGACTCTCAAAGTAATTTTTAGACACAAGCACAAAATAAAATGTCTGTGAATGACACTATTGAGGAAGTGGTTGCAAATGTGCAGCTCCCAGAGCAAAACCTATCACAGGCTCACTATAACCTCAAACTCCTGGGCTCAAGTGATCTTCCCACCTCAGCCTCCCGAGTAGCTGGGACCACAGGTGCATGTCATCATGCCCAACTAATTTTTTTTTATATTTTGTAGAGACAAGGTCTTGCTGTGTTGTCCAGGATGGCCTGTAACTCCTGGGCTCAAGCAGTCCTCCTGCCTTGTCCTCCCAAGGTGCTGGGATTACAGGCATGAGCCACCATTCCCGGTATTGTGCCTCTTTTTGATATTTTCTTTTGCATTCGAAAAATAGCATCTTTTCTCAGATTATAAAATTAGTATTATTCATTCCTTACTGTTTTTTATGCTTTGGAAATTAATCCAGGTTTTCTCTGTCTTTTTTTTGAGATGGAGTTTCACTCTTGTTGCCCAGGCTGGAGTGCAATGGTATGATCTTGGCTCACCATAACCTCCGTCTCCTGAGTCAAGTGATTCTCCTGCCTCAGCCTCCTGAGTAGCTGGGATTACAGGCATACACCACCATGCCCAGCTAATTTTGTATTTTTAGCAGAGACAGGGTTTCTCTATGCTGATCAGACTGGTTTTGAACTCCCGATCTCAGGTGATCTGCCCGCCTCGGCCTCCCAAAGTGCTGGGATTATGGGTGTGATCCACCGCACCTGGCCTACTCTGCCTTTTTCGATGCAGGTATTTCAAAGGATATGAGATACTCAAGAGCAGGCACCTATTTACATTTGTAACTCCAGCACATGGCCCATAGTAAGTGCTCAATAATTCCTGTTCACCGGTCACTTAAATAACACTTAGAGAACTCTTGCTTCCTGTCTGGGTGAATATAATCAATGCTTAAGATTAATAAGGGCAACAGAAATGAATGCGCTTGGTGGTTCAGGATCCTTTACCAGCCAGAAGCACTCGTCTTTAACCCCTAAACATTTCTGTTCCCCTAGCTGGGTCTCACCTTTTTAACTACTAGCATTCTCCTCCTGCAGCCATGGACTCAGTCTGTCTTTCCATCGACCCACCCCTGGCTGGCTTCGACACTTCTCTACCATCAAGGATGGCTTTGGCCTCCTCACTTCATTGACTTGAAGTCTCTTCCCCACCTCCCACGGCTCCACCCACTCCTACTGCAGTCAGCCCACTGCCCCCCTCATCTGTCTGCTGAAACTATCCTTGCCAAACTCTGTGGCCACTTCTCAATCCTCATCTCGCCGAACCTCTCCAAGGCATTTGACACACTTGACCTTGCCCTCTTCTTTGGAGATCTTTAGAGTGCATGATTTCTTGCTCTGAGTCTTCCTCGTACCTCTAACTGCCCCTTCCCAGCCTCTTTTACAGAGTCTGCTTCCTCCGCCTGAACCTTAAATGTTGGAATCCCCTGAGTTTCCATCCGTCACTTGCTTCACAAGGGGAACCAATTCTGGGTTCTTGTTCTTTTGCAGAATATACACATAACATAAAATTTACCATCTTAGCCATTTTTAGGTGTACAGTACAGTAATACAAAGTACATGTACCTTGTGGTACAACCGTCACCACCATCCATCTCCATAACTTCATCTTCCCAAACTGAAACTGCATTCCCCTCCCCACGGCCCTTGGTAACCACCCTTTTACTTTCTGTTTCTGTGAATTTGCCTACTCAGGATACCTCCTATAAGTGGAATCCTATGGTACTTTGCAGTTGGCTTGTTTCACTTATCATATATCCTCAAGGTTCATACATGTAATAATGTGTCAGAATTACCTTCCTTTGTAAGGCCAGTGACTTTATATTCCATGATACATGTGTACCATGTTTTGTTTATCCATTTTTCTGTTGGTAGACCCTTGGGTTACTTCCACATTTTAGCTACCATGAAAAATGCTGCATGAACATGGTGTATAGCAAGTGTGTGTTCCAGTCCCTGCAAGTGTGTGTTCCAGTCCCTGCTTTCAATTGTGTGGGGTTTATACCCAGAAATGAAATTGCTAAATCAAAAGTAATTTTTTTTTTAAGATAGGGTCTCACACTTTCATACACAGGCTCGATTGTGCAATAACACCATCCTGGCTCCTTGCAGCCTTGACCTGTGCTCAAGGGGTCCTTCTGTCTCAGCCTCCCAAGTGGCTGTGACTACAGGTGCATGCCACCATACCCAGCTATCTTTTGTTTTTGTTTTTGTTTTAAAGAAATAGGATCTTGCTACATTGTCCAGGCTGATCTTGAACTCCTGGTCTCAACTGATCCTCCTGCCTTGACCTCCCAAAGTGTCAGGGTTACAGGCATGAGCCACCATGCCTGGCCTGATAATTCTTTTTTTTTTTTTTTTTTTTTGAGACGGAGTCTCGCTATGTTGCCAGGCTGGAGTGCAGTGGTGTAATCTCGGCTCACTGCAACCTCCGCCTCCTGGATTCAAGTGATTCTCCTGGTTCAGCTTCCCAAGTAGCTGGGACTACAGGCATGCACCACCACACCTGGCTAATTTTTTGTGTTTTAGTAGGGATGGGATTTCACCATGTTGGCCAGGATGGTCTCAATCTCCTGACCTTGTGATAATTCTATCTTTAATTTTTTGAGGAATCACTATACTGTTTTAGTTCCAATTTTTTCATATCCTCATCAAAACTTGTTATTTTCTGTTTGCTTTGTTTTGGATCTTGCTAGTAGCCATCCTAATGAATGTTATTGAGAAGTGTCTGGGTTCTTTGTTTCTTTTTTTTTGAGGCAGCGTCTTGCTGTGTTGCCCAGGCTGAGGTGCAATGGCACAAGCTCGACTCACTGCATCCTCTGCCTCCTGGGTTCAAGCAATTCTCGTGCCTCAGCCTCCCGAGTAGCTGGGCCCAGGGTGCGTTCCATCACAGCCAGTTTACTTTTGTATTTTTGGCAGGGATAGGGTTTTGCCATGTTACCCAGGCTGGTCTCAAACTCCTGGCCTCAAGTGATCCACCCGCCCCAGCTTCCCAAAGTCCTGGGATTACAGGTGTGAGCCACCACACCTGGCCATGTCTGGGTTCTTTTAAATACCAATGTTTAAAAATAGAATTATTCTATGAAAAACAATCTAGGCCCCAAATTTTGACTGCTAGAATAAACAATATAGTAAAATGTGTATAATTTCCTAGTTACACTTTAAAGGTAGGATGAAGGTTAAGGTGCAGAAAGTGAAGTTAATTATTATTCTTCATTCATGGTTAGCCTCATCTTGAGTCTAGCAGGGCGCCACCCCTCCTCCCTGTTGCCGGTGCCTGTCCGGTTCTCTCTCACCACAGACGTTCAGTGTAATGTGGCTGCTGAGATATTAACACAGGACTGCTATCCGCGATCCCAATTGCCCTCAAAACCCTTGGAAAATAGCTCTTTGTTAACAATGTCACTTCTTCTGTTACTCTTCTCACTCAAGCCACTGTGCTGGGATTGAAAGACTTTGCTCTTCATGGCTTATGGGAAAGTTAAGGTAGTATTTTTTGCTCTGGAAGCCACGTGAAAATGGGACTGCGTTGGAATAAGCATCTATAGGAGCTGATACCTGCCCTGGCAGTATCTGGTAACCAAGAATTTCCAGAATTGCAACGGGAGAGTGGGGTGGGGAAAAAACCCCAGTTCAAAAGAGGAAAAACAATCAAAAGGCCACGTGCCATGGCTCACGCCTGTAATCCCAGCACTTTGGGAGGCCAAGGCAGCTGGATCACCTGAGGTCAGGAGTTTGAGAACAGCCTGGCCAACATAGTGAAACCCCGTCTCTACTAAAAATACAAAAATCAGCCGGGTATGGTGGTGCATGCCTGTAGTCCCAGCTACTCAGGAGGCTGAGACAGGAGAATCGCTTGAACCTGGGAGGCAGAGGTTGCAGTGAGCTGAGATGGTGCCACTGCATTCCGTGTGGGTGACAGAGGGAGACTCCGTCTCAAAAAAAACAAAAAACAAACAAACAAAAAAACCCCTGAAAGGTGGGGCAAAATACAATGGTAGAAATGTATACAGGTATGTCCATAAATGAACAAAATTCACCAGGAAAATAAACAAAGATTATTAGTCAGTAAAAGATAACCAGATAAATGCTGCAGTTCCTGCCTGCCTGAAGGCCTGAGAAACTTTCCCAGTAGGGTTAGGGGAAGTGAGAGAGACTGAAGGTATTGCGAGGGCTACCCAGCTTTTTCGAATGTGAAAAGAAATAAAGAAGCAAAAGCAAAAGAAAATGTAAAAAAAAAAAAAAAAGAAGAAGAAGAAGAAAGACTTTGCCTTTGAATTCTCAAAAGCAATGGAACTGAATCTCAGGCTGGGCATCTACAGGCTGATGAGTGCTACGACTGGAGGCCCATTGAAGGCATGTGGGGCAATAGGAGCCATAGAGAGGGACCTACTTCTGTTCGCCAGGGAACTGAGAGCTCAGAGGTGGCTCCTCGCGAGACATGACTCCTAAACTGAGTCCTGAAGATCAGTGAGTGGGCCCGGCGGAGGAGAAAGGGAGGAGGAGCATGTGCAACGTCTCAGTGCCGAGGGAGCCAATTTGTGGGAAGAACCAAGAATCACTCAGTAGTGCTGGAGTTGAGTGTTAGAGTGGGGTGGGAGGATAAGAGAAGAGGTGGACAGGAGCTCATTCATGGAGGGCCTTGAACCTATGCCAAGTCTGTAATTTATCTTGTTAGAAATGCACAGACATCGGTTTTATACCAGGGCATGTCATGATTACATTTTTTTTTTTTCTCAGAATGATCATTCTAACCCAAATGTGGAAAATAAATTGGACAGGGGAATGGGGAGGTCTGTTAGGAATCTGTTTTATCCTGGCAAGAGACAAAAAGGGCAAAAGGGAGAACATGCATTTGCTCATTCCTTTATTCATTCACTTATTTGACATTTGCTTCATGTTTTTGCCTGAGCATCTGCTATGTGCTAGCATTGTGCTGTGCTGGGTGCTAGGAATATAAAGGTAAAAAAGAGAAACAAGGTCCCTGCCTTCCCAGGGCAGACACTTACTTGGCAGTTCTGGTTTTCTTAGTCTGTTCTGTGCCACTATAACAAAATACCACAGACTGGGTAATTTATATGGAACAGAAATTTCTCTCCTCAGAGTTCTGGAGGCTTGGAAGTCCAAGATTGAGGGGCTGGCATCTTTCAAGATCTTCTTCTTTAAAAAAAAAAAAAAATCTATCTCTTAGGCCAGGTGTGGTGACCTATACCTGTAATCCTAGCACTTTGGGAGGCCGAGGCGGGCAGATCACCTGAGGTCAGGAATTCGATACCAGCCTGGCCAACATGGCAAAACCCCATCTGTACTGAAAAAAAAAAAAAAAAAAAAATTAGCCAGGCTTGGTGGCACATGCCTCTAATCCCAGCTACTCAGGAGGCTGAGGCAGAAGAATCACTTGAATCTAGGAGGCAGAGGTTGCAGTGAGCCAAGATCATGCCACTGCACTCCAGCCTGGGCAATAGAGGGAGACTCCATCTCAAATAAAATGAAATAAAATTAAAAAAAATAAAAAATATCTATCTATCTATCAATCAGCTATCTATCTATCTATTTAGAGACTGAGTTATGAGACTGGCTAATTTTTGTATTTTTGGTAGAGATGAAGTTTCACCAGGTTGCTAAAGTTGGTCTTAAACTCCTGGGCTCAAGCGATCCACCCGCCTCCACCTCCCAAAGTGCTAGGAGTACAGGTGTGAACCATTGTGCCCGGCCAGGGATCTTCTAGCTGTGTCATCCCATAGTGAACAGTGGCAGGGCAAAGAGAGAGAGAAAGAGAACAGGAATAAGTGAACCCACTGTCTCAATAATGGCATTAATCCATTCATGAGAGCAGATCACTCGCAACATAGACAAGGTCTCACTCTGTTGTCCGGGCTGGAGTTCAGTAATACAAATACAGATCAGTGCAGCCTCAGCCTTCTGGGGTCAAGTGACCCTCTATCTCAGCCTCCTGAGTAGCAGGGACTACAGGTGTATGCCGCCACACCTGTCTAATTTTTTTTATTTTTTGTAGAGACGGGGTCTCTCTGTATTACCCAGGCTGGTCTGAAACTCCTGGGCTAAAGTGATCTTCCCACTTTAGCTTCCCAAAGTGCTGGGATAAGGTTACAGGTGTGAGCCACCTCATCCAGCCCTAAACATCTCTTAAAGGTTTCACCTGTTAATACTGTTGTAATGGCAATTAAATTTCAACATAAGCTTTGGTGGGGACAAACATCAAAACCAGAGCACCGGGCAAGTGTGAAGGCAATGACAGTATGTATGAGCTAACAGGATACAGAGTATTTTTGGAGCATATATACCAGGAGCGTATTCCAAGAGATTTGTAGCATCAGAAAGACTTTCTAAAACCCTTCCCTAAAATGATGTCTCAGCTAAGACCTGAAGGAGGAGCAGGAGATGGCTGGGTGAAGGAGAGATAGCGGGGGTTCTAGGTAGTTGGAATAGTAGAGGCAGCTTTCCAGAGATGAGAGACATCAGAGCATCTGAAGGAATGAAAATAATCTCAGTATGACGACCACAGGGATTAGGAAGGTATGAGGCTAATGAGGGAAGCAGGGACCTGATCCCGAAAGGGCCTCTAAATGACATGAAGGAGGCTGGACCTTATAAGAGGCATGGGGTCATATAAGAGAAAGGATCAGATGGGCATCTTGAGAAGATCACAGTCTGGATCAATAGTAACAAAACAGACTAGAAAGGACTTGGTGAACCATTAGCTAGATTTGGGGTTACAGAAGGGCACGAAGACTCCCAGGTGCCTGACTTGGGTACCATAAAACAAGAGGAAGGGAGGTTGGGAAGGAAAATCTAAATTTTATTTTGGACTTGTTGATTTTGAGGGACATTCAAGTGGAGCTATTCAGTAGGCGCTTGCATATATATTCCACCTGGAGATGGAATAGAGTTATTGGTGTGTGGGACCTACACAGTGCAGAAATCATGCGAGTGGATGCGATCGGGTAAGCGAGTTTGCAGGGTGAGAAGAGATCTGTGGACAGAAACTCAGGGAATTCCAACATTTAAGGTTCAGGCAGAGGAAGAGGACTCTGTAAAAGAGGCTGGGAAGGGGCAGTTAGAGGTACGAGGAAGACTCAGAGCAAGAAATCATGCACTCTAAAGATCTCCAAAGAAGAGGGTAAGGTCAAGTGTGTCAAATGCCTTGGAGAGGTTCGGCGAGATAAGGATTGAGAAGTGGCCACAGAGTTTGGCAAGGATAGTTTCGGCAGAGAGATGAGGGTGGGAGTGGGCCAACTGCAGTAGGTGCAGCCATGGGAGGTAGAGAAAAGACTTCAAGTCAATGAAATGAGGAGGCCAAAGCCATCCTTGATGGTAGAGAAGTGTCGAAGCCAACCAGGGGTGGGTCAATGGAAAGACAGACTGAGTCCATGGCTGCAGGAGGAGAATGCTAGTAGTTAAAAAGGTTCCCAGTGAGGGGAACAGAAATGTTTAGGGGTTAAAGACGAGTGCTTCTGGCTGGTAAAGGATCCTGAACCACCCAGCGCATTCATTTCTGTTGCCCTTATTAATCTTAAGCATTGATTATATTCACCCAGACAGGAAGCAAGAGTTCTCTAAGTGTTATTTAAGTGACCGGTGAACAGGAATTATTGAGCACTTACTATGGGCCATGTGCTGGAGTTACATATATAAATAGGTGCCTACTCTTGAGTATCTCATATCCTTTGAAATACCTGCATTGAAAAAGGCAGAGTAAAACTGGATTGATTTCCAAAGCATAAAAAACAGTAAGGAATGTAGATTTTAATAAAATCTCACTTGTGTTTTGTTATATTGGGTTCAGAGAAAAACGAATCTCATGAAGTTTTGCCTCTACAATTCACATTCCCAAGGTCTGAGGGGTCAAACGGAAATGAAGGTGAACTCAAATCTAGAGTTCCGTGAGAGTGGGATTTGGATCAGGGTGGATGGAGAAATAGACCACGAGGCAGGGATGGGAAACTCGGGCTGGTAGGGCTGTTGGGACAAGCTCGAGATCAAGTTTACATGGTCTTATGCCAGATGGATATGGATTACAAATGGGAAAACAGCTTTTGGTTTATTTGTTGTATACCTTTTGGAGAAAAAAGTGATTCTACATGAAAATACTAAAAGGGCCGGGCGTGGATGCCTGTAATCCCAGCACTTTGGGAGGCCAAGGCGGTCAGATAATGAGGTCAAGAGATGGAGACCATTCTGGCCAACATGGTGAAAGCCAGTCTGTACTTAAAATACAAAAATTAGCTGGGCGTGATGGCGCGCTCCTGTAGTCCCAGCTACTCTGGTCGCTGAGGGAGGAGAATCACTTGAACCCAGTAGGCAGAGGGTGCAGAGCGCCGAGATCATGCCACTGCGCCATCAGCCTGGTGACAGAGCGAGACTCTGTCTCAAAACAAAAAAAAAAAAAGAAAATACTAGAAGGAAATAAACCATAAGTGTTAACAGTGATTACCTTTTGGTGGAGTGATTAGGAGTGATTTCACTTTCCTCATAACTTTTCATATTTTAAATATTTGTGATGAATAATATTAATTTTATAATCTGAGAAAAGATGCTATTTTTCGAATGCAAAAGAAAATATCAAAAAGGGGCACAATACCGGGAGTGGTGGCTCATGCCTGTAATCCCAGAACTTTGGGAGGACAAGGCAGGAGGAGTGCCTGAGCCTAGGAGTTACAGACCAGCCTGGGCAACATAGCAAGATCTTGTCTCTACAAAATGCAAAAAAAAGTAGCTGGGCATGGTGGCATGCACCCGTGGTCCCAGCTACTCGGGAGGCTGAGGTGGGAAGATCACTTGAGCCCAGGAGTTTGAGGTTATAGGGAGCTGTGTTTGAGTCATTGCACTCCAGCCTGGGCAACAGACGACTGAAAAAGAGAGAAAGAGAGAGAGAGGCAGGTTTGTGTTCCAGTGCAGTGACCAAAATGAAAACAAAGAAACAAAAAAAGATACTGAATGATAACATCTCTTCATCAAAAACAAAAAATGTAGAAGATTGCATTGGTAGGAGCAATATTCAGAAATGACCCTGAAGACCTAAAAACCACATGCCATGATTAACCTTGTCACAAACTAGGGGTGGTCCTAGGCATTTTCTTTAATGTATTTGTTAATATATAAAATCTAGAAATAATCGATCTGAAAGAAATGGTGTGATTGTGTGTCAGCCCTGCACACATTGCCTCTAGAAGAGGAAGATGACTTGTCCAGGTTTGTACAGTTATTATCTACATTTTTCTGATCATGTGATATTAATTTTATCTTGAAAGTCTTGAAATTATGAGGTAGAAAGTGCACTATGAGAACAAATGAATATTGAGTTATGGCTGTTGGAGCTCCAAAAAATTAAGTTATAATTCTTCTTCTTTTTTCTTTTTTGAGACAAAGTTTCACTCTTTTTGCCCAGGTTGGCTGAAGTGCAGTGATGCGACCTCAGCTCACTGGAACCTCCACCTCCCAGGTTCAAGCGAGTCTCCTGCCTCAGCCTCCCAAGTTGCTGGGACTACAGGCACCCGCCACTCTGCCCAGCTAATTTTGTATTTTTAATAGAGACAGTGTTTCACCATGTTGGCCAGGCTGGTCTCGAACTCCCGACCTCAGGTGATTCGCCAGCCTTGGCCTCCCAAAGTGCCGGGATTACAGGCCTGAGCCACTGTGCCCAGCCAAGTTACAATTCTTAATTGTGACATTTTTATTGATGAAAAGAAAATGATTTGATGCCTCTGATAAGAGAGTGATATATTCTAAAATAAAGACTCATTACTAACTGAAAAAGAGTTTTTAAAGTTTAATTTGTTTGGTAGGAGGGAAGTAATCTCTAAAAGATATGGCTGACTATTCTTAAATTCAATTATAATGAGTATTTGCGGGAAGGGAGATAGATGGAAATGTGTTTTGGGAATGTATTCTCGTTTTCAATACGATTCCCTTTTATTAACCTCATGGGAAGGGGGCCTGCTTTCCCTTGTATTAAATCTCTAGACAAAAGAGTAAAGTGTCCGTCCTGCAAGTTGCTGCTAGTGCAGGCAGGTCAGGGAATCTGCTGCCGCTGGTAGGGAAGACAAGCTTGCAGCTTTCCACACCCATTCCTGAATTGTGAGAAAGGAAACTTACCTAGAAGCTGGAAGGAATCCAGAAAACATGAGCAAACCCACAGCTTCTTCCTTGATAGAAAGGCGTGTCCACTCATTTCTTAGGTCTACTGAAGCCTTGAGAAGATTAATTGAGGGTTTGCCTGCCTCGGAGGCATTTCACCTGGGCAGGCTGTGTCCTGATCAGCAATGTTCTAGGCTGTCAGGACAGACGCACACTTAGGCGCTCTGTGTGTGAAATCCCAAAACCACAGCTGCTGACCCAGGATTTTGTAGACCCTCTCCCCTCTTTAGGGCCAGAGAGCCCCAGCAGTGAAAAGCCCAAGGAAGGTCTTGTTTTCCTTGTCATGTCTTTCAAATAAATTAGGGAGAATGAGCACAGCTAAATTTGAGAAATTATTGGCACAGCCGTCAATTAAATCCTCCAAATAGAAACACATTTTTCTTTCTTTCTTTCTTTCTTTTTGCTGTGTTTATTTTCCATACAATTTTATTGAAATGTGCCAAGAGTACATGGGCAGCACAAATGTATGAACAGGAAAAAAAGAATCACATATACAATAATTTTTTTTTTTTTTTTTTGGGACAGAGTCTTGCTCTGTCGCCCAGGCTGGAGTGCAGTGGCACGATCTCGGCTCACTGCAACCTCTGTCTCCCGGGTTCAAGTGATTCTCCTGTCTCAGCCTCCCAAGTAGCTGGGATTACAGGCGCCCGCCACCACGTCCGGCTAATTTTTGTACTTTTAGTAGAGACGGGGTTTCGCCATGGCTGGTCTCGAACTCCTGGCCTCAGGTGATCCGCCCACCTTGGCCTCCCAAAATGCTGGGCTTACAGGCGTGAGCCACCGCTCCTGGCCTTGCACAATAATTTTTTAAAAGTGAAGAAGTGAAGGTTAATCTTGGGAGATATCAGGTCCCCTCTGGCTCCCCTTGCAGACTTCCAGTGTTCCAGTGTTTCCATTAAGGTTAAGCCTCTACAAACCTAGCATTCCCAAAAAAAAAAAAAAAAAAAAAAAAGGCATAAAGGAAAGAGAAATGTCTTTCCGCTCAGATGGGACTCTTCCTAGGCACCTAATTAGGAGGCATGCTGAGCGGTGGAGAAACACAGCTTCAGAGTGTGAGGGTATGGACCATCTGGGTTTTTCATCTGGCAGTGGTGCCCGGAGTCGCCAGGGCATCGCTCTGGGATTCCCGTTCCGGCAGCCCAGAGCCGCTGCGCTCACTTTCGCCTGAGAATACTTTCCCAGAGGATGGCCGCTTCACGCCCAGCACATCGCACATCTCAGCCACCTCCCGCGGGGCGTTGAAGAACTGCAGCACGTTGCTGGGGTGCTGGATGCGGTTCTTGTGCCCGCTCCGGGGTGGGGAACCGATTGTTCGGGATTCACTGAAGTCTCTGTAACTGCAAGACCTGACTTCCAACCCGCATGACTGACCGGGCATGATGCCTGGCTGCTTGGAGACAGACATTCAGCTTCTGTCCAAACATGAAATTGTTGTTGAGGTAGGTAGTGGCCCGGTCCACAGCGTAGCCATCTCCACGACGGCGGCCCCGGGCTTGCTTTTCATGAATTTCAGCTTCTCCGCATTGCTATACAAGCAGAAAACACTGAACACTTGGTCACAGTTCATCTTAGATTGATCCAAGCCATAGGCCATGAGCACAGGGCTGTCGGCGTGAGGGCCATGCTCGGGTGGTGGGGGAAGGGTGGGGGTGCCCATACTGGGGGCCGTAGCGACTTGGGCCCCGACGGTGACTCCCCCCACTGGTGGACCCATCCCTCTCCCTTCTTAGTGAGGTGGGGGGCTGGGGGGCCGTAGCCCTCATCATGGTAATGACTGTGATACTCACCGTAGGGACCTCCATATTCTGTGGGGTGATCTCCCAGGAGAGGGGGCTGCCTCTGGCGTTTGTTTGAGTTGCTGCCAGGGTCACCATGCCACTGAGATTGCGGTTTGTGTAGTCCCAAGTATCCTGATCATTCTTGAACACATTCAAGCGTGTAGGCTTCGCGTATTCGATCTTCAGAGTGCAGCTGTCAGAATAGATTTCAGCCACATGGAGCGAGGCCTTGGCCCACCGGGCACTTTGAACACAGTCAGATTCCACCATGGCCTGAACTCCATTCTTCCGGAAAATGACATTTCTCTGGACAGGGCCACAAGGATTAGAGATAGTGTAAAGAACATCCGTGGTGATCTGGGGTTCAGGATGGTAAAGAGAAAGAAGCACACGGTTCACGCTCCGGGAGTTACCGAGTTCGGGGCGGGGGGAGATCTTCTGGCGGGTAGAGTAGTTGACAAAAGCTGGGTGACCGGCAATGTATATTTGGTTGTCGGCTGTGTAGTTCCCTGTGTTGCAAGCCCCTAGCACATCTTCAAATTCCACCAGTGCTTGTCTCTTTTTAGGCATTACCATCACATAGCTGATGGGTCCAAATTCCTGCAAGGCCTCCACAAGGTCAGCTTCCACTACACCCGCCAATTAGGCCCCTGATGTGGACAACTGGGGAGGCAGGGGTTTTGTGTGGGTCATAACAGTTCTCCTTAGCGATTAAGCTTCCATCGGATGGAATTCCCCACTCTAGAGGACAAGGCCGCTGCCCATCCGTTCCGCTCCCTCAACCTCCCACGAGGCAGGGCGGGAGACACATTTTTCTTTTATAAAATAAAATCTGAGTTGAGAGCCCATCTGAGATTTTTCAGTACCTTTTGGAGTCAATTTAAAAATCCCAGGGCAGGCCAGGCGCGGTGGCTCATGCCTGTAATCCCAGCACTTTGGGGGACAAGGCGGGCAGATCACCTGAGGCCAGGAGTTCAAGACCAGCCTGGCCAATAGGCCTTGACCAGCTATGGCAAACCCTGTCTCTGCTGAAAAATACAAAAAATTAGCCAGACGCAGTGGTGCGTGCCTGTAATCCCAGTTTCTAGGGAGGCTGAGGCAGGAGAATTGCTTGAACCCGGGAGATGCAGGTTGCGGTGAGCTGAGATCGTGCCACTACACTCCAGCGTGGGCAACAGAGCATGACTTCAACTCAAAAAAAAAAAAAGTCCGACTGCAGGTGTCTATCAGGGTAATATAGTGGAGTTTCTTCCAAGCGACTCAGAGCTTGACAAATCCGGTCACAGTGAGAAAAACATTGGTAAAGTTGTCCAAAAGAGCAGACAAGGTCATTCAAGGTATTTGACCCACTTTTAGGAGTTAAAGCAAAGAGCTAATTATTCAGGATTAAAAAAAAAAGATTTTTAGCATTATTGTACATACCCTTTTGTGTAAAGTGTAAGGTAAGGACCACACTTTTTTTTTTTTTTGGCATGGTGTCTTTGTTGAGTATCGATTGATCATCAGTGGAAGGGCTTATTTCTGGATGTTCTATTCTATTCCACTGGTCCATAAGTCTATGCTTAGGCCAATACAAAATTGTCTTGATTACAGTAGCTTTACTCATATAGTAAGTTTTAAAATCAGGTAGTTTAAGGCCAACATTATTTTTCAAAATTGTTTGACTTAAGTTTTTTTGCATTTCTATATAACTCAAATTCTATTTTTAAAGCCTGATGAGATTTGATAGGGATACATAGAAGCTATAGATCAATTTAGGAAAAATTGCCCTCTATAATATTGAGTCTTCTGATCAATGTACATGGTATGTCTCTCCATTTACTCAGCTCTTCAGATAAATATCTTAGCAATGTTTTGTGTTTTTTAGTGTATAACTATTGTACTTTCTTTGCTAAATTTATTCTCAAGTATTTATTCTCTTTGATACTGTTGTGAATAAAATTATTTTTTAATTTCATCTTACTATATTGAAATACAATTAATTTGCGTGTACTGAGCTTGAGTCCTGTGACCTTGCTGATCTCATTGATTAATGCCAGTAATTTTATTTTTGTAGATTCCTTGGGGTTGTCTACATACAGAATCATGTTGCCTTTGAATAAATACACCAACCTTTATACCTCCTTCCCAATCTATATATATTTTATTTGTTTTTCTTGCATTATTTCATTGGCCAGAGCCCTAAGAACAATAAGTCCTCCCTTAAGACCATTGATAGGTTCTTAGAAACTGTGACTTTAAGCAAAAAGACATTTTGTTCAATCAAAGTCTTTTTTTTTTTTTTTTTGTAGCTGGGACTATATGTGCATGCCACCATGACTGGCTATTTTTATTTTTTGTAGTGACAGGGTCTTGCTGTGTTGCCCAGTCTGGTCTTGAACTTCTAGGCTCAAGTGATCCTCCCGCCCACTACTTCTCAAAGTGCCTGGATTACAGGCATGAGCCACTGTGCCCGGCCTCAATGTAATTTATTTATAACATTGACGAGAAAAAAAAATGGTTACCTTGTAAGTCATTTTGCTTAAAGTCACAGTTTTCAAAAACCTGTTGGCATTACATGAGGACTTACCGTACAATGTTGAATAAAAGGGCTGAGAGCAGATTCCCTTGCCTCGTTCCTAATCTTAGAGGAAAACCATTTGATCTTTTGCTATCTTATTATTTAAAAAATTGTAGTAAAATATACATAACAAAATGTACTCTTTCAACTATTTTGAAGTGTACAGTTCTCGGCATTGTGCCCATTTACATTGTGTAATCATCATCAGCATCCATTTCTAGAACTTTTTCATCTCCCCAAACTGAAACTCCGTACCTATTAAACACGAACTCCCCATTCCCCCAGCTCCCCGCAAACACCATTCTACTTTCTGTCTCTATGGATTCCATTATCCCAGGTACCTCATATTAGTGGAATGACAATATTTATCCTTTTGTGTCTGTCTGGTTTCACTTAGCACAGTGTCTTCAAGGTTCATTCATGTTGTAGCACGTCTTGGAATTTTCTTTCTTCTTAAGGCTGAATGATATTTCATTATATATTTATTCTTTTAAGTATAATGTTAGCTGTGGGGTTTTCGTAAATGTCTTTCATCAAATTGAGGAACTTTTCTTTTATTCCTAGTTTATTGAGAGATTATATCCTGAATGTAAATGGGATTTCGAGAAATGGTTTTTCAGCAGCTATTGAGATGACCACGTGGTTTTTGTCTTTTATGGTAACTATAGAGTATAATTACATTAATCAAATATTAACTGTTAAACCAATCTTGCATTCCTGGCGTGAGTCCCACTCAGTCATGGTGCATAATCCTATGCTTTTTTCTCAGAGTTATATAGCTTTATAATAGCTCTTACATTTAGATCTATGATTGATTTTGAGTTATCTTTTGTATATTATGTAAAGAAGCGGTCTAAAATCATTCCTTTGCATACGGATACCCAGTTATCCCATTTGTTGAAAAGCCTATTCTTTCCCCACTGAATGATCTTGGCACTCTTGTGAAAATCAATTGACTATAAACGTAAGGGCTTATTTCTGGAACTTCAGTTCTGTTCCATTGATCTTTGTATCTTCCTTATGCTGTACCACACTGTCTTGCTTACTGTAATAACTGTAGTAAATTTTGAAATCAGGAAGTATGAGTCCTTCAACTTTGTTCTTTTTCGAGACTATTTCGGTGAATTTGGGTCTCGTATTTCTTAGAGTCCTTTTTAACTTTACCTCATCTGGGAAGAATTGCCTTCACTGAGTTGTGGCTTAAGATTATACACTACAGCAACGCTTCTTAATTTGGCAGTACATAAGAATTACCTGGGGGGATTTCTATCTTTTATTTTTATTTTTGGAGACCAAGTCTGACTCTGTCGCCTGGGCTGACAATGGCATGACAAGTGCAATGGCATGAGCTCAGCTCACTGCAACCTCTGCCTCCCAGGTTCAAGCGATTCTCCTGCCTCAGCCTCCCGAGTAGTTGGGACTACAGGCATGTGCCACCATGCTTGACTAATTTTTGTATTTTTAGTAGAGGTGGGGTTTTACCATGTTGACCAGGCTGGTCTTGAACTCCTGATCTCAAGTGATCTGCCTGCCTCAGCCTCCCAAAGCACTGAGACTACAGGGATAAGCCACTGTGCCTGGCCTATATAAATTCTTATAGCTTACACGTTTATTGTATTTTTCCCCTCTTCTATTATTAGCTTTTATTTTACTTTAACTGCTTATGTTTATGGCATCCATGGTGCTATTATTCTCTTTTTTTTTGAGACAGAGTCTCACTCTGTTGCCCAGGCTGGAGTGCAGAGGTATGATCTTGGCTCACTGCAACCTCTGGCTCCTGGGTTCAAGCGATTCTTCTGTCTTGGAATTACAGGCACACACCACCACACCTGGCTCATTTTTGTATTTTTAATAGAGATGGGGTTTCACCATGTTGGACCAGGCTGGTTTCGAACTCCTGACCTCAGGTGATCCGCCTGCCTTGGCCTCCCAAAGTGCTGGGATTACAGGCGTGAGCCACCGCACCTGGCCTGTTTTATTCTTTTTTATATTTAATCTTTTTTTTTTCTTTTTTTTTAATGGAGTCTCACTTTGTTGCCCAGGCTGGAGTGCAGTGGTGCTACCTTTGCTCACTGCAACCTCCACCTCCTGAGTTCAAGCACTTCTTTTGCCTCAGCCTCCTGTATAGCTGGGACTACAGGCACACGCCACCATGCCCAGCTAATTTTTGTATTCGTTTTTACTTTTAGTAGAGACAGGGTTTCACCACGTTGGCCAGGCTGGTCTTGGACTCTTGACCTCAAGTGATCCACTTGTGTCAGCCTCCCAAAGTGCAGGTATTACAGGCGTGAGCCACTACGCGGAGCCTAGTCATGTTATAGGTGTCTTTGTGATAAATCACTCCAAATCCCTTGCAGGAGAAAGTGGGGTGTAAATAAAAACTTTTAAGGCTTGACTTTCCCTTTCAAGAGCCTAATGTTGTGCACGGAACTTCCTGTTCTCCATAAAATATGTTTTGAGTGCTAAAAAGGAATAACTGGCTGAGGGCGGGAGGTCAGAAAAAACTAGGTAAACCATTATCAAATTGATTAGGACAAGGATCCAGCCAACCCCATTCATCATTTATCAAATACCTGCAGTGCTACATGTTTGCCCAGACGATTGTGCTCAAATTGGGCAGGGCAAGGATGTCTGCTGGAGATCTCAGTGCCATGGACTTGGTGATGATATCCGCATCTGTAAAATGGGTTAACAGTACCTACGTCACAGGCCTGTTGAGGGAATGAGGTGAGATGATATATTCAGAGCACTCACCCCAGAGTCTAGCACTCGGTGAGTTTGTCAATATTATCTTTCCTCCTCGTCTCCTTCCTCAATTAGATGCTAATACATCTAATTACAATACATCTAATTAGCAATTAGATGCTAAATACAATTTAGACTACGTACTAAAATTGCATTTACTTTACACAAAGACATAATTTGTCAAATGTGCAAATGAACTTTGTCATGTTTTGATCCAAGGGAGTTTCTAATCTTTTTGGGGGAGGTGGGAAGGGGGAGTAAGAAATGAGAGGCTGAGCTCCCCATGCGGCCCATGATAAACACCAGGCAGCTTTGTGTGGAATCGTCACTTGAGGGCTTGAGTAGCAGAAACACGATGCTGGAAGACGTTAGAAGAGAACGATCCATGGGCCACAGGTGTGGAATGAGAATTGCCGGCAGCAGCCATCCTTAGAGAAGAGGCGAACTCTCCCCTCTGCAGGGGGCTTGACTCTATGGCCTCAAAAACTGTCAGCTCTCCAGACAACTTCTTCCTTGTGCATCATATCCAACCGCTGTAGCCCTTCCTCTGCCTCTGCGCTTTTCAGTCTGGACCCAGGACACCAACAGCAAGGCCCTGGTGACACCCAAAGCCCATCAGGGAATGGTCCCTATAGTATCTACTTTTTTTTTTTCCTTTGAGACAGAGTCTTGCTCTGTCACCCAGGCTGGAATGCAGTGGTGTGATCTTGGCTCACTGCGACCTGGTTCATTCCTGGGTTCAAGCGATTCTCCTGCCTCAGCCTCCAGAGTAGCTGGGACTACAGCGCCCACTACCATGCCCATCTAATTTTTGTATTTTTAGTAGAGACAGGGTTTCACCATGTTGGACAGGCTGGTCTCAGACTCCTGACCTCAGGTGATCCAGTCGCCTTGGTCTCCCAAAGTGCTGGGATTACAGGCGCGAGCCACCGTGTCTGGCAAAATGACAATTTTTTAAAAAATGAGAACCTGGCACAGTGGCTTATTCCTGTAATCTCAGCAGTTTGGGAGGCCGAGGCAGGCGGATCACGAGGTCAGGAGTTCAAGACTAGCCTTGCCCACATGTTGAAATCCCGTCTCTACTTAAAAAATGCAAAATTAGCTGGGTGTGGTGGTACACACCTATAATCCCAGGTACTCAGGAGGCTGAGGCAGGAGAAGCACTTGAACCCAGGAGGTGGAGGTTGCAGTGAGCCGAGATCGTGCCATTGCACTCCAGCCTGGGCAATAGAGTGAGACTTCATCTCAAAAAAAAAAATTTGAGGATGGCTGGTGGCAAAGGAGACTCTCGGGCTACTGATTTTCTGGAGTCTAGAGTTGAACTTTAAGAGTCTTGGTTCAGGGATGGGCCTGGTGGCTCATGCCTGTAATCCCAGCACTTTGGGAGGCCGAGATGGGGAGAATCACTTGAGGTCAGGAGTTCAAGACCAGCCTGGGCAACATGGTGAAACCCTATCTCTACCAAAATTACCAAAAAATTAACTGGGCTGCACACCTGTAGTCCCAGCTACTTGGGAGGCTGAGGAGGAAGAATAGTTTGAGCCCAGAAGGTTGAGGTTGCAGTGAGCTGAGATGGCACCACTACACTCCAGCCTGGGTGACAGAGTGAGACTCTGTCTCAAAAAAAAAAAAAAAAATATTATTGGTTTGGTGTTCCTAGGACCACTCCTTCTCCTTCTATCTCAGTCCTATTTTATAATTCGATAACGCAATTTAGGTTGTGCATTTTAAGGTGAAGATTAATGAACTGTGCAATGGTTTCCTTTATTAACATTAAATTTTTTTGAGAGACAGGGTCTTGCTCTGTCACCCAGGCTAGAATGCAGGATCATGATCATAGCTCACTGCAACTGCGACATCCTAGGCTCAAGTAATCCTCCTGTCTCAGCCTCCTGAGTAGCTGGGACTACAGGTGTGTGCCAGCACGTTTGGCTATTTTTTATTTTTTAGATACAGAGTCTTGCTATGTTGTCCAGGCTGGTCTCGGACTCCTAGCCTCAAGCCATCCCCCCATATCAGCCTTCCAAAGCACTGGGATTACAGGTGTGAGCCACTGTTCCTGGTTCCTTTATTATTTACTGAGGAAGATAAATATAGAGATTTCATGCCTTATTCCATGTTCAGCTCCTACATTTTCAGTGTCACTTCCTACTAACTTACTCTCCAGTCACAGTGATATAGATATATAAGGCGTTGTCCCAAATCCACCATGCTGTACCTTTGCACATGCTGTTCACTCTTCTTCGAATGTCTTCCCAACTTTTGTATGCCTTGAAAATGTCTATTCATTCTTCAATATCTACCTTAGACTTTAGCTTTCTCCATGAAGTCTTCCTGGGGGAGGTCTTCCACCCTCAAACCCCTACTCATTTTTTTTTTGTGCCTGTTTTAGACTCTATTTTCATTTTTACATATCAGTCTCCCTTACTACACTGTGAGTTCCTTCAATACAAAATCTCCATATTCTTTATATTTGTATTTCCAACACTATGACTATCCCTTTTATGTGTGGCTATAATGAATGTTTCTGCAATTTTACATAAAAGAAAAAAATTCATGAAGGGAATTTCTGAACTTATTGTATGCCAACAGGTTGGCAATCTACTTGTAGAATTATCCCCATCTTAGTTATTGGTTAGAATGAAAATTACACCCTTATGGGGACACTCCCAGAAAAGCTTGTAAATTTTCTCAAGTCTTTGTTTATCTATAAGATGGCATGAAGCCATAAAATAAGTAATTATACATGTGAAGTATATAATATACTGTGTAATTACAGATGTGATGCTAATTGAACCCACTTCTCTGCAAGGGCTGTCTCTAAAAAATTAGTATTTAGGGCCAGCTCTGTGGTATGTTTGATTAACACAATTTAAACAGAATAAAGCAACCAGAGTAAAACCAAGCAAACTAGCTGTTATATCAAATCCATCCAGTACATATCTATTTTAAGGTCTTCTTTCACATTTTAACCAGTATGATGTATTAGTTATGCCTTTTGGTTTGTGCTTCTCAGGAGGCCCATTTCATGTAGGACGCTAAAGGATTTGAGGACACATTTGATTTGGAGGCAGCTCACCCTTCAGTTTAATAGTGGATATCCCTGAAAATCAATTCCTGATCAAACTGAAGGTTTAACATCACCCAAATGAAATTGCAGGCTGGGCACCGTGGCTCTTGCCTCTAATCCCAACACTTTGGGAGGCAAAGGTGGGAGGATCACTTGAGCCCAGGAGTTTGAGACCAGCCGGGCCAACATAGTGAGACCTCATCTCTACTAAAAATAGAAAGGGGGCCGGGCGCGGTGGCTTACACCTGTAATCTCAGCACTTTGGGAGGCTGAGGAGGGCAGATCACAAGGTCAGGAGTTCGAGACCATCCTGCTGAATATGGTGAAGCCCCATCTCTACTAAAAATACAAAAAAATTAGCCAGGCATGGTGGTGGGCGCCTGTAGTCCTAGCTACTCGGGAGGCTGAGGCAGAAGAATGGCGTGAGCTCAGGAGGCGGAACTTGCAGTGAGCCGAGATCGCGCCACTGCACTCCAGCCTGGGCGACAGAGCAAGACTCCGTCTCAAAAAATAAATAAATAAAATAAAATAAAATAAAAAGGATCAGCTGGGCGTGATGGTGCGTGCCTGTAGTCCCAGCTATTCAGGAAGCTCACAGGGGCAGGATCGCTTAAGCTCGGAAGGCTGAGGTTGCAGTGAGCCATGATCGTGCCACTGCACTCCAGCCAGGACGACAGAGTGAGACCCTCTCTAAATAAATATAAGAAAAAGAACAACAAAGTTGCAGAGGTACTTGAAGAGGCTGGAAATAAATAAGGACCATATGCTGTCTCTTTTAAACATGCACCTGTCTAAAGCTTCAACTTAAGCTTCATTAGTATTCCATGGATGTGATTTTTTTCCTCCTTAAGTTACCTGCTTATGCTCCTTTATCCATCTCATAGAGAAGTGAGATTTTCTATAGTTCAACAAGCATAGTTTGAATATCTACTATGTGCCAAGCACTAAGAGGCATAGGATCTCAATGCTCATGCCATTCTGGGTCCTAAATCCTGTAGCACTCTGGAGCCAGTGCCCTGGGGGTGCAAAGGCTGCAGGATTCTGGTACAGCTATAAATGCCTGAACATTCCAGGAGGAGAGTTTTAGGTTGAATCTCTGTGTGCAGATAACATGACTGTCTGGAGCCTTCTCTTAAGATAACATAATTCATAATGCCACAAACTAGGAAACAGACATATTTTATCCAGAAAAGTAAATTAAAAGGGCTATCTATGCAAGGCATAATGTCTTCCCCCTACCCGCCTTTTTTTTCTGCAGAAGAGAGGCTGGAAGATTGACAATTTTCTAGCCAAGCAAGCTTCAGACATTTGTCAGCTGAGATCATTCTTTATATTCCCATATTTGATATAAGACTTCAACATGGCAAAGTAAGTGCCACCAGGATTTTAAAACTTTGGCATAGAAAGTGACATTGGAGAGCATTAGCTCGGCATCTTGAGGTGGCCCAGAGAGCCTCGGGGTTAGCTTCCTCATTCCACGGGTGAATCTTGCGACTCCTGTATTCACTGGAGCGAATCTCTCCCACCTTTGATTTTTGTGTATTTACATATATTTTGATGTCTAACACAAAACATCCTCTGAATAAAAGGCTTGTCATTACCATTCACTTTCTGAATAAGTATCCCATTCCAAAGAGTACCATAACCATGTTGCACCTTGCAGTCATCTCTTCCTCGTATCTGTCAACTCTCCTTTTATTTTCTCTTTTGGAATTTTTTTATTGTAGTAAAATGCATATATACAATAAAAATTTCCATTTTAACCAAAGCATACAATTAAGTGCTACTAAGTACATTCACAATGTTGTACAACTATCAACACTATTTCTAAAAGTTTTTCACTACCCAAAACAGAAACTCTGTAAGCATTAAGCAATAACTCCCCATTCTCCCCTTTCCCCAGCCCCTGATAATCTATATTACACTTTCTGTGTCTATAAACTTTCCTATTATAGGTATTTCATATAAATGGAACCACACAATATTTGTCTTTTTGTGTTGAGCTTATTTTAGTTGGTATAATGTTTTTAAGTTTCATCCACATTGTAGCATGGATCAGAACTTCGTTCCTTTGCATGGCTGAATAATATTTCGTTGTATGGATATACCACATTTTGTTAATTCATTCATGTGCTGATAGACATCGGTTGTTTCCAGCTTTTGGCTATTGTGATTAATGCCATAATGAACATTGACATAGACATATCTGTTTCAGTCCCTGTTTTCAATTCTTTAGGAGGGAAATTGCTGGGTCATATGGTAATTCAGTGTTAGATGTTTGGAAAAATGTCAAACTGTTTTCCACAGTGGTTGCATCATTTTACGTTCCCACTAGCAATGTACCACATTCCAATTTCTCCATGTCATCACCAACACTTGTAATTCTCTGTGTGTTTATATATATATATGATAAACATCCTAATAGATGTGAAGTGGTATCTCATTGTGATTTTGGTTTGCATTTGCTTAATGGCTACTGATGTTGAACATCTTTTTATGTGCTTGGTGCCATTTGTCTATCTTCTCTGGGGAAATGTCTACTCCATTCTTTTGCCAATTTCTTAAATTGGGTTGTTTGTCTTATTGTTGTTAGGAGTTCTTTATACATTCTGGATATTAAACCTTTATCACATATATGGTCTGCAAATATTTTCTATTCCATTGGTTGTCTTTTCACTTTGACAATGTCCTTTGGTGCACGAAAGTTTTTAATTTTTTAAGTGCAATTTATGTTTTCTTTTGTTGCTTATGGTTTGGTGTCATATCTAAGAATTCATTGCTAATAAATCCAAGGTAATGATTGATTAGTGTTTTCTTCTAAGAGTTTTATGGATTTAGCTCTTATTTTTAGGTCATTGATCCATTTGAATTAATTTTTGCTTATGGTGTAAGATAGGGATTCAACTTCATTCTTTTGCATATGAAAGTCCAATTTTCCTGGCACCATTTGTTGAAAAGACTTTTCTTTCCCCATTGAATGGACTTGGCACCCTCACTGAAAATCATTTGACCAGAGACACACAGGTTTATTTCTATGCTCTCAATTCTATTCCATTGGTCCATAAGTTTATCCTTAGGCCAGTGCCACACTGTTTTGATTATTATATCTTTGTAGCAAGTTTTGGAATTGGGATGTGTGAGTCTCCCAACTTTGTTCTTCTGTCTCAAGATTCTTCTGGCCCTTTGGGTACTCTTGCAATTCCATATGAATTTGAGGACCACCATTTACATTTCTGCAAAAAATACCTCCAGTTGTTCTTTGTCCTCTTCCCATAAAGAGCATTCAAACAACTGCCTACTTCCCCAAAGGCCACTCTGGCGCCAGCTCCTCAGGCTGTCTGTGTGATTCTTATCACTGGTGTTGGTCCTATCTGCCTCCCAGGACAGAGTAATCATCTCCTTGGCTGCAGACTTCCAAAAGCCTGACCTGCTCAACTCCTTTATCAACAAGCTCCTTTTGGAGGCCTAAGAACACTTTCTGATATGGGGCTAATGGATTTTTGAGCTGCATTAAGAGAATAAGGGGAGAGGTAGTTGGGTTGGGACTTAAGGACTATTTCTATGGAGAGGAATAAATATGATTGCATTCTATCTCTGACCTTTTTGCCAACCTACCCCATTCCCTGAGCCAAGGGAAGAATCCTACATGGAGTTATGGGGTGTTAGCTATCATCTTAGCATGAATTTGTTGAGCCTCTAATATGTACTTGGTTGGGCAGTGTAACCATCAGTACACAAGAAACCCTAAATTCATAACCTCAAGGAGTTTACCATCTCCTGGGGGATTTTTCTAGACATATGAGTGTTCCAAATATCTAAAGCATGTGCATGATGCATTATTCAATATCATGATGCATTTTCTGGTATAGACAATGCATGTGATTGAGGTTCAACTAAGGGAGAGTGCCATGTGAGCCGCAGTCATCAGAGGGCTGCATGGAGAAGGCAGTATACAAACAGGGATGGATTTCCAGAGGTAAGGAACAGAGGACATTCTAATAGGTGCAAGAAGTGTGAGGAGAGGAGATGACAACAAAATCCAAGACGTAGTGGAGATTTAATGCCTCTGTGAACCAGTAAGAATCTCAGTTTGAGTGTAACCTACTCATATGGGAGAAGAGAAAGGACCCACTTGCAGAGCCAGGGTGGAGCTAAATTGAGAAGTCCTTGAGTCAAGAGGAGTTGTCTGGAATTGTGGTGTTCTGGGACTTAGGAGCTCATCCTATGCAGCTCTGGCAGCCACTGCCTTTCCAGTTTCTATAGGACTCATTGTTCTCAAGGTGAACGTGAAATGTGGCTCTCACGGACACATCAGCAGGTGCAGGAGTTTGGAACAACTGCCAGGCACACCCATCTGTATCCAGCTTTTATCCAGGCCACCACCCTGGTCAAGGCCCTTGTCACTTCATAACCTGGAATGACTGACTAGTCTCTCATCTGATCTCCCTGCCCTCAGGCTCAACTGTCTCCAAACCCCGGGACAAATGAACACCAGTTAAATGTGCCTGCAACAATGTCAATGCCATGTTATTCCTTTGCTCAAGAGCATCCTACAGCTAGGATCTGGACTTCTCTCTCTGGAGCTCAAGGCTCTCCATGATCTTATCTGCTTTTAGTGTCCCACCAACCTCCCACTGTATCTGCAAACAAAGTAATCCCATTTACTTCATTCATTCAGCTTTTCAACTATTTCCTGGCTATCTACTGCGTCTCAGGCATAGGAACTGTTGTGGGCTGAACGGTGTCTCCCTTTAATTCGTATGTTGAAGTCGTAACCCCTAGTATCTCAGAATGTGACTATATTTGCAGAGAGAGTCTTTAAAGAGGTTATTAAGTTAAAAATGAGGTCACATGGGTGGGCCCTAATCCAATATGACTGGTGTCCTTCTAAGAGGAGGAGATGAGGACACAGACACAGACACACAGAGAAGACTACGTGAAGACAGAGGGAGGAAACAATGTCTACAAGCCAAGGACAGAGGCCTCAAGAGAAACTAACCCTTCTGACACCTTGCTCTTGGACTTCCAGCCTCCAGAACTATAAGGAAATAACCTCTGTTGTTTAAGCCCCCCACGCTCTGGTACTTTGCTATGGCAGCTCTGGCTGACGGAGACAGATCACTTTGCCAGGCCGCCTCAATAGCAGCATCTATGTGCAGTGCACACGCCATTTCCTTACAGAAAAAAATGAGATGATACTGTACATATTCTGCAACTAAATTTTTCAGTGTAGCAATATTCATAAGCATCTTCCATGTCGGTACTTATAAATCTGCATTCTTTTTAGTATGTGCACAGTATTCCGTGTTCTTCCCTCGGTCTTTTTTTTTTTTTTTTTTTTTTTTTTTTGAGACAGAGTCTTCCTCTGTCACCTAGGCTGGACTCTGTCACCTAGGCTGGAGTGCAATGGCATGATCCTGGCTCACTGCAGCCTCCACCTCCCAGGTTCAAACGATTCTCCTGCCTCAGCCTCCTGAGTAGCTGGGATTACAGGCACACACCACCATGCCCGGCTGGTTTTTGTATTTTTAGTAGAGACAGTGTTTTACCATGTTAGCCAGGCTGGTCTCGAACTCCTGACCTCAAGCGATCCACCTGCCTCAGCCTCCCAAGGTGCTGGGATTATAGGCATGAGCCACCGTGCCTGGCCCCCTATGTCTTTTTAATAGCAAAATTCGCATGACATCAATTTTATTAAAACTCCTAGAACCTATATAGCATGAGTGAATCTTTTTGATTCAAAGCTCTATGTTGCCTTCAGAATGTGAAGATGGATTAGAATGCCAACTTTCTATGAAAAGGATCATAGACGCCCCCTTCTAGAACTCCCATATTTTAGAGATGCAAAGACAAAGGGCCAAATAATTTCATTACTTTCTCAAGGTCATTTCAATGGTAAATACTGAATCCAGGGGAAGAGGTCACACCTCCAGGGTTATTTCCACTGTATCACAGTGCCACTGAGATGGAGAGACCATGAGTACCTTTCCTGGGATTGCTATGCCAGGTTCTATTCCTTAGCCCATTTAACCATTGTTTTTTATTAACATGGAACAAAAAAACCCAGAGAATTACACGTGACCCTAGAGTCAGCTGGTCTACCCTCATCTTATAAATAAGAACACTGAGGACTGGAGTTCCCTAGGGAGGGTTCAGAGGTTGATCAATATTTCCTATAACTGAAATCATACAATACGAGTCTGGCTTTTAAAATAACTTAAATCTGATTTTGTTCATTTTAGATTTCAGTCCCTCCAAGAGTTGCCTGTTAAACTTACAATGAAGCACATAGTCCTCCAGGCTCCAGGCCTGATCTGGGCCCCGAGGCTCAGCCTGTTGTCTCCTCTGCCTACCACACTTTTTCATACTGTCCTCCTTGCTGTTCTTTAAACCACAAAATATTTATTGAGAAGCTATTTCATGTAAGACCCACTGGCAGATATTAGAGGAAATACGAGTCAGATTTAACCCTGGTCTTTTTAAATATTTTTATTTAAAAAAATGCTTAATTAAAAAAAATTGTAGTAGAGACGGGGTCTCACTTTGTTGTCCAGGCTGGTCTCAAACTCCTGGGCTCAAGTGATCCTCCTTCCTTGGCCTCCCAAAGTGCTGGGATTACAGGTGTGAGAGCCACTATGCCCAGCAAACCCTGGTCTTAAATTAGCTTTATATGTATTTCTCTAGGTGGATAGACAGATAGAAAGATAGAATGGGCTGGGGTTCACTCTTTCCTTCAATTCCTTAATACAAAATTATTATCTGTCTATACGTTCTAAGTCCAGAGCTAAGCACAGTGGACACAAAACCCAGCAAGGCAAGAGCCCGGAGTCCAGCAGGGAGAACAGCCTGGCACATCACTCATAAGAACAGCATGCACTGAGTGCTGGGAATGATTGGAACAGTGAA